>NC_044395.1:86953385-87262829 GCF_006542625.1 Nomascus leucogenys | reverse complement strand
AATCCTCAATAAAATACTGGCAAACTGAATCCAGCAGCACATCAAAAAGCTTATCCATCATAATCAAGTGGGCTTCATCCCTGGGATGCAAGGCTGGTTCAACATACACAAATCAATAAATGTAATCCAGCATATAAACAGAACCAAAGACAAAAACCACGTGATTATCTCAATAGATGCAGAAAAGGCCTTTGACAAAATTCAACAACCCTTCATGCTAAAAACTCTCAATAAATTAGGTATTGATGGGACATATCTCAAAATAATAAGAGCTATCTACGAAAAACCCACAGCCAATATCATACTGAATGGGCAAAAACTGGAAGTATTCCCTCTGAAAACTGGCACAAGACAGGGATGCCCTCTCTCACCACTCCTATTCAACATAGTGCTGGAAGTTCTGGCCAGAGCAATCAGGCAGGAGAAGGAAATAAAGGGTATTCAATTAGGAAAAGAGGAAGTCAAATTGTCCCTGTTTGCAGAAGACATGATTGTATATCTAGAAAACCCCATTGTCTCAGCCCAAAACCTCCTTAAGCTGATTAGCAACTTCAGCAAAGTCTCAGGATACAAAATTAATGTACAAAAATCACAAGCATTCTTGTACACCAATCACAGACAAACAGAGAGCCAAATCATGAGTGAACTCCCATTCACAATTTCTTCAAAGAGAATAAAATACCTAGGAATCCAACTTACAAGGGATGTGAAGGACCTCTTCAAGGAGAACTACAAACCACTGCTCAATGAAATAAAAGAGGATACAAACAAATGGAAGAACATTCCATGCTCATGGGTTGGAAGAATCAATATCGTGAAAATGGCCATACTGCCCAAGGTAATTTATAGATTCAATGCCATCCCCATCAAGCTACCAATGACTTTCTTCACAGAATTGGAAAAAACTACTTTAAAGTTCATATGGAACCAAAAAAGAGCCCGCATCGCCAAGTCAATCCTAAGCCAAAAGAACAAAGCTGGAGGCATCACGCTACCTGACTTTAAACTATACTACAAGTCTACAGTAACCAAAACAGCATGGTACTGGTACCACAACAGAGACATAGATCAATGGAACAGAACAGAGCCCTCAGAAATGATGCCACATATCTACAACGATCTGATCTTTGACAAACCTGACAAAAACAAGAAATGGGGAAAGGATTCCCTATTTAATAAATGTTGCTGGGAAAACGGGCTAGCCATATGTAGAAAGCTGAAACTGGATCCCTTCCTTACACCTTATACAAAAATTAATTCAAGATGGATTAAAGACTTATATGTTAGACCTAAAACCATTAAAATCCTACAAGAAAACCTAGGCAATACCATTCAGGACATAGGCGTGGGCAAGGACTTCATGTCTAAAACACCAAAAGCAATGGCAACAAAAGCCAAAATTGACAAATGGGATCTCATTAAACTAAAGAGCTTCTGCACAGCAAAAGAAACTACCATCAGAGTGAACAGGCAACCTACAGAATGGGAGGAAATTTTTGCAACCTACTCATCTGACAAAGGGCTAATATCCAGAATCTACAATGAACTCAAACAAATTTACAAGAAAAAAACAAACAACCCCATCAAAAAGTGGGTGAAGGACATGAACAGACACTTCTCAAAAGAAGACATTTATGCAGCCAAAAAACACATGAAGAAATGCTCATCATCACTGGCCATCAGAGAAATGCAAATCAAAACCACAGTGAGATACCATCTCACACCAGTTAGAATTGCCATCATTAAAAAATCAGGAAACAACAGGTGCTGGAGAGGATGTGGAGAAATAGGAACACGTTTACACTGTTGGTGGGACTGTAAACTAGTTCAACCATTGTGGAAGTCAGTGTGGCGATTCCTCAGGGATCTAGAACTAGAAATACCATTTGACCCAGCCATCCCATTACTGGGTATATACCCAAAGGACTATAAATCATGCTGCTATAAAGACACATGCACACGTATGTTTATTGCGGCACTATTCACAATAGCAAAGACTTGGAACCATCCCAAATGTCCAACAACAATAGACTGGATTAAGAAAATGTGGCACATATACACCATGGAATACTATGCAGCCATAAAAAATGATGAGTTCGTGTCCTTTGTAGGGACATGGATGAAACTGGAAAACATCATTCTCAGTAAACTATCGCAAGGAGAAAAAACCAAACACCACATGTTCTCACTCATAGGTGGGAATTGAACAATGAGAACTCATGGACACAGGAAGGGGAACATCACACTCCGGGGACTGTTGTGGGGTGGGGGGAGGGGGGAGGGACAGCATTAGGAGATACACCTAATGCTAAATGATGAGTTAATGGGTGCAGGAAATCAACATGGCACATGGATACATATGTAACAAACCTGCACATTGTGCACATGTACCCTAAAACCCTAAAGTATAATAAAAAAAAAAATAAAATAAAATAAAAAAGAGAATTAAAAAAAATAATTAAAAAATTTAAATTTAGGCTAAGTAAAAATACTGTTTCAATAAGCATGTACCTACAATAAACCAAAATTAGTAGTTAATTTAGGCATCTAAAAAGCTCAGTTCCCACCAGTGAAAATATCCTAAGTGGCTAGTGCACCTTAAAAAAAAATCTAGCAGCTGGGCGTGGTGGCTCATGCCTGTAATACCAGCACTTTGGGAGCTGAGACGAGCGGATCATGAGGTCGGGAGATCAAGACCATCCTGGCTAACACGATGAAACCTCGTCTCTACTAAAAATACAAAAAATTAGCTGGGCGTAGTGGCGGGCACCTGTAGTCCCAGCTACTCAGGAGGCTAAGGCAGGAGAATGGCATGAACCTGGGAGGCAGAGCTTGCAATGAGCTGAGATCGCCCCACTGCACTCCAGCCTGGGAGACAGAGCGAAACTCTCCCAGAGCGAAACTCTGTCAAAAACAAACAAACAAAAAAAAACCCAGCTTACTAAATAATGTTTATGTAAAATCCAAAAGCTAAGTAAGCCTTGCCTTTACACTACTCTGTAACCACAAAAATAAAGCCAGCACTTTTAAAACTAATAAGCCTTCACTTACCAGTATCATAAAAAGTATTCCCCAACTAAACTTTGCTTCCACTCGTTCAGTAGTTACTAATTTCTACCTTCCAGTTTTACCCAAGTATTTATATCATCTATCTTAGAGAATGTTCCATGTGCTGATTAATAGAATGTATACTCTGCAGTTGTTGGGTAGAATGTTCTGTAAATATCTGTTAAGTCCATTTGTGCTAGAATATACTTTAAGTCCATTGTTTCTTTGCTGACTTTCTGTCTTAATGACTGTCATGTGCTGTCAGTGGAGTATTGACATCCCCACTATTATTGTTTTGCCATCTATCTCATTTCTTAGGTCTAGTAGTAATTATTTTATAAATTTAGGGGCTCCAGTGTTAGGTGCATATGTATTTAGAATTGTCATATTTTCCTGTTGGACTGATTTTTTTATCATTATATTATGCCCCTCTTTGTCTTTTTTTTTTTTAAGTGTTGTTGCTTTAAAGTGTTTTGCCTGATATAAAAATAGCTATTTCTGGCTGCTTTTGGTTTCTACTTGTGTGGAATATCTTTTTCCAACCTTTTACCTTAAGTTTGCATGAGTTCTTATGTATTAGGTGAGTCTCTTGAAAACAGCAGATACTTGGTTGGTGAATTTTTATGCATTCTGCCATTCTGTATCTTTTAAGTGGAGCATTTAGGCTGTGAAATTCAATCTCTACTAAAAATGAAAAAATTGGCTGGGTGAGGTGGCAGGTGCCTGTAATCTCAGCTACTTGGGAGGCTGAGGCAGGAGATTCATCTGAACCCCGGAGGCAGAGGTTGCAGTGAGCTGAGATCGTGCTATTGCACTCCAGCCTGGGTCACAAGAGCAAAACTCTGTCTAAAAAAAAAAAAAAGAAAGAAAGAAAATACATTCAATGTTAATATTGAGATAGAAGTTACTGTTCTATTCATCATGCTAGATGTAGTGGCAAATTGTCTCAGCATTTGTTTTTTTTTCTGAAAAAGACTTTATCTCTCCTTCATTTATAAAGCTTAGTTTTGCTGGCTACAAAATTCTCAGCTGGCAATTTTTGTTGTTGTTGTTTAAGGAGGCTAAAGATAGGACCCCAATCCCTTCTGGTTTGTAGGGTTTCTGCTGAGAAATCTGCTATCAATCGGATACATTTTTCATGTATAAGTTACCTGATGCTTTTGCCTCACAGCTTTTATGACTCTTTCCTTAATCTTGAATTTAGATAGTCTGATGACTGTGGGTGTTGGTAATAAACTTTTTGTGATGAATTTCTTAGGAGTCATTTGAGCTTCTTGTGTTCTGACGTCTAGATCTCTAGCAAGGCCAGGAAAGTTTCCTTCAATTAGTCTCTCAAATAAGTTTTCCAAACTTTAATATTTTTCTTCTTCCTTAGGAACATCAATTATTCTTAGGCTTGGCTGTTTAACATAATCCCAAATTTTTTGAAAGCTTTGTTCATTTCTTTTTGTCTTTGATTGGGCTAACTCAAAAGCCTTGTCTTTGAGCTCTGCTGTTCTTTCTTCTACTTCTTTTAGTCTATTGTTGAAACTTTCCACTGAATTTTGTATTTCTCTAAGTGTGTCTTTCATTTCCAGAAGCTGTGATTATTTTTTCCTTATGATATCTATCCTCTGGAGAATTTTTCATCCATATACTGTATTTTTAAAATTTCTTTAAGTGGTTTGTTAGTAAAGAAACATCATAGGACATCATTATCTGCTTTGTAATGTACACAAAATGTGTTGAAACTATATTATATTCTTAATATAGAATTTCATGAAGTCATTATAATTATCTTTCAAAAGAGTTTATAGCCATGGGAACAGTGCTTATGACATACTATTGCAGGTTTAGGTGGTTAATAATGAAGAAAAATTGTAATTTCAAGGAAATGATTGAGTAATCCATTTAGATTTAAATTAACTAAATAGGACTTGGTCAGAAGGGGCAGTCACAAAAGAGGCTTACATCCAATGTTCAAAAAAATCAAGATACAGAACAAAGCTTTGTAAAATAACCTCTACTAGGCTATAATATCAAGTACCCATAACAGCAGTCAGATTGATGATAAAACTTGTGCCTCCTACCCCCACAAATTAAAAGGTATAAGACGGGTCAGATTTAATAATAACAATCTTTACATAATGGACAAAGTATATGAATGTAACCACCTTAGTTGGATAATAAACTTAGGAAAAATCTTCTTGGATGTCACACTCATGACTTGGTCTCAGCTCAATCTTTACTCATCTGTCTCTGCCCCCAAAGAAACCCTCTGTGTAGGTTGGAGAAGTAAAAGTATAGCTCTGGGAAGGAATAGGAAAGAATAAGATCAAAATAAGAAAGAAGATTATAGAGAAATAAATAGAAATTACAGTGTTTTACACTTTTTAAATGGTTTTAACCTGCGTGTTGGTTGGCTTTATTATTAATTATAATCACTAGTGAGAATTTTGTGTGATGGCAAAGGTGGTTAACAAATTTAAAATAGTAGATTTAATTTGCAGTTCTTATAATTTGAAGCATTTGATTGAATTTGTAATCAATGGCTAAAGATTAAAAAAGCTTATTAGTCTGCTAAATATATATTTTGTTGATTATGCAAGTGTTATGTTTACATTTTATAAAATATTCATGAAACAGTAGATGTTTGTTTTAGTATTTATAAAACATTAGATGTTTGCCAAAAGTTACATAATACGGGATTCCTTTCTATTAGGAAACCATTCAGGCACAAATGGACTTATTAACACACTATAATGTGCTTTCAACTATTTTTTTAAATGCATAGGAATTTTAAAATAATGTACAGGGTAATGACTAGAAGAAAATACACTGAAATGTGTACTTTTTTCAAAGTTATGTCTCTGAAATTAATCCATGCTGTATATATATCATGGGTTTGCTCCTTCTTACTGTTGTGTAACGTTTGGTTATATGAATATACCACAATTTATTTGCTCATTTTACTCTTGATGGGTTTGGGGGATATTTTCAGTTTTTGGAGATTATGATTAAAACTGCTATGAACATTCTTGTTCACGTCTTTTGGTGGAAATAAGACTCCTTTTTGCTAGGGATACTCAAGAGTAAAACTGTCGGGCCATGGTGAATGTGTAGGTTTAGTTTTAGTAGGTACTAATAAACATTTTTCTTAAATGGTTAGGCCAATTTATGTTCTTGACTTTGTTCAAGAATGGTCTAGTTGTTCCACATCCTTCTCAAAACCTGATATTGTCAACTTTTAAAAATTTTGTCATTTTGGCACATGTGACTTTAACTTGCCTTTCCTGATTTCTAATGATATTCAGCATATTTTTATATGGGTACTGGCCATTTGGCTATCCTATTTTATGAAGTGCCTGTTTAAGTTGTTTTCACATTTTCAATTTGAGTTGTCTTTTTTCTCACTAGTTTTTAGTAATTGCTTGCATATTCTGGGATATGTTATTTTTTGCTATGTAAATAACTACCCTAAATCCTTGTGACTTGAACATTTTGTTCTGCTCATAAAACCTTGTGGATTCAGAATTTTAGAAGTGTTCATCTGGGAAGTTTGTACCTGATCCTCATGGCATCAGCTTTAGGGGCTGGGGCTGAAAATCTACTTCCACGTTGGCTTCTTTATCCATCTGGAACTTCAGCCCTCTGGCTTTTCCCAGGATGGTGGGCTGAACATGGTAAGCTTCTTAAATGGCTGTTGTGTCCAAGAGGCAGAAAGAAGAAGCTACCAAGTATATTAAGAACTTTTTCAGAAACTGGCATTGACAGCATTAATTCTGCCATATTCTATTGGCCAAAGCAGTCATAGGGTTGGACCAGACTCAAGGAGGTTAGAGAAATAAACTTTGACTTCTCATGGAGGAGCTAAGTCGTTTTGCAGAAGAGCGTGTGTAACAAGAGATATTGTCATGGTCATCTTTAGAAAATACAAGTTCTTTCAGGGAAGAACAAAGCTTTTTAAGCAGAGATTTAAATGTGACTTTATGTATGTTGACCAAATCAGCAAATTGTTCGACTGTATCATTATAACACTGACAAGTTACATAAATCAAACCTCATCGCTCATACCTACTTCTCTTTGGTCCTTCCGTCTTCCCTCCCTTCCTTCCTTTTTCTGTTTTTGTTTCCACTGTCCCACTTCCAAAACTCTTACACGCAGTTTTTGATAAACTTTCTTCATTAAGTCCAGAAGCCTAAGATTAATTGGAAATAAACATTGCCTCATCTTCATTCCCAACCTCAAGCAACAGACCTCTTTTTTCAAGGAATGAATAAAGGCTTACAAGAATTTTAATTTTTCAGAGTCAGAATCATTGCACAACACCCTTGTTAATTTTGAAATTTCCACGATTTTCTTGGAGGATTGAAAGTGCAAGTAGCTATATAATCATGGCCTAATTTCAAACTTGAGACTTTTGTGTGTTAATTCTGAAACTAGTATTTATAAGAATAATTTAAATTTTTCATAACAGAGATTATAATGTAGAATAATGGATTGAGAATAAAACGATGTTAAGATTTTGCTTTGTCTCATTAAAGCTGTAATAACCCCATGAGGTTGTTTCACACAAGGAAACAGGATGATTGAGAGTTGGTAGCTATATTCAAACTACAGAGCTAGTAAGGACTGTACAGGGACTGGAAAACAGTACATCAGATTCCATGCTGTTTTTATTGCCTAAATTTTCTGTATTAAAATGCAATATAAAACCGTTATTACAATGACAGGAAGATCCCTTCTTTCCAGTAAAAATTTATGAGACACATCATCATGAGAAATGCATATGTGATGATGATGATAATAATAAATCATTTGGTTCTCTATTATATTCAGTGAGAATATAATTGTTCAAAGTGGTGGCTAGGTGTGGTGGCTCATGTCTGTAATCCTAGCACTTTGTGACACTGAGGTGGGAGGATTGCCTGGATCCCAGGAGATCAAGACCAGCCTGGCTAACATGGCGAGACCCTGTCTCTTAAGTTTTTTTTTTAATTAGATGGGCATGGTGGCTGAGGTGGGAGGATCGTTTGGGCTCAGGAAGTCAAGGCTGCAGTGAGCCAATATGGCACCACTGCACTCCAGCCTGGGTGACAGAGAAAGCCCCTGTCTCAAAACAAACAAACAAACAAAAAATACCTGCATTCTGAGGCCCTGAAAGTTCTTCAGTCATCAAAGAAATATTCAAACATTTCCTAATCAAGACAGAGGACTTAACTGGAAGCCACAATGTGTCAAGGATTGTGCTAGCCTCTGTGAGACCCAGAAACATCGCTGGTGTGATCCCTGCTTTCAGAACACATAAAATTAATTGGGGAGACAAGAACATTTGTTTGAAATAATTAAGGAATACTTATGTGGCATAAGTTGAGTAAGAACATGAGGTTAATAATTTTACAGATCATCAAAGTATGGACAATAGTGAGATACAGTGTAAGAGAAGAAACATGATATCTGTGCTGGACCCTTAAATGTTCAAATGTATCTGTGGAAACACTTGATAGTTACAGCAGTCTTCCAAATTGCTTGCTTAGTCTCTGATGATGTAACTTATTTGATGTCCCAAAGAGGGAACAGGGATGGGAAAGAAGGTCAGTCCTTCATTCCTGGGTCCTGGAGACTTGGCTATGTGAAACGGTGGTGATTTGCATGTTGTCATGGGGAAAGGGAAGAATCTGGGTTTGGTTGCGCATTGAGTTACAAAAAGGTAAAAATTTCATTAGAGTAAAAAGAGTGATCCCTCCAGTTCCATGGAATGAAGGTAGGAAAGGGGTGTCTTCTAGGACATGCTTCTTAAACCCAAAGGTGTATGAAATGCTTCTAAAGATCTTCTAAAGTTTAAAAAATACTAACTCAGTGGACTTGATGTGGGAACTGTTTAAAAAATACTAACTCAGTGGACTTGATGTGGGAACTGGAGATTCTGAATTAAAAAAGAAAATATCCTGTTGAGAAGAGTCAATGCAGGGAGAATGTTCAGGAAATTTAGGGGAGGAAGAAGTTGGATTGGAAAGTGGGCTTGGAAAGAGGCATAGGGATGAAAGTTTTGCAGTAGAATGAAGCATCTATGTGGCAGGGAGAACAGAGAGTAGAGGTAGGAGCAGTGATGGTGTGGCTGTGAATCTAATGGCCCTAAGCCTCAGGGCTTCTTGCTTAATACAGTTGACATAGTAAGATATTTTTAAGCATCACTGCTTAAGATTATTGTCTTTTTCCATTCTCACTCGCGTTTTTGTCTGGCAATGCTAGAGTGACTATGGGTATTTTGGGGATTTAAGTAGCGGAAAATTGATAGGGGATGCATTTGGTTTATTTTTATCAGGATATATTTATATGGTTTATCAGGATATATTTATATGGTTCACCTCCATGCATAATTCATTGCTAGCCATCTCAGTGCAGTAGAAACTTGCAGAAATAATCATCGTTCCCACTGTGCCATCTTACACAGCAGTGTGACTAAATGGTGCAGGGCCAGATGTCATATCATGATATCAACTTTCCTAGTGCACTTGAGTACTAATAACTCTTAATTTCTGGAGAGATAGAAAAGACCAATCAAGGCTGGCCTAAATTAGAGAAGGCTTCATGAAGGAAATGATTCAAACTGACATCTGCAGGATAAACCAGCATTTAGATAAGCAATTAAAACAAGCAAATCATTTGATGTGAGTGGAAAGACATGCACAATTCACTGTTACCACTTGTGGGACCAGACATCAGAAATTAAAAGAAACAAAGCCTTGCCATAGCACATATTTTGACCTAAGTTAGAAGTAGGCATGAACATGCTATTCAAGTTTCTCTCTTAAAAGAAATGGAATGTCATGATTGAAGTCATAAGTTTTACTGGCTAGACTTTCAAGAGTAATAGCAATAGGTTATTGTACGTGCACATTTAAAGGACAAATGATTCTTTCTCCTTCAATGGGAAATTATTTTAAAATTATACAATAAAGTGATGGAAGAATTTGAGTCACTTTTTGCCAAATCAAACTACAAGGAATGTTCCGATATCAAAGTTTACCCGTACTTTCCCTGGCAGAAAAGCTGTTATTGAGATATATGAGCCTGGTTGTACAAGAAATAGTTCTACCAGTTCTGGGGAAATCATAACTCACAGTAATTCAGTCCTCCTGAGATCTTGGCAGAAATCAAATGTTACTTCACAACAGCTGTGCAATCTTCATGGGTTACCTCTGTAAATGGTCAATGATGAATGGCAAAAGGGAACATGGGGTTTTGATTTAGTTGAAAAGGTCCTAACTGACATAGCACACCTGTGAGTACAGCTCTGTATTTTGGGAATAGCAACAAATGTTTTTGATTCTTTGGTCCCTGAACATCTAGTTAAATTTATTGACTGGATAACTGAAACAAGACGACTGTGGCATCTCAAAACATTGCTGAAATTTTGGGATTTTTTTTTTCAAATCTCAGAGCCAAAATCATCACTTCATTTGGAGCTCCAAATGATCTCAGTATGACATTTAGCCTGACATTGATCTTTAAATGTAAAAGCTTAAATTATCTCAGTTCATGTTAACTCTACTGTCTTGCCAAATGCTGCTACCTTCTTGGGATGACTTGGGCCTGGAGGAGGAGTAATTTGTTTAGTAGAGTGGCACTAGGGGCATGTGATTTGCTTTTAAAGTACCTTACTGGGATCTCAAGAGTAGAGTTTGATTCAAATTGTTATATCTCTCTGTCTTCAGGGCATCTTCCTAAATAAATTTGTTTAGCAGTTAATGAGGATATATGGGTCCTTGGCTCTTGAATTTAGAACTTTAAGACAAAACATTTCAAGTCCATTTTTTTCCCCAGTGCCGTTTTCCTTCACCTAAGGTGATAGTTAAAATATTTAACAACTAGGATGGCTGGACATTGACCAATAAAAGGGGCACAAGGGTAGGGGCAGGGTGGCCACAAGCAGAAACTTAGAAACTTTAGTGCCTGAACAAATTGGTCCATTGTTCTATTTAAAATCATTACAACCATTTACAGTCAGAAAAGCTTACATACATAACCAAGTTCACATTGCCAGCTGTTAGCAAATGAGGATAGGAAGCATGGACTTACAACTCACTAAGCCTGAGGTCCAGTGGAGAGAACCTTGGTTTGATCAGGGTTTGCATCTGAGGTCTACCACTTAGTATAATACTAACATATGAGCCAGTGAGAACAGTGATTGTGTATATATTAATCCATTCACTAAATATTTATTAATCACCAACATATACCTGACTTTTAAACTAAACCTTGAAGGACAAGTCAATAAGCATATTTCAGATACTTAATATATATTTGTTGAGTGACTTGAATTTTGGATGACAATGTTATCTGTATCATAAGGGGAAGGTAGATTAAATGACAAGACATTTTGGTACCTGGAAGATAGTAAGCACTCAATACATGTTCAATACATATTTATTAATTTATTTGATTTCTCCATGTTACTGCATTCTTTCTTAATATTTATACACATTTGCAATGCATTAAACATATATTTCTCTAGCTTGTACAGATTTTTGATAGTCTCTTTCTTTCCCTCTCTCTTGGATTCAATAAACTGGTTTGTGGTTACAATAAACTGACATCTATACATCTAAACCTCTATTTTTGAATACCCATATCATAAATTTTCACTCAGGCAATAAATCTTTATTAAGCTCCTACTCTTAGCTCTAGCATTTTCCAGACCTTGTGAGAAATAAAATTTATAGGGCATAGTCAATATGCTTGAATTATATTCAGTCCTGAGACCAAGTAAAACTTTTATGTATACCTTAGTGCAGCATTTTCTGAATTATTTACTTTGCAATACCAGTGAGTTTGCAAGATATTCACGGACAAATACACTGATAAAACTCTATGTTAAACATTTTTTAAATTATAGGACTTTAGTGATCTTTCAATATCTTATGACTTGTGAAAGTCTAGAGGTGATTGTGCAGCGACCTTGAAACATACATTTTACCAGAATGCCTATTCACATTTATCAGGATGCTAGTATTCCACAGAACTCACTTTGTGAAATGATGTAAGAGCTGGGAATAAAAAACACCTGGGCACTCATCATTTCTCTGCCACCACACAATTATGTGACATTAGGTAAGTTGCTTAACTTTTCTGTGACTCTTGTTCAACTTTTAAACAGGGATTGTAAAGTGATACAATATAGAAGAGAAAGTAGGAAGACCAATGTGAAAGTAATTTTGAAAAGCTAAATTGGTATATAATTGTATGTCTTTTATAAGTGAACTGGAAGAAAATAATAGATGATTTCTAGAATTGTACTAAAAACTAGTTTATTGTGTGGTTTCTGCTGAACCATTTCCTGTGATGATCACGAAAAGTCTTTAAAACATTGCTTTTCATAAAACATCTAAGAATAGCTATAAATTGTCAGGCAAGGGTTATAATGATTGTAAATTCATCAGTATCTGCATAAAAATGATTCTGGTTTCTGCACTATTAATCTGGCAACTTGGTAGAAAACCTTCAGAAGCAGATGGGCCATAGTCTCTAAATAGTTTCACATAAAATTGGACTCATATGTAGAAACAGGCAGCATGATGTAATTCCTGGCTAGTCTTCATAAAACAATAACGTGTTTCACTTAACTCCCAATGCATATTCAATTATAGGGTTTTTTTTTCCTATCAAAAGACAATATGTAATAGTTTTGAAGTTCTTTATAGAATCATTGAATAAGACCGAAATAATTATTTCTCAGTTCTGTGAGATACATGTGGAAACATGTTTTAGATGAACAGTTTCAGGAGAACAGAAATTTTTCTTACAGCATGTCACAGAAAAATCTTTAGTGTTATGATGGGTGGAAAGATTCCCCAAAACATTACTGGTGTCTTGACTTGGATTTTTAATTGTCTCTGTGGTTTTCATAAATTGCAATCATAGCCAGCAAGGCAAACGATTGCAGGGATGACATACTGATCCCCAGAAAGTCAGAAGTAAGGCACATAAAGAAAGCAATGGAAGCGTCATGGATGCTCAATGACCAGAATGAATAAGATGAGTAGGCACAAAAGGCAATGCTTGCCTCTGAGAGGAAGATAGAATGCGCGTTAAGAGATTCAGGATGAGTTAGATAAGAATTTTAGCTTTCTCACTTTCAAGCTATATGGTCTTTGGGGAAAGCCATATGGTATCTGAACCCTAGTTTTCTATCCTATAATATGGGGATACTATTATCTACTTCAGAGGTTGAAAGAGTCACTAAATGAGAAAACAAATCAATAATAGTGGCTGGCATATAGTAGGCCATATGTTCATTTCAGAAGATGTGTTTGGATGAGAAACTCCTGCTCTTTCAGTAAGAGTAGCAATACTCTCATTAATTGTACCATTCATTTTACACGCACAATTTTAATGAGAAATTAAGCCCTTTGAAATCTTTGGGAGTGACAATAAAATAACATGAGTGCAGTGTTTACTGTGAATATGCCAAACTCTCCCTTCTCTTGCACGTGTGGGACTTCTAGACTGGAACAGGAAATTGTAATGTTTTGTTCTACCTTTTGGGACCACCCAGAAGATCGAGCTGGAACAGGAGACTGTGGCTCATTTCTCTGGATTGGGAGCCAAGAGGAACCTATTACACATCTGCTCTGCTGTCTGTCCTGAGTACCTAGTCTTTCTGTATAGTGTAGTTCCAAGAAGTGGACCCAAAGTCTGAGCCATGTGATTTTAAGATTGTCTATCTTCGTGAAATTTCTCTTCATTATTCAGAACCAGGGACTCCCGGCCCTCTCAAAGCTATAAGAACCACTTTCTTAAATTGTGCCTATAAGCAATGTCTGCTTAAAGATTTTTCATTAAATGGACCACTCCAGAAGTTAGTTAATATGTTTTCATGATTTTTTTAAAAAAAATCCTCCAAATCTTTGTTATCTAACATATTAAAGACTCTACCCTTGGGCATAGGGTCATATTTAGTGGAATGCTATCCCACTGGTTTACTGAAGGCAATAGCACCTCACAGGTAACAACTGGAAGGCAACGTCGTACACTTAACCAGGTACTCTGGAGTATTACAGATCTGAGCTCAAATTGCAGATCCACTAGTTACTGTTTCTATGACACTGAAGAAGACACTTTACTTCTCCGAATGTCACTTTCCTAACGAATAACATGAAGATAGTAGTATCTTTTATATGACTGTTGTGAAATTTAAACAGGAAAACACGGATTGGAAAGCAAAATGCCTTGGTCATACTGTCTTCAATTACTGGGAGCTATACTGATAATTATAATAATAATTCTTATTATATTTTTGTTAATAATAAAATTAGGCATAGGGAGAAAATATAAAAATGCTTTTGGATAAGTTGAGTTGGGGAAAGGAGAAGGTGTGAGCATGATTAGAAATTAGTGAGATAATTTTAGTTTCTGAAAATAGATGAAAAAATTCCAGAAAATGTAAATAAATACATAATGAGAAGTCTGATATTTCCCCAAAAAGTTCTCTAGCTCTCCTTTATATTTCCTATAGGAAATGTATATGTATATATACAATAACCTTATATATATTTAATATATCTATTAAAAATCACTTTGGAACCAAGGAATAGTTCTCTAACTCAGCTACTTGATATAGTTCATGAGCAATTGTATCAAAGATAATTTAGATTTTCATTTTGTTGCATTTTTAGGTTAAAAATGATTTCAGCAATGTTCTTAGAACCCCTTTTTCTTGTATTTGTGTATAAGGTGTTTTTTTCGAATTATTTGGTATTTTTCAAGGATTTAAGAAAATTATTCTTTGTATTGGTGAATTTTAGAAAGTGAAATGAAGTGACTATTTTGTCTTCTTAGGTTTATAAAATTTGCTAACATAAGCAGAAAAGTCTCTAATTTCTATTATAGTTGATTTCTTTCAAAATATGCTAATTCTGAAGTTACATTTTGGTCTAATTGCTAGATTGAAAATATCTGTTAATGTGTCTGAAATGTCATTTTTGATAAACTTTTGTACTTTACTGCATCTGAAAATGAAAAACTCCATAAAACTTAGAGATTTTCATATATAGTTTCCTTCTTCAAATCCCACAACTATTTGACTAAATCTATGATTTCATAAATATAAACATAATATTTTCAAGTTTTCCATGATTAAGTTACACTGTAGATACATGATCCCATAATCTCAGTTTCTGAATCTCTAGTTACATAATGGCTACAGTTAGTGGAATAGACACTAAAACATTTTTTTTTTTAGATTGCAGTTTAGAAATAGGATGATTTTTGTGGGCATTCAGTATTGTAGTATTTTCAAGAGTAGAGAAAGCTACTTGGATATTATATACTGAGACTGCGGTTTCATCTCATTTCATTCAGATAATCGCATTAAGTTTTTTTCTGCACCTAATTTGCTTTAATCATCCAGTTTTCTGTTCTTAGAGCTACAATCCAATACTGAATTTTGCTGAAATTGCTCTTGTGTGACAATCGCAGGCACGTCAGACCAACTTAGCCCATGTTAAATTCATTAGTCTTATAATTTGCTTTATATTTTGTGGAAAACATAATGCCTATCCTGGATGTCTAGTAGAGGTTTCCTTTCTTTTCTACCCTATTTTCTTTTTCACTCTACTTTACCATATCAATATTCACCATGAAGAAAACTTAGGGTATAATAAAATCTGAAAAATAAGACCTAGTCTTTTCTGATTTTATATGCCATTTGCGGAAAGTAGACAATAATCAGCGTAGTCATGAAGTCATAAATATAATACCACCTCTATAATAAAACTTGCCTGAAACTATGATCTATCTCACTTTTGAAGGATTTTAAGAATGGTCTCTCATTATCATTCTTAATCACAACCTCTTTGAAAAGTGATTTGATGTATCTGTTAGGCACCATACAATTTTGCATCTGTGTGAGCCAGTTTTTTGGTCTGCTGGAAATTTATACCCTATGTGAGAGCAAATGATACCTGCTCAAACATATTTATTGTAGTATTATTTAAACTAGCAAAACTTGTAAACAATAAAATTGCCTACAGTGGAGTGGTTTCGGTGGCTCATGCTTTTTCAATTTGATGACATTAAAGAGCCATTAAAAACAGTAGTCATGCAAATTATAATACAATGCCTGTATCCATGATAAAATGCTTAATGTTTGATATAGAATCAAAACAGAACTTATTCCTGTTCACAGCTATGAAACTATTCATATAGGGAAGAGAATATGAAAATTGAAGACTGTTACAGATGGATGATAGGTAGCTTTTCTCTCTTTTGTCCCTCTTTTCCCTCTTTCCCTCTCGCTCCCCCTCCCTTCCTTCCTTCTCTTGTTTTTATCTCTAGAATTATTAAATATTATTTGTGAAATACATAAAATTAGAGGAAAATGGATATATCATATTTCTCTCTTTAAGATATGTTATCCAAAAAAATTTCTGTTTTGTCTACATATGGATAGATAATAGATTTGCTTTATAATATCAGACAGTGGCAATCTTTTACCTGAAATATTGAATATTAAGATAAACATGCAAATATTTTTGTTTTAATTACTCACATAGTTGCCTTTATTTTTTATGCCAGTATCTTTGGATTAAAATAAACAATCAGGCAACTGTATAAACATTCAGAACAAGCAATTGATCAAATTTTCTAAATTAACTGTTTCAAAGACTACATAATACCAAATTAAACTGGATAATATAGTAAATCCAATTAGCGAAAACTGGTTTCGGAGATCATATTTAACATCAATACATATTTTCCAGGTCAAGTAGAAGGTTTTTGATCCAGGAACTGTCAAAAAAATATTTTGAAGGCTAGATTCCAAACATCTGTATCACGTCTTGTGTTAAAATCTTCTAATTCTCTATGGCTATTTTGTAATCTTGTTAGAAATCTCCAATTTAGAGACAGGGATGGTACAAAACGGATGCTTGACAAGACAGCCAAAGTCCCGAGTTCCAAACCCAGTCGGGCACACACTCTGTCACTGACCTTGGACAACTTATTACATCTCTCTGAAACTTGTGTTCTTCAATCGTGAAGTCAAAGAGATAGTCTATAATCTCTTTTAGGATTTGAGATCACAATATTCACCAGTAGGACTTCAAAACTAATGGCCGTATTTGGACCTGCTCTTTCCCATAAACGGAGTAGATGGTGACCTACTTAGTTCACAGAAAGGACTCTGGGCCAAAAAATACCTGTCTTTATAGTCTTAGAAACTAAAAGTTCCTTAAGGATGTCAGCTAAATTAAGGTATATTATTTTCTGAGAATATTCATTTGCTAAATTTTAGCAGATATGAGGTTCCTGGTTAACCTCTCATCTTTTTTCCTCAGTAGGAATTGGGGGATCTGAGATCCCAATAGATTTGGATGGTAAACAGAGTCTCAAAATATAGAGCATTGGCAGGCTGATGGCAGTCCTTGTATGTTTGGGGAAATGGAATTTAATGGGAAATATGATTGGAAAGAAATAGAAACAACAAGACAACACAATTATTTCAAAATATTGCATTCTACTAGCCCTTTCTGGTCCAAGAGAAAAGTAAGCAAGGAAGCCTAGGGGTTTTGAGGCATAGCCTCTGAGCAGATCATATTGACAGAAGTGAATTATAAATTTTGTAAACATTAAAGCAATCTCAGACTTTCAAAGAAAGAAAGGTAAATTGTCCCCAAAATAAAGTCACATTTTTCTGTTCTGGGCCAGAGTATTTTTCTTTGTTTTTTTTTTGTTTGTTTGTTTGTTTGTTTTCCCCAGCCCAAGATAATATATCTCTTTCAATCCTTCTGAATACATTTTATTTCCAAATTGCATGAAATTCTGTTGTAGAAACGTTCCCACAATTTGCTTTCTTCCAACTTGGCTTCCTTGTGAAACAAACAGCCTGTTTTACCTTAAATGACTGTAATAGTAAATGCCTGGTTGGCAATGAAGAACAGCTTGTTAATATGAGAAGGTAGCAATTATTTCCCAATTGAAAAGAGGTCTTACTACGTTCTTTTTGTAATCATCACTGGTAAAGTTCTTAAGAACTCTGGTAGAAATAACACATTATCAGAAATTTTTCTTGCTTTTCCCAACATATACACATGAAAGTATTACCTGGGCATGCTGGAATAAAAAAAAACTCACTAAGCTTTTAGGAATTAATTCTCTCTGCTCATGCTTTCATTTTCTATGTATAATCTATCTCTAATTTTAAGTTCAACTGCAAACCAAACTGCAAAGTCAACTGAAAACTGGAATTTCCACTCACTAGGAAAGGTTTCACAAGAAAATATGAATTGCCTTTCATTTTCCCAGCACTATTAACTTTTATTGGGGGAGAAAAAAATGCTAATAATGTGAAATTCTATCACCCATCAGCTATTCTGTCTAAATGGAGGCATAGAGGTTAAATTTTATCAAGTAAACTTTATTGGCTTTCCTCATAGTTGATTCAAATAATTCAGCAAGACTTGTGAAGTTTATAAATTTTAACAGGTAGTTGTATTATCTTCTAAGTTTTCATCTTCATATACAACAGCTCAAGTAATAATTTACACAGAAGGAAATAAATAGTAATAGACTGTAACAGTTAAGAATTGCATCCAGGTGTTTGAAGGATTACATTTCATAGAAAGCTATTTGTATCAAGTTTATAAAAGGCAAGTTTCAAAACTGTATAATGCAATAATTTCATATTTTAAAATATATATGCATACAAAATATGCATAAATATATAAAATAAAACTACCAATAATTTCATCTGATATATATGCACAAAATATCCATTCTAAAATTTTGTATTCTAAAATTTCTGTATTAAAAATGTATCAGTGTTGTAATAAAAATGAACAGTAAAAATTATATTCTTAAAACTAAAATCATTACAATGGTTGTGAATTTTTACAGGTACTTTATATTTCAATAATACAGTATAATCTTGAATAAATTAATCGAACACATTAAAAAAGAAAAAAATTTTCACTCACAAATCAAAATGGTATTTATTACTCCTGTAACTTTCTAACATGCACTATTGCATGTACTTCTTTTAAAATAAATTTTGCATTTAAATTCTAATAAAAATTATTCCTTTTTTAAAAAGATATTTCAGTTGGAAATAATTTCAAACTTGTAGAAACATTGCAAGAATAAGAATAGTATATTGAATACTCAAATACCCTTTACCCAGATTTACCTGTTGATAACATATAGCCCTATTTGCTTTAAAATTTTCTCTCTATCCTCCTCTCCCCCTGAACTACATGAAACTAGGCTGCATACACTATGTCCCTTTACTTCTAAATACTTCAGCGTATATTTCATCAGGATAAAAATATTCTCTTATATAACCACAGAATAGCTATTAACTTTAGTTAAACTTTGATCCAGTACTTTTCATCTACAGCCTGAATTCAAATTTTGTTGATTGGCTCAACGATGATCTTTATACACACTGAATTGTGGTGTCTCAGTGTTAGCACAAGGAGCCTCGTTCGTTTGGAATATTCTGATAAAGACAATCAGATGAAATGTTCTGTGGTATCTACAATGAAGTTGTTGAAGATGGTGCCAGCCTTATTCCAGGCTGTTGCTGTTATGAGGATCCACAGTAGAACTATCCATGCATACTGAGAAGCTTTGATGTTTATTTTGGCTACCAAGGAATTAAAGCCAGAATTAGATAAGTCTGACAGGGATGTGTGGTTTGTTTTTCTCTGTGCTATCACCATAACTTGTTTTTTCTTTCTTTTTGTTACAGTTTTCTTATCTACTTTACCCTTTAATACCGGTTTTACAGCTGCCTCAAAACCGGAATAAAATTGGACATAAGTAAACAAATAAATAAACCAAATACATACATACATACATACACATGTACCTAACTGGATGAAGGAAATGCCACACATGTAATTCTAGACTTAAGACGAATACGCCTCCATGTCCTAACCACGTTTGTGGGGGTAGCATCTTCCCACATACTGCTTTCCCCATCAGCTGCTCAGATTTCCAGCAGAGAATCAAGCACCATAATCACATTTTCTCTGAAGGCTGTCTCTCTGACTGTTAGCAACTCCATGATTCCCAGCATCCCAATTAATTATCTCATTTCTGCCGACTGTTGCCAACTCTAAGAAGGCACACACAGGTGACACTTAGATGTGTGGACATAGCAAATCCTCTCCACAGTTTGAGAGTAAAGAAGGTTTTATGGCATTTGTTTTGCTAAATATAATTCCCTTTCATGTCTCAGGCCCCTTCTAAGCTATTCCATGAAGACTAAAGTACTCATATGTAAGCCAGCTGCAGGAAGTGGAGACATTTCAGGCTTTCATAACAATGGCTTTTGTTTTCCATTTTGAAATCTTTTGGTCAAAATCCTAAATGGAGTTGATTCAATCCAGAACACTCTTGGCAGTGAAAAATCAGAGACTGCTAGATCAGGTAAAGAAAAATGATATTTAGGCTGGGCATGGTGGCTCACGCCTGTAATCCCAGCACTTTGGAAGGCTGAAGCGGGTGGATCACGAGGTCAGGAGATCGAGACCACCCTGGCTAACACCATGAAACCTCGTCTCTACTAAAAATACAAAAAATTAGCTGGGCGTGGTGGCAGGCGCCTGTAGTCCCAGCTACTTGGAGGCCGAGGCAGGAGAATGGCGTGAACCTGGGAGGTGGAGCTTGCAGTGAGCTGAGATCGCGCCATTGTACTCCAGCCTGGGTGACAGAGCAAGACTCCATCTCAAAAATAAATAAATAAATAAATAAAAAATTAGAAAAGATTTCCTTTCTAAACAACCAATCTCCTTACAGGTGAGGGATTGTTCCATGTGTGGGAAGTTCCATGCTGACCTACATAGTGTTGTCTCTATGGAAAAAGTAAGAGATTTGAATGGTTTTATTGATTTTTTACTTGTGACTGAATTTGACAGCTTAGAAAATATAGCCACACTCATGACCTTTCCCCATTTTCACAGCAACCCTGTGAGTAAACTACAACATGAATTATGATTCCTACTTTGTAGACGAGAAAATTGTGACCCAGTGAGTTTAAAGCTGTCCAAATTAGGAAAGGTCTGTCTGCACTTAATTTCTTCGGTTGCAAGCCCCAAACCAATCACATAACTTACCTATTTTGCTGATGGCATTATTACATTTTTGGTCTTCCAGGGAAAAAACAAAAAACAAAACTTTAGATTAATCTTCCTTTTTCTTCTTCGGCCTCTCTACACTTTGCGAAGAAGCCAAGCCCTGTTGTCTCTGCCTCCCAAATGTCCCTCCATCTGTTTCTGCCTTCTGTTACTTCATTACCCTCTGACTACTATTGCTTTGTTACAGTGGCCCTAAATTATAGTAACCATTTTCTAACTAGTCATCCTGCTACCAGCTTTTCTGATTCCAATGCAAATCTGCTGTCAGAGTGGTCTTTTTAACACAACAAATAATCATGACCGTTCCTGCTTTAGAATTCGTAATAGATTTTTACTGCAAGTAAAAAGCAGATTTCTTAAGCTGCCAAGCAGAGCCATCAACTAATTTTATTGATAATTTTATTTTTCATTATGCATATATTCTCAACCTGTAACTTTTATTACAAAAACCATATTCAACTTGCTATTCCAAAATCATTATGCATTCTTTAGCTGTTGGATTTTTACTCAAGTTACTCATGCCATTCCCAAACCCCATCCTTAAGGATTTAGCCCAAACATGCCTCCCGCATAATAGCTCCTATATTTCTCCAGCTGGAATTCATCTCCTTCTTTCATATACTCCCATGACTCTTAGTTCAACTCCTATTTTAACATTCCCTGGAATCCAAACTTTTAATAATTATTTCTATATGTCTGTCTTTCATACCAGACTACAAATTCTGTAAGGACCCGAGACCTGAGTCTATTTTTCATCTTTCCCTACATCCGCTTCAGTGCTTTGCATTAATTAGTGTTCAATAAATATTTGCCAAGGTAATTTACTTCAGGATGTTAGGATTTGGATTAAGCCACTGCCTCCATTTATATTACAGTGAGGATGTCACCTGAAAGAAGCAATATATTCACCAAGTGAATCCAATTTTCTCTAACTATGGTTAGGTTGTCAGAACAACAAAAGGCAGAACAATGTTCTGAGAGACTGGAAGAGGAAACAGGCAAATTAGAGGTGGGAAGGTTTCGTGACAGTGGCATTTTTGGATGGCTCAGGATGAGAAAAGAGGGCCTAAAAAGAGATACAGAAGCCTACAGGGGAAGTACTATGTAAAGAAGTGTGGGAGGGAAGGACAGAAGGAAGCTAGCATTTTTTTTGTAAGTGTCAATCTTTTATCAGACACTTTAGCATAGGTTTGTATTCAACCCTCACATTGCCATGAAGAAAAGGTATTCTTATGCCAACTACATATTTATGTATTAATAGAGAGACTGAAACTCGAAGAGGTTTAGTGAATATGAACCCAAGTACATTCGCTCCTACAGCCTTTGTTCTCTGCCATGTTGACTTGGATAAAACAGATGCTTGGCAGAGGAAGAGCAGAGGTGCTCAGAAAGCACAAACGGGGAATGGTGGAAAGGACTACCAGGTGTCAGTGGGAAATTCTGTTTCATTTATGACTCTACCTTTGATTTTTTCTTTTTTTTTTTTTGAAGAACAAAAGAAAGTGTATTCTGACAAAAAGAAATAAACCTTAAATCAGATTTCAAACACGCAGCTCATTAAGCCTCTGCCCTTTTCCCCAAACAAAGCTTTCCCATTTCCACTTGTACGTTCTACAGCTTGTCCTGGATATGGGGAACATGGGGTGGAGAGGAGGTGGACATGGTGAGAGAGGAGGGATTTTTTTTTATACAACCACATTCTTTTATGGAATGAACTATGGTGTGAAAATTAGTCTTGCATCTTTTAGATCATAAATCTGAGTGGGGCATGCTCTCTTGGCAAAAACCAGTAGCAACGTGCTAAGTGTTTATTGCCAAAAGCAATAGCATCATGACAGCAGATAATTATGAACAGTGCTAGTGAGCAGGGCTGGGAGGAGATGGCTCTGAGAGAGCGAGAGTAGGGGCTCTGGCTGAAACCAATCAGACCCTCAAATCCTTGCCACTGATCTGCCTTGAAGCTCAATCCACTTTTTTCTTTATAAAGAGCAAGGATTTGGGCCAGACGTGGTGGCTCACGCCTGTAATCCCAGCACTTTGGGAGGCCAAGGCGGGCGGATCACGAGGTCAGGAGATCGAGACCATCCTGGCTAACATGGTGAAACCCCGTTTCTACTAAAAAAAAAAAAAATAGCCAGGCTTGGTGGCGGGCGCCTGTGGTCCCAGCTACTTGGGAGGCTGAGGCAGGAAAATGGCGTAAACCCGGGAGGCGGAGCTTGCAGTGAGCGGAGATCGTGCCACTGCACCCCAGCCTGGGAGACAGGGCCAGACACTGTTAAAAAAAAAAAAAAAAAGGAGCAAGGATTTGTCTGGAGAGAAGAAATCTCCTGAGAATCATCAGAAACCAGAGATGAACTGGTGATCAAGGGTGAGGGGGTATTTTATTTTTAATGCTGAGCTCAAAGCATCTTTATACTCCCAAACCTGTAAAACGTGTTGGCATTCCAGTGCAGGTTCCTGAGGACCCTTATTATTTAGAATCTTTCATCCAATTTTCTCTCATGATTTCCAGTGGACACATTTTATTAGGTGCAATAGCTGGATCCTGCTGTCTCTCTTTTGGTCTGGAGTCAGCTT
This sequence comes from Nomascus leucogenys, assembly GCF_006542625.1. Taxonomy (NCBI): domain Eukaryota; kingdom Metazoa; phylum Chordata; class Mammalia; order Primates; family Hylobatidae; genus Nomascus; species Nomascus leucogenys. Next base: position 87,239,084 of record NC_044395.1, on the reverse strand, counting down.
ATGAATGAGGGCAATTCAACTTCCACAGCATGGTTGGGAGAAAAAAAAATCTAATAAATTCAGGCTGTGAGGGAAAATTCTGCTCTGGGTCTCCCTTTCATGGGGAAGAGAGAAGAAAAGAGGCAGTCAGCCTGCTACCTGGCAGTCGTCTGGAAGCAGGGTGTCGTCTGGACGTAGCGTTTCCTGCTGGAGTTAAACAGGCCCTCTGTTACATAAGACCCTGCTGGCATTGCTCTCAGGCCACACCCCAGCCCTGCTCTCAGGAGCTCTTGCCTTGATGCTTCAAGGCTTACTTCATTTCGACAAACCCAAGACTGCTTTTTATCTGAACCTATGCCTTTCCTGGAGCATATTCCTTTAAGAGTAAATGAGGCATAGCCACCACCAGAACATTCGTTGATGTAGCCTCATCAGGGATTTCAACGTTCTAGCAAGTGAATGGCCCACATAAATCATGATTAACCATTTGATCTGTAGGGGAAAATATCCATTCAGAGAAGACCAACATCTTCCTTTAAAGGCATTACCTACTTTCTTCTTAGAACATTTGGAATGTAATTCATTGCTGTCCTTCATGACCTGAGGTCATAGTTAAAAGGTATTGATTTATTGCCCTGTGTGATACAATGATTTCCTAAGGCAGAAATGACAGGCAAAATATTTAGTAATGGCAAGTAATAGAACTAACCAATAAAATTGGATGATGGCCATGAATAACCCATTTGGTCTAATTAGTGAGCCCTTAGAGATGATCAGCTCTATCCTTGGGGCTTAGTGGCCTCAAACCTAATGTTCCCTTCTCACTAACATTTATCAAATATCTACTTGTCTTAGCTCATTTAATCCTCAAATGACATTATGATACAGGTGAAAATGTTTACATTTTATAGAAGAAAAAAAGGCTTAAAAAGACCAAGCATCTTGCCTAATGTCATACCACAGCTAAGGCACAAGACCAATATTTGGACATTCCTTACTTGCTTGAATCAATGTCACCTACAATACACTGCCTCATTCATTCCTTTTGCTCCTAGTTTGCCGTACAGAAACTGCCTGTCAAGCATATTAAATAGGTAGTCTCCTTTGCATACCACACAGTTCTGTTTCCTTTATTGTTTCAATAAATAAGCATTCATTGAATGCCTACAATGTGCCAGGCACAGAAAAATCAAATGGCCCGTACGGTGAATAAACCCTGACCTCTGGCTTAATTAGTACCATATTTAACATCCAACCTGCTCATATAATCTTTAACACTTTTGCCATATATGAATGGTGCAATCTCTTCTACAAGGCAAAATTGTTAACTTTTGGCCTAACAAAGATCTTTCAAGTTTCATTTTCAATTTCATGTTTGGTGGATGAGACAATTGGAAGTCTAATCTTAGGGTAACAGATTATTGGTAAAAGTTCTCCTTTGCTTCTGCCCACCTACCCGATACCTCTCCCCAACCTATAACACATGGTTAAGGAGAACCTACAGAGCAATTTATGTCCACTGGTACCAGTACAGGGAAGAGGAAAGAGTCTCTCTTCATCTTCATTCATTCCACGTATATTAATTGAATGCCTACTACGTGTCAGAAACTCTTCTGGGAACTTATCTTAATGCTTGTTTCAAGTCTTTCTGTGCTACCCAATCACAGATCTGAAGCAGCCTTCGTGCTTTTGTACTTCATATGCCTGGCTCGAGCCTTTCCCCAGCTATAGCCAAGAGCAACATGAAGTCTTTGAAACAGGGTTTACAGCCTTGTTTTTCTGTTACTAATACAGCATGCTGTTCTCATCATTGGTCTGATTTGGCTACTGACATGGTGACATGCTGGAATGCTTCCTCAGAGATCCAACAGTAAAAAGGAAGCAACAACAACAAAAAAGCACAGAGAGTTCAGAACAAGTAGGTGCCTTCCAGTAAAGTCTACATGAAGGAATTGGCTTCCTTGAGTGCCTTAAAAAAAACAAGTGTTTGCACTATAGGACAGGTAAGGATATTTTCTCAAAAATATCAGGAAAGAATCCTGGAAAGAACATGAAGCTGACTGTTACGCCTTTCCTTAGCACTTCGAGGATTCCTCACCATTTTGGGGGGTAGATACAAATGCTTGAGTATGACATGTGAGGCCTTTATAATTCCATAATTGTTTATCCTTTCGTAATCAGCTCAAGAATTACCTTTTCCAAGCAAGTTTTCTGGATAACCCTCCTCCAGTAACACTAGCCAGCCTTTCTTTGTGATCTTACTCTTCTACTCAATAACATTATTCATAGTGAAATTCAATATTGATTCAGCATGTAGGCTTCACGGTCAGATTGCCTAGGATTGAAATCTGACTTCCATACTTTGTTTTCTGACTTTCAGCAAATTTTTTAACATCTTTGTGTCTCAGTTTATCAGTAGAATGGGAACAATCATCACCATCACATCTTTCTGAAGGCATTTTAAAAATGAGAATCAAATGAAATAATATGGATAAAGTGACTATCACAGTATGTGAAACATAGCCCTAAAAAATATAATTCCTTATTATAATTGCGTGTCCTCTACTCAGTGAGTTCTTCCAATGCAAAATCCGTGGCACTTAAACTTGTATTTAATGCCTAATGATGTTCTTATTTACTTAATGTACAAAAGCTTCACAGAGTATGAAACAATTAATTATGGCCTATATTAGTTAGGCTAACACTAAACAATAACAAAACAAGAAAAAATACATGTTAATTTCTTGGCTCTGTAACATTCTTAACACGTGTTTCTGATCATCATGTACCCCTCCTCAAAAGTGTGATACAGAAACCCAGAATCCTTTCATCCTGTTGGTTCCCCATCTTCAACATACAGTTTCCAAGATCATCATGCTTGTCTGTCTGTAGATAATAAAAGAGGGAAAAAAGTGGAGAAGGCACACTTATTCTTGACCACCCTGGCCCAGAAAGAAAATACCTCACTTCTGTTGACATTCCACTGTAAAAACCATGATCTTTGCCACACAACTCTATGACATGCGATAGGTAAGCAAGCATCCATTTCTAATAGCCCTTGAAGAATGTTAGGAATTTGATGGAAAGAAGATGACAGGGAAGGATACTCCTGGGAAAAGAAAAGGTGAATAATGGGCAAAGGGAAGTTTAGGATTATAGAATCAACACATTTCGCATTTCAACGGAAATGCAGGGTACATGATGGGGAAGATAAGAGATGAGAGTAGGAGGTTGAACTCAGTCTGCACACCTTATTATGATTATTCATTTCACATCATACACAGCCTAGGGCTCTATACTTCCTGAGCTTGACTTTACATACTGCCTCACACTTCAGTGTAAAATTAGCAAATGGGAAAATACCTGAGCTCATTAGATAATGACTAATCGTGACCATTTTAAGCACAGTTGTCAGATTTGACAAATAAAAATATAGGACATCAGTTAAATTTGTATTTAGGACAAAAAATGTTCTCATAGTAGGAATAAGCCCCATGAGATATTTGGGACATATGTATATTAAATAAGTATGTATTGTTTATCTAAAATTAAAATTCAACTGGGTGCCCTGTATGTTATTGGGGCAACACTTTTTTAAGGGCAAGAGAAGTATCTAAATAATTTCCCTCCTAGTAATAATTGTAATTCTCTGTACTTTGGGTAAAATTATAGAAATTTTCCCTTTCCTTGTCACATTTTTTTCTTTCAAGTTCTGCACCAAAAAATTATTCTCTGACAATAATCATTCTTTCAAGTTGCTTCAAATGGTAAAAAATAGAAATTCATCATGCAGAATCACAGTTGGTTCTGTGTTGGGACCATTATATGATGGGACTGTAAGCAGAGACTACACATTTATTGACAGTTATTTCCTATGGTATCTACCCTTTTAAAAGTAAATACTGATGACTAGTTACAGAGGTTCTTCAACCCATGTAGCCCATCAACTAGATAAACTTGTTATTGATTCGAAACCATTTTTTTAAGGAAGGTTCTGTTTTGCTTTTAGACCAGGCTGTACCTCTAATACTAGCCCGTTGTCTTGTAAATATATAGTGATAATAAAGCAATGTTAGTGTAGTAATAGTTGTTGTGGTGGTAGTAATAGCACCTTCATCGATCACTTCCTTTAGGGTAGCCATTTTTACAATTGTTTCATATGAATTATTTAATCTTAATAAACTTTGCTACACAGAGGTTAACTAACTTGCCCAAGTCTGAACAGCTAGTAAATGCTGATGCCAGAACCACTGGATTGAGGATTGGTATTAACCATCATAGTAGTTGGCTGCATTAGTGAAAACTATCTTCCCATTGGGACAATGACTGAAAGCACTAACACTTCCATACTGAAGCACCATCCTGGAATGAGTCAAGTGGCACGGGCTCAAAATAATGCCTTTGCCATTTCTTAGCTGGTACTTTGGGTAGCCTGTTTAACTTCTCTGTACTTTAGTTTCCTTATCTGTGAAAGGAAATGATAATGTCTACTTTATAGGGTTATAGTATAAAATTAAGTGCATCTTATGCAATGAATAAATACATAGTAATTGATATTGTTATTATGAATATTCATTCCATTCAAACTGGTTTACACAGAATTTTCTTGTCCTTATAGAAATGAGGTCCCAATGTTCACAAGTAGATAAGAAAACACAACAAATCTCTACTATTTCTCTACCTCCTGTTCATCCTATTAGTGTAATTAATATCTTAAATGTGTGCTTTGAACAAGTGATAGATGAAGAGCAACAGCCATCACTGTGAAAAATAAAAAATATAGAAAATTAAAAGCTAAGTACTTGTCAATGGTTGGTTAGTCCCCAAACATCATGATATTTTTTTAAATTTTATTTTCTCATGGAAGGGTTATATCTGTCTTTTCTCATAATGACTTAGGTACTTGTTCCTACCAAACAAGCTAAAAAAAAGAATGCCATTGAAAATAAAATACTGAAATGTTGACATCACACTCAAAATATTACTTAGCTTCTATTCTTTGCTCTTGGAACAAAGGGTGTATACACGCTGGTCTTTTCACTTTTAGTTATGCTATTCTCCCTGTGTCTCCTCTTTCTACTTATCCACCCTTTAGCCTAGTTCCTGCTTCAAGTTTCACCCCGTAGACCTACGGATAAAGATGACAACCATCTCTGAATGCCCAATCTTTTCTGACCAATCCCTTTTCCATACTCAGGTAGACTTAGACTCCATCCAATAATTTGAAAGTTGGCATACTATTATTGTGTAAAATCAATAAAAATAAAGCTTATCAGAAGAAATAACATAAAATTGAGAATCTGAGTTTCTGTTGTTCCACTTCCTGAGAATTGAATGAGGTCTATCGTATTGATCTTCCTCACAACTAGTATTGATAGATTGGAGACATTTCATAAATGTTTGTTCAACTAATGATTATAATTTAGGTAACTAATGTTTGACAGTGGCTGACACATAGTAGATGCCCAAAGATCTTAATTTATTTCCCATTTTTATTATAACCATGCTTCTTACATGCCACATAAGTTCATGGATTCCTAATTAATTGTTGAGAGCTTGCCTCTGTATAGGCTTCCAATTAGAGTAGCTCTGCAGTAAAAAAACTGAATATCTAAAATTCTACTTTTAACTGATTTAACAAGTTGTAGTCAAACAACTAGATCTGTTAGATATTAAAAATCTGACATAATGAGTAGCATGTTGTTTTTTTCAGGGATATAGTTTCTTAAGGGATGTGGCATATTGTGGCATTTTTCAAAGATAACCATCTCAAACATTCTTCTTACAATGTAATATTGATAGACCTCCATCATGAGGCAGGATTTTTACCCTTTCTCCACTCCTCCCCTCAAACCTGGATGGACCCTCATAACTGTCTCAACTAATAGTGGATGCCAGAAGTGACACTATGTCTTCTTAGCCTGGCTCTGACCTTTCTGGGACATGTATCTTCAGAACTTTAAGTCAACATGTAAAAATTCAGCTACCCTCAAGCCCCCATACTGGGGAGAACATGTGAAGACACTCCATAGCTTTACAGATGCCCAGAGAATCCCAGATAAGTCAGCCTACAGTCCTCTCAGATCAGACATCGTAACATGTGAGGGAGGAAGTCTTTAGTATGATCCTGGCCCTCGCCATTGTCTAATTGCAACCTCATTAGAGACCCCAAGTCAGAAGGCCCATATTGGCTTCTCTTAGATTCCTGACCCATAAAATTGTGAGAGATAGAAAATTATTATTATTGTTTCAAGCCACCAAGTTTTAGAATGATTGTTGCACTGCCATGGAAACAAGCAGGGCAATTGGGGGGAAAATAAGTTAGTCTAATTAGGTTTAAATTGCAAGACAGATGAGCCATGTCTTAGAACATTCCATCCTTCAATCTCAGTGATCACTGTGAGGGTAAGGCAGAGACTCTGCCCAGTCTGTGAGGTTTCCATTGATTCCTGGGTTTGTGGCAACTGAAGTGGTCTAAGACAATTTTGCTCTGAAAAACTCATGGCTCTGGAAGAATAAAATAAACTTCTTCTTAATAGTTTTTCCAGTAATTAAAGTTTTATTTCCACATCCGTTTTAGTAAGTGTAAAAGTACATTTCAAGTCACTCTTTCCTTCAAAGTGGGAAAAGAAGGTGGGGGTCGGGGGGAAGCAGAGCCCATATGTCTCCAAATAAAAGCAATTATAAGCCCTGCCTTCATCGAGGTCATACACCTATATTGTGGAGGGCATAGGATGGTGGAGGGAGATTTTCACATCTGGATTTCATCAAGTCATATTGGTTATAACTTGCAGACTGCAATTTATTTGCCAATTTTTTTGTCATTAATCCCTTGGTAGCATAAAAAGAAAAAAAACAGGTTCTAGACTCTTCATAAACTGCAATTGGGCAATAGCTGTTGTGCACAATAGGCAGCCCAGACTTGCTAAATGTTAACAAAACTCCCTCCTCACTGCCACTAAGGTGAAACAAAATGTGAGGTCTACACAAGTGGAAAGAGGTAAATAGCATAATTTTACTTCTGTCCATGAGTGATAGGCATGAAAACAAAATGTGCAAATCCTACAGGGGCTGAGAGCAAGAAACCCACACAGTCCATGAGTGTAAAAGGTGTTGAATGGTCACTGAGTCCTTCTGGAATTGCTCCAGAGGAAATGGTTTCCTGAGGCCTTGTTCTGGCAGGGTAGAAACAGCATTGCTGATAGATGATTGTTAGGTTTATAAACAAGAGAAAGTATTTAAGAAGGCAAATGGAGGAACATTTTTTTTTCTACATGTTTTACCCTGCCACCAGTAAGTAGAATCAGAAAAAGAGAAATTATAATTCCCAAACGTAACTTGGACTTTTCCATCAGGGGGTGGCATGGGCTCTTTTGAATCCAAGGGCAGAGTGAAATGATGAATAAACAAAAACTGGAACTTACTTTCTGCCTCTTGGCTCCAGTGAATAAAGATCTTTGGTGTATGATTGGTGCTTAAAAGCCTTTTAAGCACCCTAAACTATTTTTGGATTAGATGACCAAGTACTTTAGAATGTGTTAGTGCCTGATGCTGTCAATTAGGTAATACAATATTTTCCTTTATCCTTACTTAATTTAGAGTCATGTTTAAGAGGATGGGTCCCAGGCTTATACTCAGATTCCCTACCCCCTGACTGCTTGAGCAGGGGTCTCCATTTCTCTGTGCCTCAATTTCCCCATGTTTAAAACATAAGTAATATTTTGTGAGGATTAAGAGTGTTTTGTGAGGATCAAGTATAATCAAACATCTAAGTGCCTAGGACTTAGTTAGAGCTCGATAACTTTTAGTTATTATTCGCATGTTCAACTACACCTGCCTGACTTATTATGAACCTACACACAATTTTCTATGTTGGTGTTAGTCTTTTTTTTTTTAAATTTTTCTCCCTATTGAGTAGTGAGTTGACTATTACCACTTGCAGTATATAATCTCACAAGTTGTAGGTAACAATTAACCCTCTCCTTTTCTTCTCCTAAGTCTTAGATGATTTGTCTGGAGTTTAAACAGATCTTTCTTTCACATTTGATCTTACTAACAGCATTTAAAAACTGGTTCTTTTAGCTATTTTGAAATAGACAATACACTGTTGTAATTAACTATAGTCACTGCTGTGCAGTAGAATACAAGAACTTATTCCTTCTATCTAACTGAAACTTTGTGCCTGTTGACCAATATATCTCCTTCCCTGTTCACCCCAGCCCCAAAGCCTCTGGCATACCCTCTGCTTCTGTAAGTTTGATTTTTTTTTTTTTGATTCCACATGTAAGTCAGATCATATGGTATTTGTCTCCTTGAGCCTGGAAGTTTAAATGTTCTCCCCACAAATGATACATATTTGAGGTGATGAATATGCTAATTAGCCTGATTTGCTCATTTCATAATGTCACATGTATCAAAACATCACATTGTACCCCATAAATATATACAATGACTATTTGTCAGTTAAAAATACAATTAAAACCCAATTCTGAAAAAAAAGAAACAAATACAAACCTCTGGATATGACTGAAGAGACGATTATTAGACCACAAACTCTGTGAGGCCAGGGGCCATTTTTATTTTGTTTGCTATTTTGAAATACATAGAATGCAGCAACATCAGTTTTACTCTCCATTATTTTTGCTATTGTTATTCCAGAATAGGCTGGCGCTCTATAGGTACTGTCAGTCAGGGTTCAGCCAGGAAACAGGTGGTTCTACTCAACGTGGACACTTTGAGTAGAAATGAATAAAAGCACTATTTTGAAAGATGTGGGCAAGGATTAGGGAGCACAGCAAAGTCTAGTGTCTTCCCTAAGGGCCAGTGAGAGTGGGGGTGCTGGGACTGCCACTGAGCTAAAGAGACTGGGGCAGAGTAGAGTTACCAGGAGCCAGAAAGAGGGAAGCTGTACAGAGGAAGAGGCCCGAAGTGAGCTGTGTGGAAAACTGGCAGGTAACCATCCAGCAAAATGAATACCTTGCTACACTATGTTCCTGCCTCTGGTTTCCTACTTGTGCCCCCCATTGGCAGAGTATAACTAGAAGCCAGAGGACTAGGGAGCCTATGCTATAGTTGCTTAGGTTTAGGCTCCTAGAGCACAGAGGAGGGAGGAAGAAGTGTGGAGCCTAGACCTGGAGAGCAAATGGAAGACTTCTAGCACAGGAGTGAATATTCAGCCACTTCTGTACTGTGCTCTTTCATATTCTCTAGCCCTAATATTTCCCACTTAACCTTTAGATACTCAGTATTCTCACTCAGTCTGTCCTCCAAGGACTACCCAGTGATGTGGAATTTACAGCTTCATTAATTCAGTAAATACTCATGGAACAAGGGCAAGCCAAGTGAGTGGTGGTGCTTGCCCTCATAACCTCTCACATACTTGAGGGACAGACAGGCATGTCAACAAATTATGATCCACTGTAATAGGTACCAGGATAGAACTGGCAGTAAGCACTGCAGGAAACAGAGCTAATGACTTACTTTTCTCTTACGGTGAGAAGCATGGGAGGTCAAGACAATTTTACAGATGAGGTAACAGTTAAAGTGAACCTTGAACAAGAAGGAAGTTCCATGCTTATTCCTCTCAGGGACTTTATTTTAAACTTATTTCTAACTATTTTCTTAAAAGTTCTCTCCCTTTTTTTACTAGTTTCTAAGATGGTTTCAGTGATCCTCATCTCCTGGTATTCGTGCCCTTTGGTAACCCCCTCTAAGTGTAGGATGAACCTAGTGACTTGCTTCTAAGAAAGAGAATACGGTAAAAGTTATGAGATTTACATTCTGAGATTAAATGACTGGCTTCTGCCTTGCTCTTGTCTGTTTATTCTCTCCTCTCCCTCAGTTTCTCTGAGAGAAGCTAGCTACCATGTCATAAGTAACTTAACTCATTCCTGCTGCTAAAACAAAATACCTTAGACTGAGTAACTTACAAGTAATAGAAATTTATTTCTCACAGTTCTGGCCAGGAAATCCAAGACCAAGGCACTGGCAGATGTAGTGTCTGGTAAGGGCTTGCCCTCTGCTTCCAAGATGGTGCCTGTTGCTGTGATCTCTGGAGGGGGACAAACATGTGCTCACATGGTAGAAAGGACAGAAAGGCCAGGCGGGTCTCTGAAGCCTCTTTCATAAGAGCATTAATCTCATTCCCAAGGACAGAACTTTCATGACTTCATTTCTGAAGGCCTCACCTTTTTTTTTTTTTTTTTGAGACGGAGTCTCGCTCTGTCACCCAGGCTGGAGTGCAGTGGCGCAATCTCGGCTCACTGCAAGCTCCGCCTCCCGGGTTCACGCCATTCTCCTGCCTCAGCCTCTCCGAGTAGCTGGGACTACAGGCGCCCGCCACCATACCCGGCTAATTTTTTGTATTTTTTAGTAGAGACGGGGTTTCACTGTGTTAGCCAGGATGGCCTTGATCTCCTGACCTCGTGATCCGCCCGCCTCAGCCTCCCAAAGTGCTGGGATTACAAGCGTGAGCCACCGCGCCCGGCCAGGCCTCACCTTTTATTACCATCACAATGCGGATTAAATTTCAACATGAATTTTGGAGGGACACAAACATTCAAACCATAGCATTCCACTGCTCATTCTTCAAAATTTATGTCCTCACATACAAAATACATTCATTCTATCTCAATGCTCCCAAAGTCTTAACCCCATTCCTGCATCAATTCAAAAGTCTAAAGTCCAGAGTCTCATCTAAATCAGATATGAGTGAGACTCAAGGTACAATTCCTTCTGAGGCAACTTCCGTCTCTTGCTGTGAGCCGGTAAAATCAAACAAGTTATGTGTTTCCAAAAATCCAATAGAGGGGCAGGCACAGGATAGATATTACCATTTCAAAAGGAGAAATAGGAAAGAAGAGAGGGGTAATAGGTCCCAAGTAAGTCCAAAACCCAACAGGAAAAATGGCATTAAACCTTGATGCTTGAGAATCATCTTCTTGGACTCTATGCCCTCTTTTCCATACCAACAGCAGTGGGGGCTGATACCCCACAACTCCTGGAGGCCCTATTCTTGTGGCAGTTCTCTTCCTGAGCCACTGAAGCTCTCCAAGGCATCGTTTGAAATCTAAGTGGAGGCAGCCATGCCTCCATAGCTTGTACACTCTGCATACCTGTAGAGTTAGCACCATGTGGACACTCCCAAGGTTTAGCACCTGTGCCCTCTGGAGCTTCAGCCTGAGCCACATATGGGCCTTCTTGAGCCACAGCTGTGAAAACTGAGGAGTGCTGCACCTAAATGCAGGCAGCAGATAATTGATAAGTGAGGTGGCATTAGGCAGTGAGTGCTGAGGTCCTGTGGGTCCCCACGACACTTCTTTTGGCATGACTCTGTCCCCCAGGTCTTGGCATTCTGGGCTCGTGATGAAACAGACAGAACCGATAGTATTTGAAATGCCTTACATTTGGATTTTTATCTGCCATTTTGTTAATTGTTTTCTGTGTATCCATGTTTGCTAATACTTTTCTTCCATTTTTTTTTTTTTTTTCTGAGACAAATTCTCACTCTGTCACCCAGGCTGGAGTGTAGTGGCACAATCACAGCTCGCTGCAGACTTGATGTCTCAGGCTCAAGTGACCCTCCCATCTCAGCCTCCCAAGTAGGTGGGAATACAGGTGCACACCATCATGCTGGCTATTTTTTTTTGCCTTGTTTTTCAGACACGAAGCTTCACCATGTTGCCCAGGCTGGTCTTGAACTCCTGTGCTCAAGTGATCCAGCTGTCTTGGCCTCCCAAAGTGCTGGGATTACAGGTGTGAATCACTGTGCCCAGCCTCTTTTATCTTTTGGGTTATATTTGTGCTTCCATTTAAAATACACTGTTGAATTATTAATTATTAGCTATTTCTCCTTTTCATTGTTTTAGTAGTTACTAGAGGGTTTACAATGTACATCTTTAATTTACCAGTCTAATTTCAAATAATATGCCACTTCTCATATGGTGCAATTATTTTGCAGTAGAATAATTCCAATTCCTCTCTCACATCCTTTGTGTCATACATTGCACTATATATATATATATATATATATATATATATATATGTAGTACTATATATATATGTAGTACTATATATATATGTAGTACTATATATATAGTACTACATATATATGTGCTATAATACATTATTACTATTTTTGCTTTAGGCATTCAAATACAGTTTCAATTCTGAAACATACAGAGAATGTCTTTGATATTGTATTTACCTTTATTTTTGCCATTTCAGGCACATTTTATTCCTTTGTATAGATATACATTTCTGTCTTGTATCATAATTCTTCTGACTAAAGAACTTTCTATAACATTTCTTGAAGCACAAGACTCCTGGCAATAAATCCTCTCATCTTTGGTATGTCTGAAAAATTACTTACTTTGCCTTATTTTTGAAGGATAGTTTTGCTGAATATTGTATTTGGAGTTTTTAGGCTTCTTGTAGTTTAAATGTTACTTTATTGTCTTGTAGTTTGCATATGCTTGAGATGTCCTTTGTAAATCGTGTCTTTGTTGTTCTATATGCATTTCTTTTCTGACTGCCTTCAAATTTTTTCTTTGTCTTTAGTTTTCAGTTGTTAAATTATGATGTATTTACGTGTGTGTATGTGTGTGTGTGTGTGTCTGTGTTATTTATTGTGTAAATAGATTTAAGCTTCTAGGATATATGGTTTGATGCCATTTATTATTTCTGAAAAATTCTCAGCCATTATCACAAAATGTCTATTTGTCCAGTTTTCTCTTTTGTCTCTTTCTGGCACACCAATTACACTTACCTTAGAATATTAACATTAAGTGCTCTGGGTTTTGTTGTTGTTGTTGTTTGAATTCACTCTTTTTCCCAATGTTTTGGCTTGGACCATTTCTATTTATTCATTTTTACTCAAAATCAGTCCTTTGAGGTCCATCTGAGTTATTGAGTAGATCAATAGTTTATTCCTTTTTATGGCTAAATATTGGCCCAGTTAGAGTTTAGTGATTTTTCCCCCTTAGCTATCTTAAGTGTACTGATGAGTTCTATAAAGAATTTCTTCATCTATGATATAACGTCTTTTATTTCAACTTTTCTATTTGACTTTTCTTAAGTTTTGTTCCCTCAACTAAAATTCCCCATCTGTTCATTCATGTTGTTAAGGTTTTCCACTAGATTCTTTAACATGTTAATCATAGCTACATTAAAGTTCTCATCTGATAGTTTCAATATCTCTGAGTCTGGATTCATTAATTTTTGTCTTCCAAAATTTTTTTGTATATTTCATAATTTTTTACTGAATTGTGGACCTCATGATAGAGACAGAGATAATATTTTTACTGGGAAATGGCTACACTTCTACTTTTGGGCCAATAATATGATGGATGGTTCAGTCATTCTAGACAGGAGTTGATTTAGGTTTACGTTTTATTATTGCTAAAGTTAACTTCTTGCACTACACACTTCACATTTCTCTGCCAAAAGGCTGACTTTGTAATTAGGGTAACCCTGTGAGTGTACCTATTGTCCTCAATTATAAACAATTATATTATATACCTCTTGTCCTCAGTTATAAACAATTATTATCTGAGCATGATGGGAAATTATTTTGTTGAATTTCAGGTATAACCTAGGGTTATTGTATTCAAAATGTGGTCCTATAGGATGACTACACATCCCATTTTTCCTAGAACCATTCCAGGTTTAGCTAAAAACTCCATATCCTAGGAAAAACCCTCACAGTTCCAGGCAAACTGGGTAGGTTGGCCACCCTATGACAAGAGACTAGCCTCATTGATATTATCTGTGAGACTGTTATTACATTGGTGCAAAAAGTAATTGTGCCATTAATGGCAAAACCAATTACTTTTTGCACCAACCTAAAAGTAATAAAGAATCTTGGCTCTACTTCAAACCTACTGAAGCAGAAACTGTATTTTAATAAGATGCACAGGTGATTCATAGGCACATGAAAGTTTGAGAGGAATTGCTATGGAAATAGGAGTTGAGAATCTACATACCTGAAATTTAGATTCCCAAGACATTTTGGATTTTGTTTTTAAATGTTTCTATTTTCCACTCTCTTTGCTCTGCTACCAGTGTTACTCAACTTATGGGAAAATCTTCATTTGTCTTCCACCGGGACTTAGTTTATTATAATTATCCTGTGGGAGCAAAATGTCAATTGCCCTCTAATGAGTATCAGCTGTTTTAGTTCCAGTAATATGTGTGTGTGTGTGTGTTCATGTACTTTCTAATTAAATTCACTTTTTAAAGAAGAATTTTTAATTCAGATACACTCAGGTCTCTGGAGAGTGATTATGGGACTCTCTAAAATGCACAATAAGCAACTCACTATATTAAAAAATAGCTAATGAATAAAACCTTAGTAATTTTCTTCTATATTCTGATAATTTGGGGTTTGAAAACTATATCAATGAACTTCTCTGGAAAAATGGATGAAATTTTTCTTATCCATGTCTGGCTTCTTTGGGGATAGAAATGCCTTTAATCATTTTTGTGCAAATGATTATCTGATAATTTTATTTAAACATTCATAAAACCAGTAGTCAAAGTTATAAAGTAGATCTCTTATATATAATGAAAGACCTTTGTAGATCCTCTGAGCTCTATATGTAATCTAACCATAAGGATTTCTTTCTTTCCCTTTTGTAAGGCAACATCCATTCTATAGAGTAGTACAAAATGTAACTTTTATGTTTTGGTTGTGTCTTTTCTAAAACGCGTTTCTTTAGCATTGTGGGTTTTCACACTCTGCTTTCAAGCCCATGGAATACTCTCCTGAACCTCCAATATTTAAGTTGGCATAAAAATCCTAGAAAAATTCCAGCAAGGCTCCCCATGGCCACCACCATCCAGAAACAAAGCCCAGATTCACTGCTGGCCCATTACCTGAAGTCTTGACTGCTAAGTGGAATGGCAGGGTTGACTTCAGCTCAGGAATGAATGTATGGCTTTGTGGAGTAATTAGGTTTTCCTGGCCTTTGCTTCATGGCATATGTATTCCAGTCTAACTAAAGTATTAAACAACATAACTTCATCAGACAAAACACTCAAATTTACTTCCAAGGAAAATGGTATTGTTAATAATATAAGATTTAAATTAAGACTCTGCTTTTTCTCCACCATTGAGAGTTGAATGACTTAGGAAACAATCACAGGGATTCTATGAGCTTCAGTGTCCCTATCCATAAAATGAATAATAATAGGCAATATCTTGCAGTGTTATTGTGAGAATTCATTGAATAAGTAATCAGAAACAGAATTCAATGCCTCAGCATGTTAGTTTCCCACTCTGAAGTATCACCATGGTAGGTCTCCATGGTATTTGTAAAATGATACTGTTTGCTGTCCTGAAAATACAAATTTAAAAAAGCTATAATTCTGTACATATGGCTAGGCATATGTATTCAAATATGTTCATGTGTTTTCCACAACTATAATTTATTTGCATAATCTTTTCCTAGTCTACTGCCCAAAATTTTAAGTGTCTTTTGGGGAAAGGACATAAAACAGCACATGCTCTGACTTGTCCCAGGCCAATTCCTTATTTTTTAGATGGACAATATCAAAATAACATTGTTTTCATGGACTATATATGCATACACATGAAAGCTTAAACCAGAGCCTTGCTAGTCTTGAGTACTGGTCTACATTCTTTTTATTTATAGCATATGGTGAGTTTCCCCTTGACACCATTTAAGATAGTACAAATGTTCCAATTTTTACAAAAGTTTGAATATCTATTCTACCCTCCTGACATAAGAAACCATATGATGAAGGGATTTGGAGCCAGAATACCTGCCCTTTATTGATCCTAGGCAAGTCATTGAATCTTCATCAGCTTTAGTTTTCACATATTTAAAGTAACAATAGTGATAAATTATTATCACAATAATAAATATATCAATGATTAAAATTGCCATGAACATTATTGACTGCTTACTGTGCTTTAACCCTCTTATATTTGTAATCCATCATAATATGCAGCATTATGAGGTAAGTACTTGCATTCACTCCACTTCATAGATGATAAAACTGAGGCTCAGAGAGGATAAGTGGCGTGGCCATGATTAGCCAAATCGTAGGCCTCAGAACTGGGGTTCACAGTTTATGCTTCTATGTACTGATCTCTACGACCCTCCACAAAGTGAGCACAATAGCTTATATTTGCTTCTCAGGGCTGTTTTAGGAGGTAATTTGTTCATGCAGAAAGATAGTGGTTTCTAAACTATAAACTGATATAAATGTTGGTTATTATTAGTATTTTCACAGGACTCTGGCCTTTGAAGTCAAAATAAAATCTACTCTAGTATCAGGGAAATTTTAAGGAGAAAAAAGTTTTGCAAATCTACAATTTCAGGATCTTAAACCATTGAATATTTCAGACATGTTAGTTTCCTTGCCACAGGCCATTTCCAAAACTATTTTTCATTATAGACTGAGCTCATTTCCTCTAGTAGGATCAAATTGCTAGATACATATTTCTATCTTGCTTTCATTTTACATAGGGCTGATTATATTAGTTTCCTAGGGCTGCTGCAACAAATAAAACTTGTTGGCTTAAAATAACAGAATTCTTTCTTATAAAACTAAACATACTCTTAACATATGATCTAGTATTTGCACTCCTTGGTGTTTACTCAAATGAATTTAACACATTTGTCCACACAAAAACCTTTACATAGATGTTTGTAGCAGCTTTATTCATGATTACTAAAACTTGGAAGCAACCATGATGTCCTTCTGTAAGTTAATGGGTAAATAAATTGTTGCATATCCAGACCATGAATACTATTCAATGAACAAAATGAGCTTTGAAGCCATGATAAAACATGGAGGAAACTCAAATGCCTATTACCAGGTGAAAGAAGCCAATCTAGAAAGGCTGTATATTTGTGATATTTGTGATGGTTAACTTTGTGTTAACTTGACTGGGCCATGAGGAGCCCAGATATTTGGTCATACACTATTCTGAGTATTTCTGTAAATGTGTTTCTGGATACGATTAACATTTAAATGGATAGACTGAGTAAAGCAGATTACCCTCCATTAAAGTGGATGGAATGGGACTAATTTAATCAGTTGAAGGTCTGAATAGAAAACAAAGGTAGACCCTCCGCAAAATAGAATAGAATCTTCCTGCCTGACAGCCTTCAAACTGAAATGCAAGAATTTTCCTGTCTTTGGACTAAAAACAGAAACATTTATTGTTTTCTCCTGGGTCTCCAGCTTGCCAGTTTACCCTGCAGATCTCAGGACTTGCCAGCCTTCATAATTGCACAAGCCAATTCCTTATAATAAACTTCTCTCTCTCTCTATCTCTCCCCCTCCCTCTCTCTCCCCCCGCCCCCTGTGTACACACACACACACAGAGCTATTGATTTTATTTCCCTGGAGAACCCCGCCTAATAAAAATATGTGTGATTTTAACCTTACGATATTCTGGCAAAGGCAAAATTGAGACGGTAAAATGATCAGTGGTTGCCAGGGCTTAGTGGGATGGAGGGTTAAATAAGCAGATCACAGACAATTTTTAAGGCAGTGAAACAATTCTGTCCAATATTCTAATACTGGATACATGTTATCATGCATTTGTCAAGACCAGTAGAATGTACACCACTGAGAGTGAACGCTAAGGCAATGCGTGGACTTTGAGTGATGATGTATCAATGTAGGTTCATCCATTGTAACAAATAAGGCACCACTATGGTGTGGGATGTTGAGAGTGGGGAAGGTTGTTATTTGGGAAAGATGGGTATGGGGAATTCTCTGTACTTTCCATTCAATGTTGCTGTGAACCTGAAATTGCTCTAAAAAATAAAGTCTATTAAAAACAAACAAGACAAAGTCTATTAAAAACAAAAACATTAAAAACAAACAAACAAAAATATTATATTTATTCTCCCACAGTTCTGGAGGCCAGAAGTCTGAAATCCAGTTTGTCAGCAGGGCTGCATTTCACCCTGTGTCTCAAGGGAATAATTCTTTGCATCTTCTAGCCTCTGTAGCTGTGGGCTGTGGGCATTCCTTGAAGTGTGGCTGCATCACTCCAATCTCAATCACTCCTACGATCATATTGTCCTCTTTTTCTCTTTTCCTCTCTTTGCTTCTTTCTTTTCTGTTTTTTTTCTTTTGAGATGGAGTCTCGCACTGTCACCGGGGCTGGAGTGCAGTGATGCAATCTCGGCTCACTGCAACCTCCACCTCCCAGGTTCATGCGATTCTCCTGCCTCAACCTCCCAAGTAGCTGGGATTACAGGCACCCACCACCAAGTCCAGCTAATGTTTTGTATTTTCAGTAGAGACGGGGTTTCACTATGTTGGCCAGGCTGGTCTCGAACTCCTGACCTCAAGTGATCTGCCTGCCTCAGCCTCCCAAAGTGCTCTTTGTTTCTTATAAAGATACTTGTTATTGGATTTAGGGTTCACCTGGGCAAACTGGGATGCTATCTTCATCTGAAGTTGCTTAAGATACTTTTTCCACATAAGGTAAGATTCACAGGTTTCAGAGATTAGGGCATGGACATATATTTTTGAAGGCTATCATTCTGACAACTGCAATGGTCAGTTACCCAACCCTGGTCAAGAGACCTAAGAGAAAGTCTACTCAATGACTTGTAGAATAGACTTTCTCCTTTATTTCTCCTCTATTTATGTGTGTTTTCTCTATGCATAAGAAGAAACTAACTTTTCTTTCTAACTTTCTACACAGTTTAAGAGGACAAGAGGGCTGGAATAGCAGGGACCATCTTGGTTCCAAGTGGTGAAAAGCCTAAAGACTTGGCTGAGCTACTGAAACAAACCTGAATTTTATTCCATCTGAGGTTATAAATGTTCTGATAGTTTAAATTGTTGATCATTATGATTATTTTTGCTACTTGTAGTTCAAAGTATACTAACTACTAAAATGGGAAAATATAACAATCACATAAGGAAAAGGAGACCTTATGTAACTTATGTGGTAATTAAAATATAACAGATTTAGAATTCGGGAAAATAAACAACCTTCTTAATGCTAAAGTAGGCTGAAGAGAGGGTAGTTCGGTGGTTATTCCAAGAACACAGACAGAAAGAGCCTTATTTATCCTTAGGAATAGGAGTCAAGAGAAATAGCCTAGCTTGAGGGTAAGAAAAGGTGGAACCAACTGCTAGACTGTCAATTCTGTGAAGTCAATCAGAACTATATAAAGCTTTACATAACACATAGGTGGAGGGTGACACCTAGAGCGGGCATCAAAGCTTCAAAGTCAGTCTCAGGAAAAGCTTTGGGCATCATCTGTGGTGAAAGTTAGAAAGCATCGTCCTGAGTGAAAACTTGGTAGTCTATCACAGCTTAGCTTTTGAACGGAAGTTCAATTTGTAGGTACTTCAGGAGACACAACAATGAATTAAATGTTATAACTTACTCTCAAGACAGTTACCATTTCTTGAAGAGAAAATACATTTATACAAATGGTAATAAAGTAGGAAAGTTCCTAAGAGCTGTGGATGTAAGCATTTAGGTCTGGGTAAGAGAAGGAAGTGAGAATTCTGATATGGAAGGAGAAAACTGTGCAAAGACCTAAAAGCTTTATCATCAATTTGTCTAGTTAGAGGCTCTACTCTGAGTTATTACTCTGGTACCCTAGCCACTAAAATCACAAACTCCTTGAACTCTTTCTAGATTCAAAGTTAATGCTTCTATGTTACTGAATTATGCTACATCCTTAAAATGGACGCAGCAGATATAGCTGCACTTGATGTAACTTTTCATTTTTGTTTCACAAAATATAAGCTAATATTGAATGTAACTAGCCCATAACAACCAGCAACAACAATAATTCTTCATAAGACAACTTACTCCTTTATCAATCACTAACATTCACAAAGTTTTTCTAATGTATTGTCTTTTTGTATCCTTTCAGAAATCCAGGGAGTAGAATACTTCAATTTTAAAATTAAAAAAGAAAGCATATAACATGGCCAGATTATAAATGTACATACACATGAATTATATCAAGCCTAAAGTATCTACTTGTCTTGCTTCTAAACCTCACAGATCTCATGGGTAAACTTTGAGAACATACTGGTTTTGTAGTAAAGACATGTATTCATCAAAGGAAAAGCTCAGATGTTTATATGTCGCCAAATGTGAAAACTATTGTAAAGTGGACAGATCCTGAAATAGTATTGAGTAACTGGAGCTGAATTTGACACAAATCTTATGTAATAAAATGCCAATCTACTTCTGCTCATACTCCAACCATCACTGGCTCCCTTAGCAGTAATCAAAGCAGTAATGACCCAGACAAGTCCTTTTATGCACAGCTTGACAGGCAGCCAGGGGAAGTTTGTGAAAATTATGAAATAACCCTCCATTATGAAGAACATGGAGTCATCCCCTCAATGTGGCTAAGTAGCTTTAATTTTGATTGCAGTCAGATTTTACAGCTCTCAACACCTGCAGCTCTTTGGCCGACTTAAGATAGGTGTTTTGCAAAATTCTTTTTTATTTTCCATATCTATTGAACGGAACTTCATTTCACTGGAGCCATGAAATATCTTCCATTCTGCACCCAGTGGGTCTTTGACTTAAGCAGATGAATTAGTTCACTGATCTGACAGCCAGGTTGTCTTTTTTTCTGCCCCACTGTTAAATCTCTGTCTCCCAAAGCTATCTGTCTATCTTTACTACTACACACGTCTCAAAACAATTTTTTTTCTGCCCTATTTCGGAATCCTGACACATTCTCAGAGTCTCAGTCTTAGTATCATGAAAACCATGCCATTTAAAGGAAGTCCCCAAGCCATATCTAACAACCCTTATCACTACCCCTCCAATCACCAAAAATATATCCTTGTAGTTTTCTTTGTACCTGAAGAATAGTCCCTGACCAGTTTCCACTTTCAAGTTTCAGGCAGCCTCTATTCTAGAAAGATATTATAATACTTAACCAAGTCTATTACCTTTCCTTAATAATTGCTGGCATCTACTAAGAATTTACCATGTGATATCCACATCTCCTTTAATCTTCACAATTACCTTATTCAGCAAGGACCTCAATTATCCATTTTTTCCAGCTGAAAAAGTCCTGCTTAAAGGACAGATCACTTAAACAGCATTACATAGCTTGTAAATGATGGGGATGGGGTCAAATTCAAACTTGCCTGTGCTCTTAACTTCCGTGTCTCCTCACACTATTGAGGTATTTACTAGAGCTACATGTAAACCATAACTCTGCCAACCTGTGCTCTAACAGCGATTACTCCAGAGAAGTTCCTACCTAGCCCACCTTTATAAGAAGTAGAGAACATTTTCTGCTAGGGACTGTTGAGGTACAAATCTGTTAAGTCGAGTTGGGAAAGGTAACCAGCTACAGTTAAGCAGTTTAACTTTAGGCTCTGTCAATGTCATAATTTTACATGTTTCCAAAAGAATAGGACCAGAAGTACAACATGTAGGCAGTTTGGGTTAGGTTGAAGACAGTCCCTTTAGTCTGCAAGACTCTGCATAACTGCAGAAGAAAATGTGAGTTTGAAGTTCTGGATGTGAGACCAAAATTAGAGACAGAAATCAAAGATAAAGTCCACGAAAAGAGGCAACACGTGGATAATAGAAGTGGACTCTGCAGAGGACACAGATTTCAGTGTCCCCATATGCAAGCAATATGAGGATCTAAGATGATCCTTGGGCCTCAACAGGACAGCTGAGTAATATAATCTAGATGGGGAGACCCCACACAGCTATCTTCATGAGAGTAAAACATAGTCTAGCCCTTTTGTTCTAATAAAATGGCTGCATCTTTCGGGTGCACTGATACGTTATGTTCTATGCTAAGCAAATTACATGTCATCTTATTTCATTCTCACAAAATAAAATTATATATTTTATTTTTCAAGAAGTTGAAGCTTAAAGAAATTAAGTTCCTTGACCCTCTCTAATGCTCACATTTAGATTTTTATTCTGATTTAAAGGATGAGAGAAAATTTTACTCTTAAATTAGAAATGGTCTATCTTAATTCATGTTTACTAATCATGTACAACATTCACAAAGAAATGAAGAGTTGAGCTCTAACACGTATTCCAAAATGTTGGTTCACAGACGTTGATAATTTAAGTGTATTAAGTTTGCCTGGTTAGCTTTTTTTTTTTCAATAGCTTCCATAAAAAAAAAAAAAATCCTGCTGTCCCAGGATATTGGAGAATGTGACCTACTATGCATTATCTAAACATAGCTTGGAATGGGCAAAGATAGCTCGGAATGGGCAAAGATAGCTTGAGAGTAACCCATGTAAAAAAAAAAACCTTAACTTAAGAAATCAGCAATTGAGTCTATGTTATAAAGAAGCTTGCAGAATGAACTAATTTAAATGTAGGCTTCCTAAATAAATGGAACAATATTTTTTAAAAATTCTCCCCAAAATATGCTTTTAAAAAAATCCCTAAAAGGCATTTTTGTTCCTTATAACTTCTCAAAGCCTAGACTTAGTCAAAAATTAAAACTTTAGTAAAAACTACATTTTTTTCTCTTTGAGTCCTAAACATTGAACTGCACCACAATGTTTGGTCCAAATATCACAGAAGGACCCTACATGGCCCTTATGATTTCCATGATGCTCTACTCACTAAACAATCAGAGAATATTGCCCGGAGTTCTCTGGTGCCTCAGGAACAGATTCTATCTTACCTCAAGTTCTAAGATCAATTTCCTTTGTTGAGACTTTCCTATAACATCAGCCATGCCCTCTGTCCAGTCATGAATATTCATTCTTCCAAGGTCTGGAGTGCTCTGGTACTTCTCAGGATGTCAGAAGAACCTGCTTGAATGAAGTTTTTCGAGCAGGGGCTGTAATTTCCCCATCTTCACTGCTTTTGTATGAATCTTAGCATCTGGGAACTACTCACTGTTGGATTATATTTAACTGTTTGTGTGTGTCAGATTTGGATAAAGATGTTGTTTGAGCATGACATTTAGCACTGCTAATTGGCTTGAAGAAACAAAACTTATTCTACTGAAATTTTTTTATGACAAAATGTATCCCACAGTTTACCCAATGTATTCCATGCCCTTTAGTTAGTAAAATGTTTATAGTTTTAAGCTGGGTAAGACAGAATTTTCCAGGAATATGTCAGTGTTTCCATTATACCCTTTTTTTTCACCCCAAAGTAGCACAAGTTTATTACTATGTCCATAAAAATTAATATTCCACTGAAACTTGGCAACAAACCATAAAGTAAATGTTTACATATGCCTTCGAATATTAATTGAGTTGTTGCTACTAAATGCTAGAGCTGCCAGGCGTGAAAATTGTTAATTTGTAGCCTAATGTCCGCTAATTCATTTGGGTTATTCTTTCAATAATTAAACTTAGCTAAGAAACAGCAAATGAAATTGACAGGAAACCAGAAAAGGGCTGACAGAGAAGGAGTTTATTAATTATCCAGAAGCTTCTAACATGAGGTCATCCTGAAAAGTGAAAACTATCAAACAAGGCAAATACAGCAAAGCAGGCAGGATGACTTGCACCAAAATATACATCCCTGTTCTCTGTCAACTGCAAGTCAGCTGTCAGGAAATGGCCTAAGGGCGAACCCACATGTGGCATCTGCGGGGAATGCGCTCAGGAATGTGTTGCAGATGGAGGGCTGATTGAGCTTCCAATATATTTGGCTGACCCAATGGTGGGGAAGCCAGGCCTTCATAAGTGTTTAAAACTTTATGTCCATTATAGGAAGGCTGAAAATTCTTTGGATGATTAAGGAGCCAGTGAGTAGAGGAAAGGAAAGTGTAGTGAGCTCAAGGATACAGAAAGAAAAGAACCAATGAACTGAGCTAGTCTCTTCTTTTGTCAGCTCCTATCCTGGTTCTGCACAGGATGAATTATTGTTCTAAGTTGTCTGCCTTCCTGCCTCCTTCCATGCTTTTCTCTATACATTTATATTGAAAAGAATGTGAGAATTAGAAGACTTATTTGATTAAAGACTTGCCTTTACCACTCACTAGCTGTGTGATTTCCAGCAAGATAATTTATTACCTAAATATTCATTTATTTATTATTTATTTATTTATTATTTATTTATTTATTATTTATTTATTTATTTATTTTTTTTGAGATGGAGTCTCACTTTGTCACCCAGGCTGGAGTGCAGTGGTGTGATCTTGGCTCACTGCAACCTCTGCCTCCTGGGTTCAAGTGATTCTCCTGCCTTAGCCTCCCAAGTAGCTGGGACTACAGGCACATGCCACCACACCCGGCTAATTTTTGTATTTTTAGTAGAGACAGGGTTTCACCATGTTGGCCAGGCTGGTCTCGAACTTTTGACCTCAGGTGATCCACCCACCTCGGCCTCCCAAAGTGCTGGGATTGCAGGCGTGAGCCACTGTGCCCAGCCCATTTCTTCATTTTAAAAGTAAATATCCCGTGAGGATTTCTCAATAAATGCCTGATGGTACTAAGCCCTGCTCCATTCACATGGCTAGGGTCAGAAACACATAAGCTGACACAGGTGAAACCATTTGGTTAATAATAATAGTAATAGAAATAATGGTAGGGATTTATTATGTTCCAGGCAAGGTCAAGAATTCAGCATAAAATATCTTATCTATCTATCCAACACATATCTAAAGTATTTTTTGACTTTGCAGATTAAAAAATCAGAGGCTCTGAAAGTTTCAGCATCTTTCCCAAGATGTTTATGCTCCCTAAATCGACCTACAGATTTAACCATCAAAATTCCAGATAAATTACATTATTTGCACATATTGATAAGTCGATTCCAAAGTTGATATGGAAATGCAGAGGGCACAGAACAGCCAAAACTAACTTTGAAAAAGGAAAAAAAAACAAGCAAAAAATTGGGGGATGTACATTACCTGATTTTAAAATTTATGATAAAGATCTAGTAATCAAGACAGTTTGGTATTAGCATAAAGATAGATATACAAATCAATGAATCAGAAAGGGAGTGCAATAATAGATTCACACATGTATGATCTTTGGTTTTATTTAAAGGCAATAGGGTAATTCACTGGGGAAGAATAGGTTTTTTAAAAAAATGTAATGTGACAATAATTTTATCCACATGGAACAAAACATACTTTAGTCCCTACCTCACACTATACAAAAATATTTCAAAATGCATTATTGATCTAAACATAAAAATTTAACTCTAAAACTTCCTGGAGATAATCTTTGTGACCTGGGAGTAGGCAAAGAGTTTTTTTTTAATAGAACTCAAAGCACACTAACCATAATAGAAAAAATATACATAACATAAACTTAATCTAAGTTAAAAACTTACACTATTCAGAACACATTAAAATAATGAAATAAATCCCTACCATTATTTCTATTACTATTATTATTAACCAATAAGGTACAGGTAGACAGAAATTTTTGCAATGCATACACCCAAAAAAGAATTTGTACTAAAAATATATAAACTTCCACTTCAATAATAAGACAAACACATTATGTAAGTATTTAAATGAGGTTATTGAACAGCCAAAACTAATCTATAACATTAGAGACTAGAGCAATGGTCACCTGGGCCTGGAGGGTGATTACCTGAAAAAGGAGAAAGAAGAATCTTTCTACATTGATGAAAGTTGATCATTTTGTGAATGTGTGTTGGTTATACAAGTGTACATGTTTCTTATCATTCCTCCAAATATCTACTTAAAATATGTGAATTTTATTATATGTAAATGAGATTTAAGTAAAGATGACTTTAAAAATTTACCAAAGTGGTCATCGATTGATTTTGTGTCTATTCTTCTGTGTTGATTGGAATAGGAATTGCTCATAAGAGATGCCAAAATAACTTTGAGTGTACAGTTTGTTCTAGTATGGTGCTGTCACTAATGATAGTATCATTCACGAGAATAGAATAGTCAAGAGAAAGAAGGTTTTGAAAAAAATTAGTTAAAATTTTAAAACATTTACTATCACTTGTCTATGAAATGTCTAATAAAACAGGCCAGTAAATAGGTAAGCATGTGGGTCAGTATGTTATCAGATAACTTGCAGATATATGTATACAATATATGTATATGATATGGTTTGGCTCTTTGTCCCCACCCAAATCTCATGTTGAGTTGTAATTTCCAATGATGGGGAAGAGACCTGGTAGGATATGAGGTGACTGGATTATGGAGGCAGATTTTCCCCACCCTGTTCTCATGATAGTGAATGAGTTTTCATGATACCTGATAATTTAAAACAGTGTGGCACTTCCCCCTTTGCTCTTGCTCTTGCTTTGCCATGTGAAGATTGTGCCTACTTCCCCTTCACCTTCCATCATGCTTGTAAGTTTCCTGATGCCTTCCCAGACATGCCTCCTGTACAACCTATGGAACTGTGAGTCAACAAACCCCTTTTCTTCATAAATTACCCAGTTTTGGTATGTCTTTACAGCAATGTGAGAATGGACTAATACAGCAAATTGGTACCAAAGAAGTGGGGCATTGCTATAAAGATATCTGAATATGTGGAAGTGACTTTGGAACTGGGTAATGGGTAGAGGTTGGAACACTTTTGAAGGCTCAGAAGAAGACAGCAAGATGAGGGAAGGTTTGGAACTTCCTAGAGATTTGTTGAATTGTTGTTACCAAAATGCTGATAATGATATGGACAGTGAAGTCTAAGCTGAGGTGGTCTCAGATAGAGATAAGAAACTTATTGGGATCTAAGGTAAAGGTCACTCTTGACATGCTTTAGTAAAGAAACTGGCCATGTTGTGCCTCTGCTCTAGACATCTGTGGAATTTTGGACTTGAGAGACTTGATTTAGGGTATCTGGTGGAAGATATTTCTAAGCAGCAAAGTGTTCAAGAAGTGGCCTGGCTGCTTCTAAAAGCCTGCACTTATTTGCATAAACAAAGAAATGACCTGAAACTAGAACTTATATTTAAAAGAGAAGCAGAGCATAAAAGTTTGGAAAATTTGCATAAAAGTTTGGAAAATTTGTGGTGGAAAAGGAAAACCCATTTTGGGGGGAGAAATTCAAGGCTTCAGAAATTCGCATAAATAAAGAAAAGCCAAATGTGAATAGCCAAGACAATGGGAAAAATGCCTCCAGAACATTTTAGAGGCCTTCACAGCAGCCCCTCGCATCACAGGCCTGGAGGCCTAGGAGGAAAAATGGTTTTATGTGCCAGACTTTCAGCTTTGCTTCTCCGTGCAGCCTTAGAACATGGTGCCCTGCATCCGAGCTGCTCCAGCTCCAGCCATGGCTAAAGGAGACCAAGGCACAGATTGGGCCATTGCTTCAGAGGGTGTAAGCCCGAAGCCTTGACAGCTCCCATGTGGTGTTGGGCCTGCAGGTACACAGAAGGCAAGAATTGAGTTTTGGGAACCTCCTCCTAGATTTCAGAGCATGTATGGAAATGCCTGAATGCCCAGGCAGAAGTCTGCTGCAGGAGAGGGGCCCTGATGGAGAACCTCTACTATGGCAGTGCAGAGGGGAATTGTGGGGTTGGAGTGCCCACACAGAGTCCCCACTGGGGCACTGCTTAGTGGAGCTGTGAGAAGAGGGCCACTGTTCTCCAGACCCCAGAATGGTAGAGCCACCAACAGCTTGCACCATGCACTTGGAAAAACTGCAGGCACTCAAAGCCAGCCTGTGAAAGCAGCTGCAGGGGCTGTATCCAGCAGAGCCACATGGGGAAAAATGCCCAAGGCCTTGGGAGCTACCCCTTGTATCAGCGTGTCCTCAATGTGAGACATGGAGTCAAAGAGATTATTTTGGAGCTTTAACATTTAATGACTGCCCTGCTAGGTTTCAGAATTGCATGGGGCCTGTAGTCCCTTAGTTTTGGCTGATTCTCCATTTTGGGATGGGAGCATTTACCCAATGCCTGTGCCCTCACTGTATCTTGGAAATAATTAACTTGACTTTTATTTTTACAGGTTAATAGGCAGAGGGACTTGCTTTGTCTCAGATGAGACATTGGACTTGGACTTTTGAGTTAATGCTAGAATGAGTTAAGACTCTTGGGGACTGTTTTGTAAGCATGATTCTGTGTTAAAATGTGAGAAGGAAATGAGATTTCAGAGGGGCCAGGTGTGGAATAATATATTTTGGCTCTGTATCTCCACCCAGAACTCATGTTGAATTGTAATCCCCAATGTTGAGAGGGTACTTGGTGGGAGGTGATTGAATCATGGGGATGGATTTTCCCCATACTATTCTCATGATAGTGAGTAAATTCTCATAAGATCTGATGGTTTAAAAGTGTGTGGCACTTCCCTCTTTGCTCTCTCTCTCCTGCTCTGCATGTGAATATTGTGCCTGCTTCCCCTTTGCCTTTCACCATGATTGTTAAGTTTCCTCAGGCCTCCCCAGACATGCCTTCTGTACAGCTGGCAGAACTGTGAGTCAATTAAACCTCTTTTCTTCATAAGTTACCCAGCCTCAGGTATGTCTTTATAGCAGTGTGAGAATGAACTAATACAGTATATTTGAGAGCCAGAAGTGCAGATAGTAATTAAGCCTTAGAATAAATGAGATTATCTGTGGAGAATCCATGGTGATAAAATAAGATGCTTAGGGCGGAACTACAAAGAATACAGGATTTAGGGAATGAGCAGGAAAGGGATGGCTGCTAAAGAGAGTGAGTTTTTGTTGTAGCTTGAGAGTGAGAATAAAACCAAGAGAGTAGAGTGCCACAGAAGTGAAAGTTGAGTAAAGTGTCATAGATGTTAAAGGAAGTGCCACATATTACTTTCACTAACATTTAATTAAACAAATCAAGTCACTTGGCATCTCTGACTTCAGGGGGACAGGGCAGTATAATTTTACCTTGTACCGAGAAGAAATAAAACAAAAATATGAGTGAGAGCCATGACATCTATCACACTTTGTAATAAATTATTCCTTCTGTTTTCAGCCCCACATCTCATTCCTGTCCTCCATTGCTATACCAATGTTTTTGCTGAATTCCCTGGCTCTCTATGGTTCTTTGTGACAAATTTGCTCATTTCTTCCCTAGATTCTTTTTGTGCTAATATTCTAAGCTCTGTTCTGTTCCCACAGTAACCACTGCTTTTGTCCAACAGAATTTAACTGAGTTGCTTATTTACTCATGACATTTCATGTCCCCTTCATTACCTAGAATGAAAAAAAATTAAAGTTTATATATATAAATTTTAGTAGGATCTTCAGTGAGACAGGCTATAAATATATGAGTCTAGTTTATTATCTTTCAATAAATATTAAATAATATTTATAATTTTAAAAATTTTACACTGGGCCAGGCACGTGGCTCAGGCCTCTAATCCCAGCACTTTGGGAGGCCAAGGCAGATCTTGGCCTCATGATCTGAGGTCAAGAGATCGAGACCATCCTGGCCAACATGGTGAAACCCCATCTCTACTAAAAAAAAAATACAAAAATTAGCCAAGCGTGGTGGCAGGCGCCTGTAGTCCCAGCTACCTGGGAGGCTGAGGCAGGAGAATCAGTTGAACCCGGGAGGCAGAGGTTGCAGTGAGCTGAGATTGCACCATTGCACTCCAGCCTGGTGACAGAGCAAGACTCCGTCTAAAAACAAACAACAACAACAACAATAACAACAGATTTTTACACATCGCTTTCTGTGCCCTGAATAAGAAACCTTCGCCTACCTCCAAGGTGTGAAGATATTTTCCTTAAAATTTTATGGCTTTGACTTTTATGTTCGGGTACATTGCTCATGAAAAATTAAACCTTATTTATGGTCTGGGATGGCAATAAAGTTTCAGTATTTTTCCATATGAGAATATAGACCATTTGTTTAAAGGCCCCTTCCCTTCCCATTGAAAATCTTTTGTCACTTTGTCAAAACCCACTTGGCTATTTCAGTGTAGTCTATTTCTTTATTTTGTTCCATGATCTATTTGTCTATTTTTAGGATGTTACAACATAGTTTTGATTACTCTAGCTTTATAGTGATACTTGAGGTCAAACAGTAAACATCTTCCAATCTTTTTCTGGTGGTAATGGATGCTGTACAGAACTGAGATCATCAGTAGCCACAAAAATTCTCCAGAACAGCAGAGGCCAGGCCACAGCACTTAACCACCAAGAGAAAGGTGAGCATAATTCCCAAAACAAGCAGCAACAGGATACAAAATCAATGTACAAAAATCACGAGCATTCCTATACTCCAACAACAGGCAAACAGAGAGCCAAATCATGAATGAACTCCCATTCACAGTTGCTATGACGACAATAAACTATCTAGGAATACAGCTAACAAGGGAAGTGAAGGACCTCTTCAAGGAGAACTATAAGCCACTGCTCAAGAAAATCAGAGAAGACACAAACAAATGGAAAAAACAATCCACGTTCATGGATAGGAAGAATCAATACTGTAAGAATGGCCACACTATCCAAAGTAATTTAAAGATTCAATGCTATTCCCATCAAACTACCATTGATATTCTTCACAGAATATTTTAAAATTCATATGGAACCAAAAAAAGCTTGTATAGCCAAGACAATCCTAAGCAAAAAGAACAAAGCTGGAGGCATCACACTACGTGACTTCAAACCATACTGCAAGGCAAGAGTAACCAAAACAGCATGGTACTGGTAAGAAAAATACAGACATATAGACCAATGGAACAGAATAGAGAACTCAGAAATAAGACTGCACATCTACAACCAACTGATCTTTGACAAACCTGACAAAAGCAACCAATGGGGAAACGATTCCATATTTAATAAATGATGGTGGGAGAACTGGCTAGCTATATGCAGAAAATTGAAACTGGACTCCTCCCTTACACCTTATACAAAAATTAACTCAAGATGGATTGAAGACTTAAATGTAAAACTCCAAATTATAAAAACCCTGGAACAAAATCTAGGCAATACCATTCAGCACATAGACACGGGCAAAGATTTCATGACGAAAATGTCAAAAGCAATCACAACAAAAGCAAAAATTGACAAATAGGGTCTAATTAAACTAAAGAGCTTCTGCACAGCAAAAGACACTATCATCATAGTAAACAGATAACCTACAGAATAGGAGAAAATTTTTGCAATCTATCCATCTGACAAAGGCCTAATATCCAGAGTCTACATGGAAATTAAAGAAATTTACAAAAAAACCCCACACATTAAAAAGTGGACAAAGGACATGAACAGACACTTCTCATAAAAAGACATACATGCAGCCAACAAACATATGAAGAAAAGTTCAACATCACTAATTATTAGAGAAATGCAAATGCAAATCAAAACCATAATGAGATACCATCTCATGACAGTCAGAATGATGATTATTAAAAAGTCTCCTGTAGTCCCAGCTACTCGGGAGAATAAGGCAGGAGAATGGCGTGGATCCAGGAGGCGGTGCTTGCAGTGAGCCGAGATGGCACCACTGCACTCCAGGTGACAGAGTGAGACTCCATCTCAAAAAAAAAAAAAAAAGAAAAAGAAAAAGAAAAAAGAAAAAAAGAAACAACAGATGCTAGTGAGGTTGTGGAGAGATAGGAATGCTTTTACACTGTTGATGGGAATGTAAATTGGTTCAACCATTGTGGAAGACAGCGTGGCAATTCCTCAAAGACCTAGAACCAGAAATACCATTTGATACAGCAATCCCACTACTGGGTATATACCCAAAGGAATAAATCATTCTATTATAAAGATACATGCACATGTATTTTGTCGCAGCACTGTTCACAATAGCAAAGACATGGAATCAACCCAAATGCCCAACAATGATAGACTGGTTAAAGAAAATGTGGTACATATACACCATGGAATACTCTGCAGCCATGAAAAGAAATGAGATCATGTCCTTTGCAGGAATATGGATGGAGCTAGGGGCCACTATCCTCAGCAAACTAACATAGGAACAGAAAACCAAACACCACATATTGTCATTCATAAATGGGAGCCGAACAACGAGAACACAGGAAGGGGAACAACAGAGACTGGGGCCTGTCAGTGGGGGCTGGAGGTGGGGGGAGGGAGAGCATCAGGAAAAATAGCTAATGCATGTTGGGCTTAATATTTGGGTGATGGGTTGATAGGTACAGCAAACCACCATAGTGCACATTTCCCTATATAACAAACCTGCACATACTGCACATGTTCCCTGGAAATTAAAATAAAATGTTTAAAAAATGGGCAGAAAGGTCTTAATGACCTTCAAAAGGTTCTGATTCATAAGGATCTTGGATATGCCTTGTACAGCATAGTCTTTCTAGAAGCAAAATAGACGAGCATCCAACGAAGGTCAGCCACTCTAATAAAGCAATTTTCCATTGCCTAGTTCCAAACCTCAAGCCAGTTCTAATCCCCAGATCCCATCAGTTAAAAGAAAAGTAAGTTTTCCTTGATAAAGGACCCTGAAATACCATAACAAGCAATAATAGTGGTGATTCCTTCAGTTCTTCCTCAAACAGACTTAGGAACTTTATCTGGTATAATTAGGAAAGGGAAAATCCTAGATTCTCAATATCTTTTGGATACAAGGTCCAAGCTGATGTTAATACCCAGGAAACAAAAATGCCATCATAGCTCTCCTGTTAGAGTAGAGGTATATAGGGTTCAGGTAATAAATGGATTCCTGATACTAGCCTGTCTCACAGTGGGTTCACTGCATCTAAGAGTTTACCCAATGTTAACTCCCCTAGTTTCTGAACACGTATTTAGAGTAGGCAGATGCAGTCAGCAGAATCCTCAACTTAATTTATTGACCTATGGAGTAAAAACAATTGTAATAAGAATGTTTTTATACTAGCTTAGAGCCATATGGAGCCGGCTAGTCAGAATTGGTCTTACTGAACCCAGAATAGAATCTTTCAGGCAAGCTTCCTGATATATGAGGAGTCTTCAAAAAGTTCATGGAAAAATTATATTATGAAGAAATTATGCACAGAATTCATTTTTTGCACTAGAATAAACTCATACTTACTTGTTATAACTTATCTGAACAGGATCTAATTTGAGGATAAGAATAAGAGACTTTGAAAAGATCCACTATCAGAGCAAAATGCATTCTGTTAAAATTGAAGCAAGAACAAATAGCAAATTTATGATGAAACTTGGGTGGAAGAATCATGAAATCATTGTTGCTTTACAAAAATTTTATGAGGACAATGCCCCAAATAAATCAGCAGTTTTCAAATGGATAACTCATTTTAAGAAACGACAAGATGGTAGTTTCTTTTGCTGTGCAGAAGCTCTTTAGTTTAATTAGATCCCATTTGTCAATTTTGGCTTTTGTTGCCATTGCTTTTGGTGTTTTAGACATGAAGTCCTTGCCCATGCCTATGTCATGAATGGTATTGCCTAGGTTTTCTTCTAGGATTTTTGTGGTTTCAGGTCTAACATGTAAGTTTTTAATCCATCTTGAATTAATTTTTGTATAAGGTGTAAGGAAGGGATCCAGTTTCAGCTTTCTACATATGGCTAGCCAGTTTTCCCAGCACCATTTATTAAACAGGGAATCCTTTTCCTATTGCTTGTTTTTGTCAGGTTTGCCAAAGATCAGATAGTTGTAGATATGCGACATTATTTCTGAGGGCTCTGTTCTGTTCCATTGATCTATGTCTCTGTTGTGGTACCAGTACCATGCTGTTTTGGTTACTGTAGCCTCGTGGTATAGTTTAAGTCAGGTAGAGTGATGCCTCCAGCTTTGTTCTTTTGGCTTAGGATTGACTTGGCAATGTGGGCTCTTTTTTGGTTCCATATGAACTTTAAAGTAGTTTTTTCCAATTCTGTGAAGAAAGTAATTCGTAGCTTGATGGGGATGGCATTGAATCTAGAAACTACCATCAGAGTGAACAGGCAACCTACAAATTGGGAGAAAATTTTCACAACCTACTCATCTGACAAAGGGCTAATATCCAGAATCTACAATGAACTCAAACAAATTTACAAGAAAAAAACAAACAACCCCATCAAAAAGTGGACGAAGGACATGAACAGACACTTCTCAAAAGAAGACATTTATGCAGCCAAAAAACACACGAAAAAATGCTCATCATCACTGGCCATCAGAGAAATGCAAATCAAAACCACAATGAGATACCATCTCACACCAGTTAGAATGGCGATCATTAAAAAGTCAGGAAACAACAGGTGCTGGAGAGGATGTGGAGAAATAGGAACACTTTGACACTGTTGGTGGGACTGTAAACTAGCTCAACCATTGTGGAAGTCAGTGTGGTGATTCCTCAGGGATCTAGAACTAGAAATACCATTTGACCCAGCCATCCCATTACTGGGCATATACCCAAAGGACTATAAATCATGCTGCTATAAAGACGCATGCACATGTATGTTTATTGCGGCACTATTCACAATAGCAAAGAGTTGGAACCAACCCAAATGTCCAACAATGATAGACTGGATTAAGAAAATGTGATACATATACACCATGGAATACTATGCAGCCATACAAATGATGAGTTCATGTCCTTTGTAGGGACATGGATGAAACTGGAAACCATCATTCTCAGTAAACTATCGCAAGGACAAAAACCCAAACACCGCATGTTCTCACTCATAGGTGGGAATTGAACAATGAGAACACATGGACACAGGAAGGGGAACGTCACACTCCGGGGACTGTTGTGGGGTGGGGGGAGGGGAGAGGGACAGCATTAGGAGATATACCTAATGCTAAATGACGAGTTAATGGGTGCAGCACACCAACATGGCACATGGATACATATGTAACAAACCTGCACATTGTGCACATGTACCCTAAAACTTAAAGTATAATAATAATAATTTAAAAAAAAAGAAAGAAAGGACAAGATGATTTTGAAGATGAAGCCTGTAGTGGCAGACCATCCACATTAATTTGTGAGGAAAAAAACTCATCTAGTCCATGCCCTAAATAAAGACGACCAACAATTAACAGTAGAAATAATAGCCAACATCACTGACATCTCAACTGGTTCAGCATATACAATTCTGACTAAAAAATTAAATTATAACAAACTTTTCCCTCAATGGGTGCCAAAACCAGATCAGCTGCAGACAAGAGTGGAGCTTTCAATGGAAATTTTAAACAAGTAGAATCAAGATCCTGAAGCATTTCTTCAAAGAATTGTCATGAGATAAAACATGACTTTACTCTAATGATCATGAAGACAAAGCATAATCAAACCAATGGTTCCTAAGAGGTGGGCATGGTCCAGCTAAAGCAAATCAGACTAGTCAAGAGTAAAGGTAATGACAACAGAGTTTTTGGGATTCTCAAGTCGTTTTGCTTGTTGACTTACTGGAGGGCTAAAGAATGATAACATCTGCTTATTATGAGAGTGTTTTGAAAAAGTTAGACAAAACTTTAGCAGAAAAATACCAAGGAAAGTTTCACCAGAGTTATTCTCCACCACAGCCATGCCCCTGCTCATTCCTTTTATCAAACAAGGGCAGTTTTGGAAGTATTTCAAAATTATTAGGCAATTGTTAGGCAACTACCTTACAGTCATGATTTGGCTTCTGACTTCATTTCCTAATCTTAAAAAAAAATCTGTAAAAGGCATTTATTTTTCTTCAGTTACTAATTAAAAATGACGGCTGGGTGTGGTGGCTCACCCCTGTAATCCCAGCACTTTGGGAGGCTGAGGCGAGTGGATCATTTGAGGTCAGGAGTTTGAGACCAGCCTAACCAACATGGTGAAACTCCATCTCTACTAAAAATACAAAAATTAGCTGGGCATGACGGCACATGCCTGTAATCCCAGCTACTCGGGAGGCTGAGGCAGGGGAATCGCTTGAACCCAGGAGGCAGAAGTTGCAGTGAGCCAAGATTGCACCACTGCACTCCAGCCTGGGTGACAGAGCAAGACTCCATCTCAAAATAATAATAATAATAATTGTAATTTTAAATGACTGCATTGAGGTGGTTAAATTTCCACAACCTTCAGTTTTCAGGAACAGACTAAATGGCCAGTATCATTGCTTACAAAAGTATACTGAATTTGATGGATCTTATGGTAAGAAATAAAGTTTATATTTTTATTTTTATCTTTTAATTCAATTTTTCACAAACTTTTCAAAATCACTTCATAGATGTCTATTGTGAAGTATAGTAATTTGACCCAGACACATTATTTAATCCTTAATTTCTTTCTTTTTCAAAATTCTTTTGAGTAAAAATCTATTTGTCCAGGAATATCAAGAAATAGGGTATCATACGGTTGTTTGGAAGTCTAACTAGAAATTACCTATCAAGAACTGTAAAGGGTCTGAGATTTCACCCTACTTGCAAGCTAATAAGTTAGCCTCTCATAGTTTTGTGAATGCTGGCAGAAGACATGATATTTTAGGTCAAAAATTGCATTATTCTTGTCAACCAGCACCTTGGAGGAGGCCAAGCCAGGGCCACAGTGGGAGAGAGTGTCCTGACCAAGAGAGATTGTGGGAGGATCATGGTGGACAGAAGGTAGGAGTAGATTGCAGCTCCCACTCAGACGGACAGAGCAGTATGTGGAGGCATGCATCATGATCTATTGTTCCAGAATGACTGCAGGAATACATTAGGAAAGCCAAGAGAACCCACAGACCCTCTGAAGGAAGCAGATTGCTCCTGCAGGGCTTGGGAGACACCTCAAATACTGTGAATGCCCAAACTGTGGAAGGTGGAAAGGGAGATCATCCACCCTGGAACACACACACCCACTAGGGAACCTGAAGGTCTAGATTACAAGAAAAGATTGTAACCTTACCTGGAGCTGAGTCAATTTAGAGAGACGAGCTAAATACAGGGGTAGAGGAAGCAGCAGGAAAACCCCTATGGTCTCACTGGGTCCTCTAGCAAGCCATTTCTGCCCTGCCTCACGGGGATCCTTGGGGAAGATGGCTAGAGGCACTGGGTAAAGGCCAGAGAGAGAAGCAAACCTCCAGCTGAACTTCGTTAACAATTTCAAACAATCGAGAAGTCTCCTGGCCAGAACTCAAGGGGAGGGAGTGAATCCATTGCGCAGACTCCACAGGTGGGGAAAGAAGGAAAGCCCTAATTGCTTTTGCAGCTGGGAGGTGGGTAGCCTGGGGCAAGTTCTCGGTCCTGCTCACCCACTACCTGGAAGCAGACTTGGTGCTGTTGGTGGGGGGCGTGGTGGGAATGAGACCAGCCCTTTGGGTTGTGTGGATATTGGATGAGGCCTGTGACTGCTGGCTTTCTCCCACTTCCCTGACAACCTGCATGATGCAGTAGAGGCAGCCATAATCCTACTAGGAACATAACTCCATTAACCTGAGAACTTCGCCCTCATCCCCAACAGAAGCTGCAGCAAGACTTGCCCAAGGAGAGTCTGAGCTCAGACACACCTAGCCTTGCCCCCACCTAATGGTCCTCCCCTACCCACTCTGGTAACTGAAAACAAATGGCATACACTCTTGGGAGTTCTAGGGTCCTGGCCTCCACCTCTTCCTCCCCATACTACTACAGCTGATGCTCTTTTGAAAGCGCCACCTCTGGATAGGAGATCAACCAGCACAAACATAGTGCATTAAGCAACCAAAGCCAAGGACTCTCACAGAGTCCATCTTACCCACCTGCCACCTCCACCAGAGCAGGTGCTGGTATCCATGGCTGAGAGACCCACAGATGGTTCACATCACAGGACTCTGTGCAAACAACCCCAAGTGCCAGCTCAGAGCCTGGTAGACTTGCAGGGTGACTAGATCTAGAAAAGAGATAACAATCACTACAGCTCCACTCGCAGGAAACCACATTCCTAGGAAAAGGGGAAGAGTACTACATCAAGGGAACACCCCAGGGGACAAAAGAATCTGAACAACAGCCTTGAGCCCTAGACCTTCCCTCTGACAGAGTCTACTCAAATGAGAAGGAACCAGAAAACCAACTCTGGTAATATGACAAAACAAGGTTCTGTAACACACCCCTCAAAATCACACTAACTCACCACCAATGGATCCAAATCAAGAAGAAAGCCCTGATGTACCTGAAAAAGAATGCAGAAGGTTGGTTATTAAGCTAATCAGGGAGGCACCAGAGGAAGGCAAAGCTCAGTCTAAGGAAATAAAAAAAAATGATACAAGAAGTGAAGGGAGAAATATTCAATGAAATAGATAGCATAAATAAAAAAACAATCAAAACTTCAGGAAACAATGTGCACACTTATAAAAATCCAAAGTGCTCTGGAAAGTCTCAGCAACAGAATTGAACAAACAAAAGAAAGGACTTCAGAGCTCAAAAACAAGGTCTTCAAATTAATCCAATCCAACAAAGACAAAGAAAAAAGAATAAGAAAATATAAGCAAAGCCTCCAAGAAGTCTGGGACTATGTTAAACCACCAAACCTAAAAATAATTGGCGTTCCCGAGGAAGAAGAAAAATCTAAAAGCTAGGAAAACAAGTGTGGGGGAATAATCCATGAAAACTTCCCTGGTCTTGCTAGAGACCTAGATTTTCAAATACAATAAGCTCAAATAACACCTGGGAAATTTATCACAAAAACATCACCTCTTAGGCATACTGTCATCAGGTTATCTAAAGTTAAGAGGAAGGAAAGAATCTTAAGAGCTGTGAGGCAAAAGCACCAGGTAACCTATAAAGGAAAACCTATCAGATTGACAGCAGATTTCTCAGCAGAAACTCTATAAGCTATAATGAATTGGGGCCTTATCTTCAGCCTCCTCAAACAACAGAACAGCCATAGAAGAGATTACTCATTACTTCAGTGACCTTAGTTAACACTGAACTGGTGCCCAGAATATACAAGGCTCTAACTCATATTTCCAATTATGTATAACTTTCATGACTCAATCAAGCAGCATAAAGACTTTTACTCTTCCTTTATACTCTTGTTTTTCTGATTCTTGTCACTAGAAAGTTAAGTTGTTTTTGTTTTCCTATGGCTTTTTTTTTTGCACTAAAGCTTTCCCTAACATTTTCACTGGCTGAGACATTTATTCCTATTATTTGAAAAGTTTGCTCAATTAAGTTTTGTATTATAATGCCAAATATGCACACATCTTTTTAATGCGACTGGAAATTTGTGCAACTGCATCATAATTTCAAAAGAAATCAGGCTTTTAATCATTGGTGCCTGAACTAGAGTATCTATCAAAAAGTCTTAGGAAATTATTTCTTGACCCTTTACTCTGTTTTTAAACTTTTACATTGTTTTACATTGATAATCTTATTTTTTTCCATGTTACATAATTTTGAAAATTTGTTTTTCATTTGAAACATCCTGGGTGCATTTGATTTCTTTGTGAGGAAATTGTTTAATTAATATTTTATTTTAAAAGAAAGAAATGGATTTCATTCTTGGAATGGATTAAAAGAAAATTGAAATGAATGTGCTGCGTGAATGTACTTTTTAATCAGCTTTAAATAATATAACTAAAATGAAAAATAACAATAACACCAAATGCTGGTGAGGATGCAGAGAAAACAGATCACTTATACATTACTGGTGGGAATGGAAGATAGTGTGGCTACTCTGGAAAATAGTTCAGCAGTTCATTTCAAAACTAAAAATAAACTTACCCTGTAGCTCCTCAGTTGCACTCTTGCGCATTTATCAGATAAAATGTTAGACTTATTGTCACACAGGAATTTATACACAATGCTTATAGTAACTCCATGATAGACCTTAACTAGAAACCACTGTTAAATAAACTATGGTATATTAGTACCGTGAAATACAACTCAGCAATAAAAAAGAACAAACTATTAATATGTGCAACAACATGGAAGAACCTCCAGAAAATTATACTGATTGAAAAACGCCAATGTTAAAAGGATTTATACTGCACAATTCTATTTATGTTTTATTTACTAAATAACACAAAGATAAAGAACAGATGGTTCTTAGTGATTGCAAGCATTAGTGGTTAGGGAGTGAGGGACGGGGGCAGGGAAGGAATGCACACAATGGGGGATGGGGAGCCACATAGTGGAAGAGAGGAGATGGGTGTGGCTATAAAGGGTACTAGGAGGGTGTTATGTGGTAATGGCACAATTTACTATGTTGATTGTTGTGGTGGCTTCACAGGCTATACTTGCAATACAATTGCATAGCGCTATACTCTCCCCCGACAGACACACACATATAAGTTTATGTATAACTGATGAAATCTGAATGTGCTCTATGGATTGTAGCAATGTTTATTTCTTGGTTTTGAAATAATATTATAGTTGTGCAAGTTGTTAACACCGTACAAATCTGGAACAAGAGTGTGGGGACTTCTATGTACATTAATTTGCAACCTCCTGTGAATTTATAATTATTTTAAAATAAAAAGATCTGAAACCATTCTATTGTAACAATTTTTCTTCATTCCCTGTAATACTTATGCTCATATCCTTGACCCTATCTAAAATAAGGTAGGGTCTTATTTCACTCCTTTTTTGATCTAAAGAATAGAAAACAAGCAAGTACTATTGAATTGGTGTATGTGATTTTGTTTATTTACTAACATTTAATTATTATATAAACAATACATAGTATAGTAAAAATAAATTCAGACATTGTAAAACAGTAAAGTATAACTTTTTCTCTCAAGAATTTAGCTTAATTTTCTAAAAATTACACCCTAAACAATTTCTTATTTGTTATTGAATGCCTAGTATACATGGTTTTCTAAACCTGGATAATCCATGGGGAGTAAGGCAATCTGTCTTTGCTGAAAAACAGGAACTTAACAGTAAACAAATAAATAAATAAAAAAATAAGGTAATTTTAGATCATGAAAAAACATGTAAAGAAAATAAGAAAATATAAAACAGAGTAATATGTGAAGCCAGGGGAGAAGCATTGAGTAGAATGGCTGAGGAGAGCCTCTTTCAGGAGATGACATTTGACCAAGATCTGAATGACAAAAGGAGCCAGCCACGTGAAGATCTGGAATCAGCTGTGTTTCCAGTATCAAAAATAGCGAATATGAAGGCCTGAGATGGGATTGAACCTGGCATGTTAGAAAAGGGAAGAAGTCCATGTGGTTAT
Source organism: Nomascus leucogenys (assembly GCF_006542625.1). NCBI lineage: Eukaryota > Metazoa > Chordata > Mammalia > Primates > Hylobatidae > Nomascus > Nomascus leucogenys. The sequence goes on along the minus strand of NC_044395.1, from coordinate 87,198,207 downwards.
GGTATCATGAAGGGTAGGTTTGGGAGATGAGGAATCAATGACAAGATCACTCAAGTCTGTGAAGACATGATAAACAGTGTGGATTCTTATAAGTGAAATGGAAAGCTGCCAGAGAGTTGTAAGAAGGAGAATATCATGAGATTTTCACTGTTAAAAGATCAATTTGGTTACTGTGTGAAGAATGGATAATACAGAGGTGAGAAAAAAGGAGCATGGTGGAAGCAGGGTGACAAGTTATGTCTAATAGTAAAGATAATGGCAGTTTAGACCAGAGAGACAGCAGTCATAAAATTATTGTAATACGTGTAACGGTCCAGGCAAGAAACATTAAAGGTGGATTTAAGGCAGTAGCAGTGGACTTTAGTTGGAGAAATATATAATTACATATATCCAACTTTTAACTAATTAGATATGGAAAGTGGGTGAGAGAGAGTAAAGTTTAGGATGACTCTCAAATGATTGACTTGGGTGACTGGGTAAAGGATAATATTATTAACCACTGTCGAAAATATAGAAAAAAAGAGCATTTTGTAATCTGAGAGGGCTAATTGCAAGTTTCATCTTGGATATGTGAATTAAGGTCCCTGGAGGACAAGCAGATAGCAGTGGACGGTTGGCAATAGATACATAGATCTGAAATACAAGAAGAGATGAAGACTTAAAATATAAATTTGAAAATTATTACATAAGAACATGTCTGTGTGTCCAAGAAGAGATCACCATCCTCAATACTGTGGCATATATACATTGAGAGTAATGAAAATATGGGTAATATTTAAATTATAGTCTTACTACAACTATGGAAGTTATACATATACACACATGTACATTCTGTTTTCATTCAGGGCTTTTTAATTTACCCTGGACTTGAGACTAGCAGCTTTTTGTGATTGAAATGCCAATAAAATTCTGAGATTTCTTGGGCCATACTGGCCAAAGTAATCTACATATTCAGTGCAATCATTATCAAAATACCAATGACATTCTTCACAGAAATAGGAAAAATAATCCTAAAATTTATATGGAACCAAAAAATGCCCAGAACAGCCAAAACAATCCTGAGCAAAAAGAACAAAGTTGGAGGCATATTATCAGACTTCAAATTATACTACAAAGCTATAATAAGCAAAACAGCATGGTACTGGCATAAAAACAGACATATAGACCAATGGAACAGAATAAAGAACTTTTAATGCACTTTCAAGCATCCTATTCTTTCTTTCATAGCACTTATCACAGTCTTAAATTGTTTAACTACTTGTATAATTATCGGTTTTTTCCTGTAATTCTTTTTTTTTTTTTTTTTTTTTTTTTTTTTTTTTTTTTTTTTTTTTTTTTTTTTTTGAGATGGAGTCTCGCCCTGTCACCCAGGCTGCAGTGCAGTGGCTTGATCTCGGCTCACTGTAAGCTCCGCCTCCTGGGTTCATGCAATTCTCCTGCCTCAGCGTCCCAAGTAGCTGGGACTACAGGTGCCTGCCACCACGCCCGGCTGATTTTTTGTATTTTTAGTAGAGACGGGGTTTCACCGTGTTAGCCAGGATGGTCTTGATCGCCTGACCTCATGATCCGCCTGCCTCGGCCTCCCAAAGTGCTGGGATTACAGGCATGAGCCACCACGCCTGGTCCTCCTGTAATTCTTAGTAGTCTATAATATTCATGTAATTAGGAGTCAAATCTGCTTTGCTGTTCCCTGAACAGTAAACTAGCATAATCTGTGGTGGTGTAGATAGATGGATAGACAGATAGATAGATGGATAGATAGATAGATAGATAGATAGATAGATAGATAGATAGATAGACAGACAGACAGACAGATATTATTTATATTTGAATAAATAAACGAACAAGTTTGTAGAGTTTCTTGCATTTACTGGCCTAAAGTCAAGACAACTGGTATATAGTCCTTGTTGTGAAACCAACAGGCCATTTGAACTAGAGCAAATATTCCCCGTTTTGGTTTTCTTATATGCACAAGGAGAAAGTGAGAATGTGTGTTTTCCATTTCTTTTGATCTCCAAAAAGCCAAACTCTATCCAGCAATCACGATTGAAGCCTCAAAATATATTGAATAGGTCTGTAATGATGGGGGCGTGTGTTTATTAGTATCATTGTGATATTTGTTTAAGTTGTTACTATTTTTGTATATTTAGAAGCAAATTTAGGATTATATCTTCTGTCTCTGTGTCTCTCTTCTGCAAGATGATTTAATAAGATAAAACTCATACCTATTCATCACAAACAAACTGGATTTGTGTGTGTGTGTGTTTGTATATCATCTAGGCCCCCATCTTGAAGGGCACCTTTGCCAATAGGATAAATTTTACCATGAGATTTAAATGTAACACCTCTCTAGTCTATGTAATTCATTCTTTGCATATAAAGTCAGAGGCTATTGATTGGGATCATAAAAATTATAAAATAATCCAAATCGTTATTTTATAGGCCATTAGTGGTCCCAGCAATGAGAAATCTGTCATGTCTATTAATCTCTCTAAAAGACGATATAATAAAATGTACACCCTAGTCTTTATAAGTAAATATTGAAACAGGTCAACACCAGTCAGAAGAGAACACACTTCTTATAAATTACTAATGTTTTTCTTCCACTACATTTCCATTTCTACGTGTCATATCTTCTATCTTACCAAAGTCTTGCATCCTTCCTTTCTGTTATAGATCACAGATGTTGGGCTAATAGTTTTATAAACTTGTCCTTACTTCTTGCTTTAAAATTGGTTCCACATTTACAGGACATTTTTGGAAACATGTTTGAACTCAAATATTTAGAATTGTTGCTAATCTCAGAACCAAACAGGGCTCTCTCATTAAACGACTAGGAGATTTTTTTTTTTTTCATTAGGTTCTGGAACCTGGTTGGATCTACTCCCCAAGAAGCTTGAGATCATTTATCCTAAAATTGTCCAGTAATTAAGAAAACTAGACATGGGGAAGTCAGCCTTCCCACAGAAAGGGGCATTAGCAATAAATGGTGGGTCTCCGGCTTTGCAACTGAACTACTTAGGCTCAGCTACCAGAGTTTGAGGTAAACATAAGGCATTTTTCCTGTCTCTCTTCCACTTAGGACCTGAGTAGAGAGCAGGTTAACCAGCAAAATGTAGGATAAAGAGCATGCATTTTGAAGCCAGGTAGAACAACTTCAAATCTTGGTTCTCCCATTTTCTGCTGTGAGCTTTAATGTCCTTATCCACATATTGAGGACAATGTTATATACCTTCACCAGGATGTTGTAAGATTAAACAGGATGATGTCCTATATACTGTTCCTTGTTCAATAATAAATGTTTACTAAAGTGTTGCTATTACTATTATTACTATGTATGGACCCCAAGATGTAATTTTATAAAGAAAATCATAGTGTGATGACATGTATGTAGTAAGGAGAAACAAAGGGTGTTTTACTAACTGTAGGTCATTGCTTCTTTGTTCTATGTTCTTTGTTCTATCCTTGCCAAGTGTTATGCCATCTCTTTCTCTCAACTACTTGCTCAATAAGTAATATGCATGCAGTCATGCCATTAGTAAAGGAGTGAAGTCAGGAATTAATCTAGACTTCTTGAGTTATAGTTCTATACCCTTTCCACTTTGACATAGACTTCTTTTCCTGCTAACTAAAGGGAACAATTGTAGCTATCCACAATTTCAAATGTAATGCTTCATAGTATATACTGAATAAACATTTGCAACACAGAAGATGATAGAGGCATTATCTAAGGAAGGGGAAAAAAAAGATGAGTAAATTTTGGGAGACTGAGAACAAGTTCAGTGATGGAAATCAGTATGAGATTCTCTGAGCTATATGCATGGAGATAGATATAGTTTGTTTGCAATACGAAATTAAAAGTCAGGTCAGTGAAAGGGACTTTATATTCAAATTAGGTTGTCACTGAAGCTGCATTGGTTGTTGAGACATAAAGAGAGGTACCTGCAATATGTAGATTCTGAAGTAGTTTGCATGTGGACACACATAGATATCACTGTAGGTAAATAGAAATTACAGAGGAACATAGGTGATACACAACTATCAGGCTTGCTTTGCATAGTAAATGAGTTTTCTAAAAAAATTAAATTTGCTATGTGCTAAGAAGCAATATGTATAATAGTTCTCAGTTTCAACTCTGAAGCCAATCTGCTGGGTGAGCATTCTGTCACTTACTAGCTTGATCAAGTTACTCAGGTTGGATGTGCTTCAGTTTCCTTATCCATTAAATGGGACTAATAATAGGGCCTATCTGACAGATGGCTGGGGGGATTTAATTAAATATTTTATCTTTACAAACTGTTTAAACAATTTCTGGTACATTATAAGATCTCAGTAAATATTAACTGTGATTGTATGGGAATGTGAACAAAATGCTTTGGGTGGATCGCAGAGAGAAAATTAATTGCATTCTGGAAAAGTGAAGAAAGGCTTTTCTTTTTCTGAACTCCCCTTTTTTGACCATTGTATCTGCCTGCCGCACTCACATTTGTACCTGAAAATCTACCCAGATGGCATCCTTTTCTGTAAGGCCTCCTTTTCTTTTTCAGAATGAATCACTCTATTCCCTATGCTGCCTCTGGATTCTGTATCTCACCACCGTCTGTTGAATGGATCTTATCTGCCTGCTTGTTTCCTCTATTAGACTGAAATGGACTTTTTTCAGTTTTCAACTTTGTATCTTTAAAACCTACCCCAGTACTTGGTGTGGAGTAGCTGATTATTTCTGCACATTGAATTGTTAAAATTACATTTATACTAAACCTTAAAAATCCAAAACCCTGGCAAATTTATAATTCTTAATTATAATAAAAGTAGTGATGACTACTTACTATGATCAGACATTATGCTAAGGATTTTGCATGCAATATTGTTTTTCAACCTTGTGGAGGATATTTCTTTCTTTCCCTTTCATTCTCAATATTGGTATAAATGCCACTTATGTTGAATATTGAAGATTAGCCTTGGAACATGTTAGGAGCATATAGTATAATAAATGTAGAGAAAAATATAGAGGAAAAGTAGAAAAAAATTACCTGAGGACTTACCCTGTTGCCTATTAAAGCATATTTCATTATAAACAATTAGGCCAGAATTATGCCAAAATAGATATGTAGATCAATAGAATAGAAGAGAATGTCCAAAAAAGAAAGTTTTTTTTCAAGCAATTAAATTCAGACAACTGGATAATTATGTGAAACAAATAAATAAAAGCTAGAATCTCATAGCATTTCTTACAGTAAAATAAATCTCAGATAATTTGAAGACTGAAATCTTCTTATTGAAAAATAAAATATATGTGAATATACTACTATTTAGGGCTTGAAAAAGGCCTTTTTTCTAAGCTTACGACAAAGGCAGAAATTGTATTTTAAAATTGAAATTGATAGAAAATGCATCACTTCCATATAACAGAAACACGGAATACAAAGATGTCAAAACTATATTAACAATATAAAGTTGGAAAAAATATTTGCAGCAGCTACAATAAGAAAAGGATTAATAATCTTAACTTACAATAAACTCTTTAAAATAAATAAGAAAAAGACCAGCAGTTAGGGAGGCAGAGGTCGGAGGATTGCTTGAGCCCAGAAGTTGAGACCTGCCTGGGCAACATAATGAGACCCTGTCTCCACAAGAAGAAAAAAGTAAAAGAAAAAGAGTCACGCAAACAAACAAAAACAAAATCAATTAATGACATAACTAGGCAGCTCTCAAAAGAAGCAATATCAATCACTAATAAAGACATTTAACTAACAGGTAATGAAATATGTGAAATTAACTCATATTGAGATACCAATTTAAAATTATCAGATTGAGCATCATTTTTTAACAGGAAACTAGTACAATCTATTGTTATTAATAGTATGTGAATAGGAAAATAGGTTGTAACAAAAATTGCAAGTGAATTGTAACATAAAAAACGTAACCTTATGCACCTTTTTGGAGAGTCATTTGGCAACAGTTTATGTAACGAAAACTTACAAAAATATCTATTCACTTAAATACAGCAACTCTACACCTAGAAGTTTACATTAAGAAAGGAATCAGACTTGCGTGAAAATGTAAATGTACAAAGATTACAGCCCAGCAGTCTTTATTTACAATACTGCTATCCATCAGCAACTTTGGAATAAATTCTAGAGTACCATTATATTGGTTAGTTATCAGCCATTAAAAATGAAGGCCTGTATTCACTGACATGAGGATGACCATAATATACTGTAAAGTATGAAAGCTGTTCTTAAAATATCACACTTATCATGATCTCAGTAAGAAATATATGTGTACATTAGGGAGAAGTAGGGAGCTCATATCAAAGTGTAAAATATGTATATAAAGATTATGTCTAGGGTGGCATTTTAGGTGATTTTGATTTCTCTCATACAGGTAGATGATAGGTAGATAGAGATAATAGATAGATGATATAGATAGCTATAGATAGATACATACATACATAGATACATAGAAAGTTAAGATAGATAGAGAGACGAGAGAGAAAGACTAAGCAGCTTATGTCGCCTCTGTTTCCTGTTTCTAAAAAGAATTAGACAGGTTTACTCTCTCCTCTACAGGTAATTAGAGAGGGGAAACCTGACATATATGTATATATGTATATATGCATATATGTATAAATGACTATGTTGTCTATAATAAATTAATCGTACATTTATAATTGCAATATTATTGTTATTGTGAGAGAAGAAATAAATTACCCAATAACTAAACCGATTTTTAAAATACACTCTTGTGGTTTCCAGTGGTATTAGCTAAGTACTTGGAAATGGTCATTTTTAAGGCCTCCCTCTGTGTAATTAGAAACACAGCTGCTAAGCCTTGCACATGAATAAGTCTAAACTCTAGATTTTGTTTTCCTATTTTTTTCTTCCGTTAATTTTCCAGAGTCTAGAGAAAATAAAACACCATGAAGTATTAGCCCATGGAAAAATGTTCAGGGGAAAAGGCCATTTTCAAAACCTTGTTTTTAAATATAATTTGTTTTGTTCTACAACCTAGTCATTCAAAACACCCATGATTTGCAGTCTAGAATTCCAGATTTATTTCACATGGAATGCCAGATACCTTTTCCAGATATATTGTTTTTGAGGCTGTATTATTTATCACAGGTGTAAGGTTTTCCATCTCTAATTAGTCGGAGGGGAGAGAGTAAACCTGTCTAATTCATTTTAGAAACAAGATACAGTAGCTACATAAGCTGCTTAGTCTCAAAATAGATGTGCTAGCAGGTGCCTATAATTGACCTGTTACATTGACACATGCCATTTGGGCAGAATTTTGTTAGGATGGTTTTTCCTGATAAAAATATATATTTATAAGTAAAGTATAAAATAGCATTTTGGAGATTATACTTTTTAAAATTGTTTTAATTCATGTAGAGTGTGAAAACTCAATAAACAAATGATAGCAGAGATCTAGCTGATATTGAGACACTGCCTTTCCAGTTCTTTAAAATATTGATCAAATATTAATTGCCCTTTAAATATTTCTATCATGTCTTTTTTATGTTTCTTCATTGAAAGACAATTTTCTATACCTTCTTAGGAATTTTCCTTTAGATAATGATGTTGATTTTTGCTACTGCTGCTAATAATGACAACCATGGCAATAGAAATTGCTTTATTTGTTAGATACTCATGAGAAACACAACAACTCTGTTATTATTATTGCCATTTTATAGATAAGGAAACTTGGAAGTGAAAATTGACTAACTAGTAACTTAGTGGAGCTGGAAATCAAGACATTCTGAAGTGGAAAAAATATATTTCTTTTAAGTGGAGATAGAATGTACATTTAAAACACCGTTTTGCACCAGCTACTATCTTCTTCTGGTTTATCAATCCCCTTTTCTTCATGGCGTTCTATAAATTCTTAAAGACCTGCACAGATCAGCAGTAGTCAGAAGTATAGAAAAATAATAAAAAGAGGTGACAGCTGCACTTAAGACAGTAAAACGCCAGCCTAGCAGTAAATAAAAATGATGCCTGACTACTTCAAAACTTCTGACTACAAGATAGTACTTTACTCCATTGCCTTTCTCTCACGGCCTTCCTGAAGCCTATTTGGTATGCCATTCTCAAATGTTTTATTTTTGCTTCTGCCCCACATTATATTAGGAGAACAACTAGAAATAAATAAGCAAACAAATAACTAACAATTGTTGGATGAATAAATAAATGAATCAGTGGATTAACCTTATTTTGTAAAGATTTTTCTAAATATATGTAAAGATATAGAAAAATATATATTGCTATTCAAATTTTTAAAAGTGTTTGCTAACTAAAATAACCACATAGATCGTACCAATGTTTTCATTTAATGCTTTTGAGAAGCACTAAACTATGCAATACACCATACACATTTGTAAAATTAAGCACCAATTATGTACATAGACATGAGTTGGTTAACTTTTCTTCTGTAAAATATGTCTCAAGCTTTGGCAAGAACTTTTCATTTGCACTTCTTGGGATTGAAGGCTTCAGACTTCACAGAAGCCCCAGATATTTACGCAGAAATTGTGTTGTAAGTAAATTGGTGAACTTTTTTCTTTGCCATGTTATTTCGAATACACTTTAACGTCCTAGTTTTACTGTTATTTTTGTCCTATCATAAGTTATGGCCCCACTTATTTCAATGGCCAGCAAAAGAAATTATCTTTCGATCATTTTTGCTCCGTTATTTTAATATAGAAGTTATGTTATATTCTTCTTTTTTTCCTTCCCCTTTTCTTCCCTTATTTCTTCACTTGTTTTCTTTAACAGATAATTGTGAGTTTATATCTATGGAAGATAACTACAAGAAGTGAGACAGATATTCATGCATATATCATAAAATAGTATAATTGCTAGAATATAATGTCCTAATATGTGCTTAATACTAAAATTATATATGAAATAATTAATTTTTTCTTTTGCATGCCAAGATACTATTTGTGTCTTGGGAACTGTGATGGACAGAACTTAGAGTGACCCCATGTTCACAGTCTGTATGGGGAGACTTGCTTCTCATGAATAAAATATGACAAAACATATTGGGATGTCATTGTGATTATCACTCTGTGTGTGTGTGTGTGTGTGTGTGTGTGTGTGTTTTGCTAACACACATAGGAAATGCTTTTCAATTTTTCTCACTTCTTAAAAAGTAAAATTCCGTGTTGTGAACTACCTATAGGAAGGGCAAGGTAGCGAGAAACTTCAATTCTAGCAGTTGAGAGCAGCATCCAGCCAACAGCCAGAAAACAAAAATAGGAACCTCAGTCCTACAACTGAGGAGATTTTTCTTATTTCCTGTTTAAACTGTTCCAATTTTCTCTTATTTCCTGTTTAAACTGTTCCTTAAAATCTCTTCCTGGTCTCCACTTTCTAATCCATATTTCACCCTGCTAAAAGAGTAACCTCTCCAGTACACAAGTCTCATTATATTATTTTCCTACTTCAGGAGTTCAGTGGCTCCCCTTCACCTTTATTCTAAAAGAAATTCCTCTACATGCCATGGGGAGTCCTTTGCTCCATCACCTACCAATTCTGCAGCTCTTTCCCTGGAGAAGATGAATTCTGCCAACAACCTGAGGAAGCCTGGAAGTGGATCTAAGCCGTGCCTGGGCTTCTGACTCATGAAACTGTGAGATAATAAATGGGTGTTCTTCTAAATAATTGAGTTTGTGGTAATTTTTTAAAAAGCATTGAAAACTAATTCAGACCCTAAACATCAGTTATCATTTTACTTATTCATGTGTGCAAATGGTGGGCCATACAACTCCAGTTGAGAATCTGCTGGATAAAACAAAGTATATCAGAGTTATTTTCTGTCATTTGACTTGAATCTATAAGAAGTTTGTTTGGGTCAAGAAAAGTCAGCTTGAATGTTTAAAATAGGAAGAGCGATGCCTTTGATTTCATGACTTGATTTATGGATATAATAATTATATATCTGCATTTCATTTTATGACATGGTCTCAAAAATGTTGCAGTCACCTACCAAGAGTTTTAAAATTGTATTATGCAGAAAAATCTATTATGTAAGAACTTTGGGAAAAAAAGGAACACTGCTGCCGGTTTTAAAAGACTCTTATTTAGATTAAATAATTTCTATATAAAATTATACAGATAATAAATATTTTTTAATATTCTATAACCATGAAATGAAAATAGTTTGATGAATCAAGTCATAGAGATGGAGGATTCATAACTCTTATCTTTTGAATTTATAGTAAAGAAATTCTTTAGGAACGTTGTTTGCACAGCTTTAATAATTCCAGGCTTCTCACAGGGCATTCACACTGTGATGTCATGAAAACCCCAAAAGTGTATTTAGGAAGTCGGGGACAGTGTCAGTAATCATGTGTTGAATGAAAGCCAAAAAAGTAAATAGCCAAGACAGAAAGGTGCTAAATGGCTGCATTTCAAAGCATTCTTGTTTTCATCCAGCTAATGCCAGAAGTTCCCACTTCTGTTCACAAAAATATGCTTTTGCCCATGATCCAGATCTTAGAACCGCCTATGTATTTGGCCTGCTTGATTGACCACTTAAAACCTCTTGCCTCCTCTTGCCTGCTCTTGCGTGGATCCTCAGCGTCTTTTTTTTTTTTTTTTTTCTATTGGCTCTTCTCCTTTGGCACACAATCCCAGCACTCCATAATTTATTTTCTGAAAATCGTTTTCCAGCTCTGACCACATCTTCTTCATTATCTATTATCTTATCTACATGCTTCCAGTTTCAGTCCAATTTTCTCTTATTTCCTGTTTAAACTGTTCCTTAAAATCTCTTCCTGGTCTCCACTTTCTAATCCATATTTCACTCTGCTAAAAGAGTAACCTCTCCAGTACACAAGTCTTATTATATTATTTTCCTACTTCAGGAGTTCAGTGGCTCCCCTTCACCTTTATTCTAAAAGAAATTCCTCTACATGCCATGGAGAGTCCTTTGCTCCATCCCCTACCAATTCTGCAGCTCTTTCCCTGCCTGCCATTCTCCTACACACTCTCTTAGAGTTTGCGTTCCAGGCATCTGTGTACTTATCTCATCTTACTCTTATCTCATTGTGCCTATAAAACCATATGTTACTTGAGAATAGGACATGAGCCTGGTAATAAATGCTTATCAAAAAATGAACGACTCCAACTCTGAATCTATTATTGCCCTGCCAACAAAAGGTCAATATGGTTGGTTGTTGTAGCCAGTGAGTCTGAGTAAGATCATGATGCACATATGTGGGATTTATTTGCAAAATAACTTCTCCAAGACTTTTTCAAGACAGCAGCATACTTGCTCACTCCACAATATCAGTGTAATAAGTGTTCTGTCTTTGGGTCGTATTTCTATCCCCTTTCCTGCACACTGAGGCTAAACACCTAATCTCAGAGCTCTTCTCCCCCTCAAGCCTGGGCTCCTTTCTTGGCCTCATGGACCATTAAAAGTTTCATATTTTAATGTTTTTCTTAGGGTCTAAGTAACTTCTCTTCTGATTAGACAGGACATGAGTGAATAATATTTGCATAAGGGAAAGAAGCTGTCTTGGGTCTTTGCTAAACAACCCAGGAGGTAGACAAAGCATGCCTGAGAAGTGAAATACCAGGATCTGAGAAACTCAGTGCATATGTGGACTACACAGTGAGTCCAAACAGACCCTCATGTGGCAGCTGTTTTTTATTATATGCTGCAATCTCTGAAGTTTATTTCTTGTTTTTATCCCCTCAGGATCAAAATCTTCTCCATTGGCCTTACACATACAGAATTTCAGTCTGGAAGGGTTAGACTTTGACTACAAGTACTATAATCAGTTCTATGAGTACTAGAACCAGTGTGCTTACAAAGTTCCTAGAAGACGTGATGCTTGACATCGGGGTGTTGTGGAATGATCCAGCTGAAAGATACCCCAGATATATGATAAACATACAGCCTATATTTACTGGGGTAGTTTTCAAAGCGCTGGTTCTGTCGTGACTATAAACATATTAATATCTGTTAGAAAACAAGATTATTAGGCCGGGTGCGGTGGCTCATGCCTTGTTTTCTCTTGAAAACAAATGTAAGTTCAAGACCCTAGAAAACTGTATAGAGTTTCCATAACCAAGACTGTTTTTTATGTTTCCATTTATTTGCATTTTGTATATTTCCTAAAGCATATCACTATTCAACAGTTCATATGTGGTTATGCTTCTTCTCTTACTTGGGTTTAAGTTGAATTTATAGTTTTCTATCAGGTCTTGTGTCATAATGATTAGAATAAAATTTTTGTTTATTTTATTATTATGTTTAGTCTATATGTTAGTGTCTTGTAGCATATTGCTTGAATCAACATCATAAGTTTGTTGTGTTTTAAAAAAGAGCTCATGTAAAACACATTGCAAACTGGCTGGCATCCATTATTTACTAATATATTTTACTTTTAAAAGTAGACTTTTAGGTTTAGTTTAGGAAAAGAAGGAAGAGTATCCTCAGGTATCCCTTCAGCTAATGGCAAAGATCTCTGCATCTATTTTAGAGGAGTACCCTTGGATCTCTGATTCTAGAACTCACCCTGTGATGCCACCTGTTTGTGCAAATTGTGCACAGGTCTGGGGGCACAATTCACACATATATGAGGCTTAAAGAAGCTTCTATTTAGAAGCCACTGATGACCAGATGTGGCAATCTCATAGTTCCCTTCTAATCTCAGGCTTTTTGGGAAGATGCTGTAAAGAATTTTCATTGGCTACATTCAAGTTCTTTCTTTCCTCTTGAGCTATGCTCTCCATCTTGCTGTCTCTACATTGCCTCTTATTTGACTTTTATGACTCTGGACTTTTGAATTGACCCTTATTTGGACTATGTACTTGTTTTGCATTGGACTCCATCTTTCAAATACTCTTGATGCCACATCTGGTGCTATAACTTATCCCTTCTCACTCATATAATCTGATTTAGCTGCTGGTACCTGGATTTTCTTCTTGCCTGGAAATGAAATCCACACACCTGACTATTCCTTTTTATCCCAAGTCCCTGTAGAGGACCACAATCCTTAGAATTTGTGGATCTTATGTTTCTCCTGCCTAGAGGAGGGTATCTCCCATTGCCCCATTTCATTCTTATTAACTCAAAGTTTCTCCAAGTGTGATCCATAACTGCTGCAGTCTCACTCATGGGTAGGCCACAGGAATCTGAATATTAAGCTACTAGGTTATTTTTTTGACTTTAAATTATGAGAATGACTATTTTAAAACTTATTCTTCTCTACCCTCATCTTGCAGCCTCCTCCTGTTTTATACCATTGCCTCTCTTTTTAACACTCCAACATTCCCTTATTACCTTGTCTTCTCACCACTTGATCTATTATCCTACCTTCCTAGGTGTCCATAGCTCCATTTTCTTTCTGCTACTTAGAATGAACTCTTCCTGATCCTATTGAAAGCCAATCATGCTACAAGTGCCCTGGATACCATTTCTTCTTATTTGCTCAAGGATTTTGTCCTATACTTATTCCCTCTCCCACAGCATTCATTTTTCCTTCTCAAAATAAAACCACCAAAACCAGTAAGCAAACAAAAACCTTTCTAAACCTCACATTGTATTCACCCACACTCTTCTTCTGTCCCATTAACCTCCTAGGCTTTACAGCAGAACTTCTTCAGAGAGTTGTCCATGCTCACTCTTTCTACTTCTTTGCCTCTCATTTTCTTATTAATTCATTCTAACAGATTTTTCTCCCACTGCTCTACTTAAATTCCACTTGGCACTGTCACAAAAGACCTTCATGGTGACAAATGCACTAGCTCTCCCTTGAAGCATTGTTCTATTATGGTTTCTGGAATATCACTATCTTTTGGCTTCCCCCTACTGTCAACGCCCTCTCCCTCTCCCTCTCCTTTGCTGATCCCTCCACTGGTTTTGACCATTAATGCTACAGTGCTCAAACTATGGATGCTTATTCTACTAATTATATTTACTACCTGGATGACCTTGTCCAGGCTCATGATTTTAAAAACCGTCTATGTCTAATAACTTTCAAATTCCTGTGTCCAACTCCCAGTATTCCACTGAGCTCCTGAATGCTGTATTAACTGCCTTCTTAGCATCTCCACTGGAATGGAAAACAGGCATCACAATCTTCAGATACCAAAAACTAAATTAGGATATACTATGTGACATGTTCACCCAAATGCCTGGCACATGGCAGGTGCTCACTAAAACTGAGGCTTTCCCCAGGAAAATATGAACGTTCATGTTAGAAAAAACTGGCGAAGACAAAGTAATAAAAACTAAAACAGAATTATTAATTTTTATCTCCCATTGTCTCCTCCCTTAATCATTTCCTTCTCACTAAATGGTCCTACCTATAGCACAGATTAGAAATACAGGAGTTGTCCTTATTCCCACCCTTTCTCTCAGACACCTCTTCCTATTTAGTAGTAATTCCTGTGACTTTACAGTCTAACTATATCTTGAATCTTAGCATTCTTCGCTACCATCACCATAACCTCCTTAGTTCAAGATGCCATCTTCTTTCTACCTAGACTTTGGCAATCACCTCCTAGTTTCACAATTTCTAGCCTTGTCTTACCTATATCCTTTTCTTATAAAGTAAATCACATTACTTTACTCTTCTCTTCAGATCTTCCAGTGGCTTCCCATCACGCTCAGGACAAATCCAAGGTGTTCACTATGGCTAATTCCTTCCAGCCCCTGCTCCCTCAACCGAAGTCTTTTCCACTTTTTGCCATACTTAGTTGTTCTGCCAAATAGGCTAGTTGTTTCTCAAATGTGCTAAACTTACTTCTACCTCCATAGCTATTTCCCATGGCATTAAACTCTTTCCTCAAATATCTCTGAAGTTTTTATTCCTCTCAATCTTATAAAATTACTTTTGGAATATAACCTCCTGAGAAAGATCTTTCCTGTGAACCTTAGCTAATATATTTCCCTCCTTCGGTATTTATACCCTTACTCTGTTTTATTTTCTCTACACCACTATATATTATCTATTGATGTTAATATTTTTTATCACACACTAACCACTAGTTTGTAAGTTCCATGATGACAAAAGGTTTGTCTGTTTTGTTCACTGCTACATCCCCAGCTTCATGAATATACCTGATATATAATAGCTGTTCATTAATACTTGACATATTGATGAATATATAACATCTTCAAATATGCTAGAGTTTCAGAACTGCAATGTTATTGCAATTTTTATTATTTTAAAGATGATAAATATCTGAGGCTTATACTTAGTGACTTACCTAAGGTTACAATATAAAGGGCTAGTTTAATCCAAATGACATAAACTCTATCATTCTCTATTTTACTTGATATTTAGTGCCTTATCAGGTAGTACACTTGTTTTCAAGAAAAGCATGGAACCATTTATTTTGAGATATTTCCCAAAAACAAATGTTTCTTCAAATTCATGGCATGGCTTATATAAAAGACTTATTTTCAGCTGGTAAGATAGTTGGTTGTTTTTAAAATATTCTCCACTGTTCCTAGTGAAGACTAAAAGAAAACTAAGAGTCTTCCCTAACAATGCCATGCAATGTGGATATATGCACCTTAAAGAGGGTCTGTCCACGATATACATTTGCACTGAAGGTATGCAGGAGAAAGGATTTACAATTACATACAGTGCTTTATTGAGTAGCTAGACAAAGCCACAATCCCTGCCAAATCTAAACTTCATTTTTGTATGAATAATCAACCTGAAATTATAGATTTATGTCAGTTGTATATTAATAGTCATATTAGTTTGTTTCGAAACTCCTAGGATATTGGCACACCTGAAGAGGTTTTTAAATATGCAGATGGTTCAAATAAGACACAGGTTTTATAGGGTTTTTACAAGTAATTTCAGAATAAAATTTATAAGAGTATGACAACATCTGTCTTTTCCAGTTGAAAATTTCAGGGTAATACAGATGAAGGAAGTGGGAGTGTTATTCTGAGGGAGTCATTATTATAGAAAGAAAATAAATTGCTGGCTCTTAACATTTATAATAGAGAAATATAGGCCACTAAACACTTTGATAAAATTAGTAGCTATCTGGCAAAACATAAAATAGCAAAACTGGAACAAAAAATAGAAAACCAATATTTTAACAATTCATTAAATAAATAGAAATATTGATCTCAAACAAACCCTTTCCATCCCCCTTCCCAAAAAGCTCATGAGTAAGTGCTTTTAAAGATGAGTTCTACTTAACTCTCAAGAGACAGATAATCATTCTTACAGAAATGGCTGGAAAAATAGAAACAAAAATGCTTACATCATTTTGTAACCATACTGGAAACTTGATTCCAAAAGTTGATAAAGACCATTTTAAAAAGAATATATAGTCCGATTACGCTAATGAATGCATATTGAATAACAAGATAAAAATCTTGGCTAACCTAATTCAATAGTATATTAAAAATGAGTATAATATTATTATCAAGGAGAATTAATCCAAGACAAATAAGGACATTTTAACATTAGAGAAACTTGCAAATACCATTAATCATCTTAATAGTACAAAGAAAAAAATCATGTAACAATATATTACATTACAATTTAATTATTTATCATTTTTTAAAGTTCTTAAAAAATTTAGAAAGGGAAGCCACTTAAAAATTTTCTTTCATTTGTGATTTTGAAAAACTGAAAGAGTAGGAATTTTATATGATTTAGTTAAAAACCAAAATATTATAATAACCACACTTCTTAATAGAAAATCATCAAACACATTGTCTTTAATAAAGTCAGAAACAAAATAAGTTTAGCAACTATTTAAACCCCTAATCAACAAGAGTATTGGATATCCTAGATAACACATTCCAAGAGGAAAAATAATAATGAAATGGTATATATCTTGGCAGAGAAAAGTAAACTATGATTATTCATCTGCTTATAAACTCAACAAATTGGTAGGAAAATTATCAAAATTAAAATGAAAATTTAGCAAGGCTGCTGAAGAGAAAATAAATCCTAAGAAAATCAGCCAAATTTCTTTATTAAGGATATACAGAAAATAAAAATACTATTTTAATGAGAACATTAAAAATGTACAGCCTCTCTAGGATTTTCCTTATTAAAAATGCAAAATGACTCTATAGAAACAATTTAAAAAATTATTAAAGTTATAAAAAGAAGTTCAGAACAAAGGGAGAACAATACTGTCTTTGTCAATTAAATTATGTAACATTGTAAAGATGTTAATTTTTTCCAGAAGAATTAAAAAGTTCAAAGCAATTCCACTCAAAATATAGCAAACCTTTGAAGGCAGACTTGAAAACTGATTCTAAAATGTATATGAGAGACAAAGTTTCATGAATAGCAAAGGCTACTTAAGAAATAATAAAATAGAAGTTAAAGACTAACCAGATACTATCACAAGCTATAAAAATATACTAATAAAAAGTGTAGTACTGATCTGTTTATAGGCAAATAGATTAATAAAACAGAAAGCAATGAAGCAAGTATCACACACACAGCTACAATATGCGTATGTACATTTTCAAGTGATACAAGAGGCATAAACATCACAGGGAAAAGAGTAAATGTTTAATTCATATAGCTGAGAAAAAAAGACTTACTATATGGAGAAAAATAAAGTTAGATTTCTACCTTATACAAATATAAACCAGAAGTAATCTGAAACTTAAATATAAAAATAAACTGCAGCGAGCCGAGATCATGCCACTGCACTCCAGCCTGGGCAACAGAGCGAGACCCCGTCTCAAAAAAAAAAAAAATAAAAAATAAAAAATAAAATAAAATAAAAAGTCAAAACCAATAGGAAAATGTCTCTTCAAACTTCAAGTGAGAAAGTATTTTTTAAATAACACTCACAAAAGCACATACCTTAAGGAGGAAAATTGATGTGACTTTATCAAAGTTTAGACATCTCTTCAAGAAAGGATGTTACAGACAAAGTTAGCAGATGAGTGATGACTGGTAAGAGAAAAATGTTTGAATACAGTACAAAATCAACTGGAAAAGGATAAAAATAAATCAAAAAAGGAAATAAAAATCATTATATTTATGATGAGATATTCAAATGTATAGTAATCTGAAAAGTATAAATTAAAATAACTTTATACTCAGCAGGTTAACAATATAAAATTGGATTATGCCAAGTGTTCCTAAGATTGTGAGGAATGCTTATGCACTGCTAGTAAATGTTTAACCAGTTACAGCCTTTCTGGAGAGTAATTTGGAAAGACTGGATGGAATAAGTTATGGTATCTCTCACAAACAAATAATCCTACTCTTATATGTATATGCCAGAGAAACCTTCCCACAATTCCATGAAAAGGTAGGTATGAGAAAGTTCAGTACATCATTGTTTAAGGAAATAGCAAATTGGGGGAAGTTGGATGTCCATCACAGAAGATATAGATGAACAAAATGCAGTGGGTGAATTTGCAGTGATAAAATATTATGCAGAAGTTTCCAGTAGTAAATTAGATTGCTAACAGCAAGATGGATAGATTTAAGGAAAAGGGGGTCAAGTATGGTGGCTCATGCCTGTAATCTCAGTTTTGGGAGGCCAAATCAGGATTCCTTGAGACCAGCAATTTTGAACCAGCCTGGGTAACACAGGTAACACTCATCTTTTAGAAAAACTTAGCCAGGCATGGTGGTGCACCCCTATAGTCTTAGCTATTTAGGAGGCTGAGGTGGGAGGATCCCTGGAGCCTAGGAGCTTGAGACTGCAGTTAGCTATGACTGTACCACTGCATTCCAGCCTGGGTAATAGCATGAGACTGTGAAGAGAGAAAGAAAGTAAAAGAAAAGAAAGAAAAAGAGAGACAGAGATAAATAAGAAAGAAAGAAAGAGAGAGAAAGGAGGGAGAAAGGGAAAGAATGAGGGAGGGAGGGAGGGAGGGAGGAAGGCAGGCAGGCAGGCAGGCAGGCAGGCAGGCAGGCAGGCAGGCAGAAACATGCTGAGTTTTTTAAAAGGTAAAAATTGGAGCAAGAAAGTTTCTTGCAGGGATATATACTATATTAGTCTGTTCTCAGCCACTACAAAGAACTGCCTGAGACTGGGTAATTTATAAAGAGCAGTGGTTTAATTGACTCACAGTTCTGCATGGCTGGGGAGGCCTCAGAAAATTTACAATCATGGCAGAAGGCACCTCTTCACAGGGCAACAGAAGAGACAATGAGCGCCAGCCGGTGAAATGCTAGACAATCATAAAACCATCATATCTTGTGAGAACTCACTCACTATTACAAGAACAGCATGAGGGAACTGTCCCCATGATTCCATTACACCCACCTGGTCCCACCCTTGACTTGTGGGAATTATTACAATTCAAGGTGAGATTTGGATGGGAACATAGAGCCAAACCACATCAGTCCACCCCTGGACCCTCCCAAATCTCATGTCCTCACTTTTCAAAACACAATCATGCCCTTCCAACAGTTCCCCAAAGTCTTAACGAATTCCAGTATTAGCCCAAAAGTCCAAATCCAAAGTCTTATCTGAGACAAGGCAAGTCCCTTCCATCTATGAGCCTCTAAAATCACAAGCAAATTAGTTACTTCCTAGACACAATATGGGTACAGGCATTGAGTAAATACACCTGTTCAAATGGGAGAAATTGGCCAAAACAAAGAGGCTACAGAATCCATATAAGTCCAAAATCCAATAGGAAAATCATTAAATCTTTTTCTTTTTCTTTTTTCTCTTTTTTTTTTTTTTTGTTTTTGAGTTTCACTCTGTTACCTAGGCTGGAGTGCAGTGGTGCAATCTCAGCTCACTGCAACCTCTGCCTCCCAGGTTCAAGCGACTCTCCTGCCTCAGCCTCCTGAGTAGCTGGGATTACAGGCGCACACCACCATGCCCGGCTAATTTTTGTATTTTTAGTAGAGAGGGGGTTTCAACATGTTGGTCAGGCTGGTCTCAAACTCCTGACCTTGTGATCTACCCACCTCGGCCTCCCAAAGTGCTGGGATTACAGCACTGTGATTGTGAGCCATTGTGCCCAGCTGGCAATCATTAAATCTTAAAGTTTTGAAATTATCTCCTTTGACTTCATGTCTCATATCCAGGTCATGCTGATACAAGAGGTGGGCTCCCATGGCCCTAGGAAGCTCTGACTCTGTGGCTTTGCATGGTACAACCCACTCTCCTGGCTGCTTTCATGAGCTGGCATTGAGTGCTTGTGGCTTTTCCAGGCATATGGTGCAAGCTGTAGGTGGACCTACCATTCTGGGGTCTGGAGGATGGTAGACTTATTCTCATACCCCCCACTATGAGGTCCCCACTGGCAGTGCCTCAGTGGGGACTCCGTGTGGGGGCTCTAACCCCACATTTCCCTTCTGTACTCTCCTAGCAGAAGTTCTCCATGAGGGCTCTTCCCCTGCAGCAAACTTCTGCCTGGACATCCAGGCATTTCCATACATCTCCTGAAATCTAGGTGGAGGTTCCCAAACCTTAAGTCTTGGCTTCTGTGTACCTGCAGGCCCAAGACCATATTTAAGCCACCAAGGCTTTGGGCCTGCACCCTCTGAAGCAATAGCCTGAGCTGTACGTTGGCTCCTTTTAGCCATGGTGGGACACAGGGCAACAAGTCCCGAGACTGTATAAAGCAGCAAGGCCCTGGGCCAGGCCCATGAAATCATTTTTTCCTCCTAGGCCTCCAGGCCTGTGATGGGAGGGGCTGACATGAAGAACCCTGACATGCCCTGGAGACATTTTCCCCATTGTCTTGGCGATTAACATTTAGATCCTCATTACATATATAAATATCTATAGCCAGCTTGAATTTCTCCTCAGAAAATGTTTTTTTTCTTTTCTGTTGCATCATTAGGCTGCAAATTTTCCAACCTTTTATGGTCTGCTTCCTTTATAAACATAACTTCCAATTCCAAACCATAACTTTGTGAATGCATAAAGCTGAATGCTTTTAACAGCACCCAAGTCAACTCTTCAATGCTTTGCTGCTCAGAAATTTCTTCTGCCAGATACCCTAAGTTATCTCTCTCAAGTTCAAAGTTCCACACATGTCTAGGGCAGTGAGACTGGGTAATTTGTGAAGAGCTACCAGTCTCTTTGCTAAAGCATAGCAAGAGTCATATTTATTCCAGTTCCCAAAAAATTCCTCATCTCCAGCTGGGATCACCTCAAGCTGGACTTCATTGTCCACATCACTATCAGCACTTTGGTCAAAGCCATTCAACAAGTCTCTAGGAAGTTTCAAACTTCCCCACATCTTCCTGTCTTCTGAGCCCTCCAAGTTTCTAGGAAGTTCCAAACTTTCACACATTTTTATGTTCTTCTGAGACCTCCAAACTGTTCCAACCTCACCTTGCTACCCAGTTACAAAGTCCCTTCCAAATTTTTGGGTATTTTAATAGCAGTGCCCCACACCTCAATACCAATTTACTGTATTAGTCTGTTCTCATGCTGCTATAAAGAACTGCCCAAGACTGGGTAATTTATAAAGGAAAGGTAAATGAAAGAAGTTTAATTGACTCACAGTCCTGCATGGCTGGGGAGGTCTCAGGAAACTTACAATTATGGTGGAAGGCACCTCTTCACAGGGCAACAGGAGAGGGAATGTGTGCCAGCAGGAGAAATGCCAGATCCTTATAAAACCATCAGATCTTGTGAGAATTCACTCACTATCACAAGAACAGCATGGGGAAAACTGCCCCAATGATTTAATTACCTCCACCTAGTCCTGCCCGTGACATGTGGGGATTATTATAAGTCAAAGTGAGATTTGGGTAGGGATACAAAGCCAAACCATATTACATACATATCAAAGAACATATTGAATAATTTATGGTGAATTCAGCATAAAGGAATCAGTGGTAGGGAAATGACAATGGGGTGGGAGGGATGAAGCACAGAATAAAAATAAATAGAATAAAATAAGGAAGGGAACATGCTGGAATAATTGAGTATGATGTACAATGAAGTGAGGAGCATGAGTTACTCAGTTCTCTGTACCTGCTGTCCAAGAAATAAAACTGTCTAAGAAACCTACTAGGACATTTGCCCAGAATTATTTAATTGTGAAACCGTGCTCTGCTTTTATTTTTTGCCATCACAATTTCTCAGGAGTCCAGTCTCTTAGAAACTTAATGTTTCTCTTATCCTAAAAAACATACTTTTTTCCTCCTAAAACATGTGGAACATCTATTAGCATTAATAGTAGTTGAGGATACGCTTGATAGAAATCAATAAATACCTGGTAAAATACTGACAATGCCTATCTTAACGTACTGTATATGGTTACTTCCCAATTGTTGCACATTTAAAGACACTTACTTATTCACATGGCTCAAAAATTCTTGCAGATTGCTAAGAAAGTATATTTGAACTGTTCTCACAACAAAACAATTATAAGTATATGATGTAATGCATATGTTAACTAGCTCAATTTAGCCATTCCACACTGTATATGTATTTCAAAACAACATGTTGCACATGATAAATATATACAATTTTGTCATTAAAAACAAAAACAAAAGCAAACTCTGGCCCATAAAAACTACATACTACTATCTGGAAGACACCAATAACGATACATATCTCTAGCATACCAGTGGCATATATATAGATAAATATAGATCTCTATCTATCTAGCTAATCAAGAGAGAGATATCCCAAACCTTGAGATGTATAGAACAAATGCAGAGCAAGTCTTAATTGTTTGAATTTAGACGTAAATATGTCAAGTAATTTAAAAGATGATTGAAACATAGAATAGAAATGTTTGTGCTTTTCTCTAAGCCCTTACAAGGCCTGCAGTGCCCCAAGAATTAAGTGCTGAATTATGTATTACAAGATGAAACCCGTGCTAAATTTATAGAAGGTCCCTGGTCAAGTACTCTAGATGATGGAAACTGGAGAGATTTTCAAGGTAATCTTCTATAGTGGACAGAAATCTGAACTAAAATTGTGAAGATTTGCCTTACATTTTCCATGCTGCCACTCTCTAACAACTTGAGAAATCATGATATTCCTGAACCCGGTCTCCCCTCTTTAAAATGGCAAATAAATAGTTCTTAGTTACAAGATTATTGGGGAACTCTAATGACATAATACTTGTGAAACAGATTAGCACATTTTAGCTGTGACAACATAAGGGATTCTGTTAGGGAAACTAGGAGCAAGCCTGATTGTTTATCCTTCCCTAACCATGTCACCTCACCTTACTTATTTGAAGGTGAAAAATAAAACAAAACAGAATGTACAAATGAGAGAAAATTACTTTGAAAGTACAAAGAAAGCAAAAGAAGTTCTGAAGAACTTTGCATCCAGTCAGAGGTTGAAAACAATGTTATGTCAGCCCAAGATGAATTTAGCATCAATCTCCATGGTTTTTTTCCTTCTTCCCTCCCTTCTAATCCTAAGCTTTGGTTAGTCAAAAGCACTAAGGTTGAAGCTCACCTCCAGACCCTGTCAGTTTGAGGTCTTTAGTCAGGTCAGAGTTGCATATCTCTTATCTCAAGAGATAAAAATTATAGTATGGAAAAACTCTACAAATAGTGGGGTGACTATTTTTTTTCCATACTGGGGCACTTTTAAGTGCATATATACTAGTGTTATTCTTTGTTCTAGGAAGTGCATATATACTAGTGTTAGTCTTTGCAACTTGGGCATATAATGACTCTAGGTAAAACTCACTTCTGTGTTTCCAGGCTTTTTGGCTCATGGATTAAATCAATTCACCAACATAATAGCAAAGTTGAATTTCTCTAATTCTATTCTCACAAGCACAATTATGAGAATCATGGTGATTTGAGTGCTCTTTAGGTTTTGCCCCTTCCCAGCTAGTTTATGAAGTCCCCATAGAGTAACTCCAGTGCTTGTGAATTCATTCCTTAGCTAACAAAGGAATTTTTACCATTTCCTTCGGCAAATGCAGTGAATGTGGGGAATGTAACCATTTCCACTGTCATGGTATGGTACTAGACATTTTTACTTTACTCAGTGAAGGGGTGGCCTGCCCCTCCACACCTGTGGGTGCTTCTCGTTAGGTGGGATGAAAGACTTGAGAAAAGGAATAAGACACAGAGACAAAATGTAGAGAAGGAAAAGCGGGGCCCAGGGGACCGGTGCTGTGCTTACAGAGGACCCACACTGGCCCCGGCCTCTGAGTTCCCTTAGTATTTATTGATAATTATCTTTACCATCAAAAAGATAAGGGAGTGACTGGACAATAGGATCATTGTAGGGAGGAAATCAGCAGTAAGACATACGAACAAAAAATCCTTGTAACATCAATAAGTTTAAAGAAAATGCTGTGCCTTGAGATGCATATGCGAACATCTCCATAAACCTTTTAGCAGTATTGCTCCAGCAAGCCCCACCTTATTCCTAAAGGCGGTTTTCTCCTTACTCAGTAAACAAAGCACACAAAGGGTTTTACCTGGAGATGTTCCATCTCCCAGGGACGGGCAGGAGACAAATGTTTTTCTTTTTCTCTAGATTTAAGAGAATGGTGATGACCTTTAACCATAAGCAGCCTTTAGGCACTTGTTTAACAAAGCACATTCTGCACCGCCCAAAATCCTTTTAACCTTAAGTCACCACAGCACATGTCTCTTGCAAGGACAAGGTTGGGGGTAGGGTCACAGATTAACAGCATCTCAAATACAGAACTAAATGGAGTCTCTTATGTCTACTTCCTTCTATATAGCCACAGTAACAGGCTGATCTCTCTTTCTTTTCCCCACAACTCAGACATATTGAGTCATGATCTTCTGGTTGTCATGGAGGCTGTGATATTCTTACCCCTGATGTTTTATCGGTTTCTTATCTTTTCCTGATGTGAGTTTATCAAGTTTATGAAAATCCCGTTGTGTGCATTCACAATATCCTCGTCCTCCTTTCTTATGTTTATGCTTTATATTCCCGTCCTCTACAGACTATAAAACACTGCTTTCAAGGTCTTAATCAAAATTTTAGCTGAATCACTTTTATTTTTAACTACTGTTTCCACTCAAACTTTGGCACTAGTTTCTGGAGAAAAGCATTGAATAGGTGGATAATATGAGTTGCTCCACCACTATTGCACTGACATTAATTTCTCTATAACTGACCGGCTTTGTAACAGTTTAGGTGCTTATTTTTCTAGATGGATTTCTTTAGAATTATCCTTAATAGATTGATTTTTTTTTTTTTTTAGAATTAACCTTGATTTTTCATAAAAATACAAACCGGGTAGGCAATCACCGTCAGCCTCAGATATGTGTAAATACACTTTTCTTGCTTGAAACTAAGGTCTAAGATGCACACAATTTAGAAGCTTAATCTAGTATGTCTCACAGGCTATCAAAGACACCACTAGAGGCTGGGCACAGTGGCTCATGTCTGTAATCCCAGCACTTTGGGAGGCCGAGGCAGGCAGTTCACTTGGGGCCTGGAGTTCGAGACCAGCCTGGCCAAAATGGCAAAACCCCGTCTCTACCAAAAATACCACACACACAAAAACAAATGCACCGGATGTGGTGGTGCATGCCTGTAGTTTCAGCTACTTTTAAGGCCGAGGCAGGGGAATCGCTGGAACCTGGGAGGCGGAGGCGAAGGCTACAGTGAGCCAAGATCATGCCACTGCACTCCAGCCTGGGCAACAGAGCAAGGCCCTGTCTCAAAAGAAACAAACAAACAAAGAACACTGGGCAACAGCACAAGATAATTGCTTACAATATACTAAATTTTGTGCAATAGACTATAAAAGCCATTTTAGAATGGGGAAGAAAATGGGTGAAACTTACCTGAATATTAAAGAATCAATTGGTCTATGGAAGGGATAACATTCTCTAAGGGAGAAAAGGCCTGAATAAAGACATAGCAGAAGGAATGATTGTGCTTATTTTGTAAGAATCCTAGACTGCTTGCACTGAATGATGCATTTGGGGATGTAATTAAAACCAGAGTTGTCTCAGCTAACAGTTACTCAGTTTATGCAGGGGCTTGGAGTTGACTCAATGGAAAGAAGCCATTGTAGGTTTTAGATAAATAGATAGCTATGGATAATCATATTTATAGGATGTCTTAAAGTAAGTAATGATGGTAAACAGAGAAAACAGCTAGAATACATTTTAAAAAGTTATGTATGAGATGATACAAATTAAGACTCTAGCAGTGGTGGGGACAGCATGTGGGTTGGGAAGGAAAATGAAATATATTTTAAAGAAACAGCTGACATGACTTGTGAATGGATACAGAAAAGTTATTTTTCAATGGCACACTTCAGAGTGCCAAGATTTATGCCTTGGAGGTTACCTCAGAGCATGAGAGAGAGAGGGAGTGTATGTGTGTGAGAGAGAGACAGAGAGGAAGAAAGAGAGAGAGAGACAGCACTGGGCTTACAGAAGTCCCTCACACTCACTTTAATTAGAGCAGCACCACTTATCTGTTTTATCTAATAAATCTATTGGATTTTTATGTATATCAGATTTTTAAGTTATCCTATGTATTAGTTTGGTTCTTCTGGTTGCAAATAAGAAAAACAAAACACAAAAATAAAAGCAAAAACCCTCAGGTTAATTTCAGCTCCCGCACCCTTCCTTATTCAACCTCTTCGAAAGGAGAAATTAATTGGAGAAATCATCACAGAACTGAAAGAAGAGTTGAAGAACTATTCCAAAGAAAAAACAAATCCCCAGCCTATTTCAGGGAGTTCAGCAAATTGAAATTCATAAATTTTCTCCTCCTCAGGTTGCTTCCATTACAGTGATTTCATCTGAGGAATCTCATCTTGGTTTTGCTCTCTTACAACTTTACTGTGCTAGGACAGAGAATCAACCCCTATGGGATCCAGGTTACTACTTCAGTATACTCTTAGCATGCCTCAGTTTAAGCATACAACCTCTAGGCACTCCTACCTCCAGGCTTACATGTGGTACTGGTGGGTTTCAGGTAAGCAATGAAGCACACAAACCACCAATAACTTCCCAATTTTGACTCCCAAAACCGGAAAAGAAAAGCAGCCAGGTGCAAAAACGAGAAGACAGGAGATGACATCAACAGTGAGAGTAGGGTCAAAGAACTGACTTTAAATGTGTGGTTGGATTTTGGATATGTGGCTATATGTCCAACAGACAAACATGAAGAATATTAACTTCCAGGAAGGCCAGGATTGGACATAAATATTTGAGTCATCAGCACAGGGGCAATAACTAAAACTCTGAGAGTATATTTCCTTTTGTGAAGGAGAGGGTAACATAGAGAAGAATGAAAGAAGAATGGTTTCCCAATATAGGTGAATGAAAGGGAAGCCTGAGATAAACTGCCTCATCATCTATGTGCAGGGAAAGTATCTATGGTTCCCCCTACAATATCCAGCCATGAACACAGGCTCTTTTGACTACAAGGCTATAAATCAGAGATGTGACTTATGAATCAAATCATGGGTTGCTTAATTATCTTAGTCACCCAGCTGTTTTGTGTCATGCGGACCCAGCATATAGCTTCTTCTTCATGCTCTCCCTCTGCATCTGAGCTAGTGCTTCCACATGAACGTCTGCACTGTGATACTGACACATGTACTCCTTTGAAGTTTGCCCAGTTACTTCTTTGTAAAAGCTCACTCCAGACAGGAGGTGATGTAGGTATTACCATCTGACTTTTGGAAATAAAAAGAAATTCCATAATTCTGTGAAATAATGCTTACAGTTTTCCACATTTACTACACAGATGTCATTTCATTTTTTGCCTCTGAGCCCTTCACGAGCATCTTGGGGAGTGGCGAATGAGAGAACCCTTTCAGTGAGAACTACCACTGTCTTCAGTAGCTCACAGCAGGTTTACAGAATGCTAGCTCAGCAAAAGGCACATGCTTCAGAGACCACAGCGCACGACGTAATATTTGCAACCACAGTGAAATTGGCTCAAATAATTTACTTCGAAAAATTCCAGACAGGGGCCAAGATATAGAAAACTAGCTACATAATTTATAGGTCCCCTTTAAATCTTCTCTCAGTAAAATTAAATTCCACTCTTTTTCCTATTTCTTGCAACAGCAGTTTCCTGGCACTGCTGACAAGCATTGCTCCTGAGAGTTCTACTCCTTAGAGCAACGGAAGGCTGTTTGCAAACTCTGGATTAACCTGCCAACTAACTGAATGTAAAGCCATCACTCAGGAAGATTCAAAACAATCTCCACTCTGTTTTCCAGGTGGATTATTCCAAGGGTCAGAGCACAACTGGCCTAAGAGAAATCTGTTGTGGTTTGTGAGAAGGAGAGTGCAGCATGGGCTTTGGGATGATACAATTCTGGAATCTAGTGCAAGCTTTTTACACTGCCTCGGCCTCTTTACATTGCTATCCCCTGTGACTGTTCCCTTAGCTTGCTGCATTGCTGACACCTTCTCATTCTTCTCATCTCAGCTTAACTGTCACCTCCCTAAGGAGGCCTTCTCTGAACAGTCCAGTGAAAAATTAGCCCACTTCCTATTCTCCCTCTAATTATTATCATCACAGTCCTGGAGTCATTTATTTCAAAGCATTTTTCTCCAACCATACTTATTTTGTTTACTTATTTTTTAGTTTCCCCTTTCCTCTAAAAGGCAAGTTACTTGAAAGAAGAACCATAACTACATTTGTTTTATGTTTGAGAAGCAGAATATTGCCATGATTCTCAAACATTTTTGGTCTCTGCATCCCTTTATACTCTTAAAAGTTATTAAGGAACCCAAACAGCTTGTATTTATGTAATTTTTATCTATTGATATTTACTATCTTAATAATTAAAAGTGAGAAATTTTAAAAATATGTTCATTAAATATTTTAAAATATTAATAATTACACGTTAAAATAATGTTTTTAATAAAAATAACTGTTTTTCAAAACATACAAAAGCAATTAGTGTGATGAGTGCCATTCTCTTGCTTTTTATAAATCTCTTTAATAGCTGGCTTAGTATATATGATTCTGAATTCCATCTGTTGTGATAATTTTGTTTGAACATTAAGAAAAGCCAAAATATTGCATATATTCTTTCCGATACTGCACTGAAAATTTTGACAATTAGTAATTTCTTAAAGGTTAGTTGCAAAGTGGACTCTACAACCATAATTATGAACTTCTCGCACTTACAATATAGCCCATGGTTTAGCACTTTGCATCATTTACTTGTGAGCAATTTTGTAATATGGATTGATCACTTAAAAAACATTGGTTAACTGAATTATGCATATCTTTCAAATGCTGACACTTTTCATTTTTAATATCATCGTTGATACCATGAGAAGAGTCTATTTTTTGTTTTGTTCTGAGACAGTCTTGCTCTATTGCCCAGGCTGGAGTGCAGTGGTGCAACCTTCTTTCACTGCAAACTCCACCTCCTGGGTTCAAGCAATTCTACTGCCTCAGCTTCCCAAGTAGCTGGGACTATAGGTGTGTGCCACCACACCCAGCTAATTTTTGTATTTTTAGTAGAGACAGGGTTTCATGATGTTGCCCAGGATGGTCTCAAACACCTGACCTCAAGTGATCCACCCACCTCGGCCTCCCAAAGTGCTGGGATTACAGGTATGATCCACCATGCCTGGCTGAGAAGAGTCTTTATTAGGAAGTTATTAAGTGCACAGTGCTAAATATAAGTTTTCAAAAATTCTAGTTTTTGCTTAAAAGCTCAAGTTTTATGAATGGCAATAAATATTGTCATCTGTTTCACTTTGTAGTGACAGGCTCACTTCATTCATTTTTGAGAAATTATCTACAAAATATCCAAGTGTGAGTAACCTTAATTTGTCTCTCATTCTTTGTGATAAACAAGATGTTCTATTTAAAAAAAAATGCCGGGCATGGTGGCTCACGCCTGTAATCCTACTACTATGGGAGGTCGAGGTAGGCGGATCACTTAAGGTCAGGAGTTCGAGACCAGCCTGACCAACATGGTGAAACTCCATCACTACCAAAACATACAAAAATTAGCTGGGCGTGGTGGTGTGCAACTGTAATCTCAGCTACTTGGGAGGCTGAGGCACGAGAATTGTCTGAACCCAGGAGGCGGAGGTTGCAGTGAGCTGAGATCATGCGATTGCACTCTACCCTGGGTGACACAGTGAGATCTTCTCTCAAAAAAAAAAAAAAAAAGTGGCTAGTTCATCTCTCAATTCAAATAAGCATACCTGTGCTTTTCCTTCAGACAACCATCATAGTTTACAAGCAATATAAAAGGCTTATGTGTACTTTTCATCATACACAGAATACTGAAAAGACATACATACAAGTGTTGAGATGTTAATATGATGAATAATTTTACTGCTTTATCAAGTATAACATTAACGTCCTTGGCATTAAGAGTTTTATTGTTTTCTGAATGTGTGAAGAACACAGTGACTACCAGTACAGTTCGATGCCACTGCATTCATCTTTGCAATGGCACCAGCAGTTTATCCACAAATATTTTGCCTCATGAGTGTAAATGTTGCTATGAAAAAGGCAAATCATGCCTTAGTTTCCATGGATCTCATGGAAAGATCTCAAGAGCACACAGGAGATGGCACTTTGAGGGCCACTAAAGCAGTGGTTAGTGGAACAGGTCTATGGCTCTAGATTCTCTGGGTTCATACCTATGCTATATTCTTTGCCATTGTATTGATAGGCAAGTTGCTCTTTTCTTTGCCTCAGCTTCCTCATCTCTACAAATTTTAGCAAGTTGGGTAAAATAACTACTTCATGAATTGTGAGGATGAAACAAAGTCAAACATGTGGAAAAGCTCTTTTAGTTTTAGATTCTCTAGAAATATTTTTTCCTAATAATAGAATTTTTTACTTATGGGCTTGCAGTCACATTTTGGTACCTGCTTTACTCTGGCTATTACTTTTTCCTAGTCTCTGCACTCTTCATGCAAAATGCTCCATCTTATGTCTCAATCTCATCAGGCATGAATCTGAATAGCCATTCAGATATGTCAGTGACAGATTAACAGCCAACACATAAGAGTTGTATTATGCTTGGCCTAGTAAACTTTGCAGAGGAGAAAATGTGCAACTTTGATCTAGAAAAGTACTCATAAAAGACAATGCAAACCTGAGTTTGCATAAGTTTCCAAGTTTAATAATCAGTGACGCCTCAGGCTTAATTTATATTAACAGCTGCTGAATTAGTTAGGACTATTGTTTACTAGTGATCAAACTCACTTAAAACTGTATAAGGACAAAAATCCTAGTCAAATAGGTAGACATCAGATCACACATCTGAAGACTTATTCACATTTTGTTATCTGTTTCTCTCCACTTCTCAACTTTGCTCTTCTCGGTATTGACCCACTTCTTAGGTTCACACTCGTGATGGTTAATATTGTGTCAACTTGATTGAATTGAAGGATGCAAAGTATTGTTCCTGGGTGTGTTTGTGAGGGTGTTGCCAAAGGAGATCAACATTTGAGTAAGTGGACTGGGAGAGGCAGACCCACCCTTAGTCTGGGTGGGCACCATCTAATCAGCTGCCAGCATGGCTAGAATAAAGCAGGCAGAAGTTGAAAGGACTAGACTTGCTGAGTCTTCCAGCCATCATCTTTCTCCCGTGCTGAATGCTTCCTGCCCTCAAACATCAGACTCCAAGTTCTTCAGTTTTGGACTCTTGGACTTACACCAGTGATCTGCCAGGGGCTCCCA
Organism: Nomascus leucogenys; assembly: GCF_006542625.1. NCBI lineage: Eukaryota > Metazoa > Chordata > Mammalia > Primates > Hylobatidae > Nomascus > Nomascus leucogenys. The sequence goes on along the minus strand of NC_044395.1, from coordinate 87,166,648 downwards.
GGCCTTTGGCCACAGACTGAAGGCTGCACTGTTGGCTCCCCTACTTTTGAGGTCTTGGGACTCGGACTGACTTCCTTGCTCCTCAGCCTGCAGACGGCCTATTGTGGGACTTCACCTTGTGATCTTGTGAGTCAATACTCCTTAATAAGCTTTCCTTCATATACACATCTATGGTATCAATTCTGTTCCTCTAGAGAACCCTGACTAACATAGCACCCAAGATATAGTAACAGAACTAACCACAGTTTCAAGCTTACAACACACACATGCTTAGAAACTGGCGGAAGGAGAACAACCCCTTCCCAGCTATTGTAGCAAAGTCCTGGATAGAATTCTCACTGATATGCCCATTTCTTCACCACTCAGAGGATTAAATTCTCTAATGATTGCCAATTAGTAATCACACATCTAGAAGCAAAAGGTAAGACAGTCCTGCTGTAATTATGTAGGCTGAAAATGAAAAAGGGATGGTTTCCTCATGAAAATTTGATATACTATTACCACAAGTGGGGAGAGAATTGTGGCAGGCAAAAACAACAGGTATTTACTTAGGGAAGTATTAGACAAAGATTGTCATGTTGCCATTATAGACTGAGTATATATAATATGGGTGCTATATTTTAATAGGACTGTTTCTTGCCACATGAGTGACTCTGATAGAGCAAATCCCAGGCAATGAGGCAGGTTAAAGAGAGGGGCTTTGTGTACCATAAGATCCCATTACTGAGTGGCCATTTGTCTCTTCTATGCAAAAGGAAGGTCTTCACATGAAAGAATCATACTGGTTTTTTCATTTCTGTCACTAAATGTCATGTCCTCACATGAGCCATTTTGTTTTCTTCTGTTCCTAATTTTTCCCTTTCATCCAGCTCAGAGAACACTCTCTAGATTTTTTATTCCAGTGGCCATTCTTCCCCCAAACCCTTGAGTTGATATTTTTTTCTGTTGAAAGAAAGCGTAGTTTAATGATGTGAGCATTGGTATATACATGGGATTGTGAATTCTTTACTCACTATGTCATCTTAGTGTTCAACATTTGTGAGCATCAGTTTTCTTGACTGTAAAATGGAAAAAGATATTATCAGTTACAAATATTCAATAAGTTAATATATGAAAAACTTCATATATAAAGTCTGGCCAGGCACAGATATTTTCCTCCTCTGAGTCTACATTTTCCAAATGTGTATTGTTTCTAATTCTTTCATTTGAAATGCCTCAACACTGTTTCATTATGCTGAACTATTACCCTCTTCCAATTTAATTGGTGTTTCTAGTTCTAAGTATCCTTAAAGTATACTTAATCCCCATTTTCAACGTGTTCAGGAACAAAAAAATCTAAGGCCAAATTTATATGTATAAGCAGAGCAGGTGATCATTTACAAGGCAGGCAATGACTTAGAGAATGAAAATGAGAGGGCCTCTTGTCCTAAGCTTTCTTCTCCACCCACTTGTCAATTGTAAGAAATTTCCATTTAGAATAACTTTCCCATTGAATCAATAAATCTTCATTATGACATTGTTTAGATGTAGATATTCATCTTGATAATGTAATTTATTGCCATTAGTAACCAAGAGCAGCAAGAATTTGTTAATCAGATGAAGCAGGAAGATTTAAAATAAATGGAAGGAAGAACAGGACTAGAGCCTGTGGTACTACTCTCTAGAGATGGCAGGAGGTGGTGGTGATGGTAGGGAAATTAGGGCCGATGTATAAATTTCTTCATTTATCTGTTTAGCCAGCATTTATTAAATATTTGTTTTGTACCTGGCTGAAGTCTAGCTAAAGTATACATTGATTTAAAATGACAGAGAAATGCAGGGCTCTCATGAAGCTCACAGTATAATGAGAACAACAGACATTAAGTAAGTAGTTTCAATAAAGCCTGGTATGTTTTATAATAAGCTTAATCCGGGTACTTTAGGAGACCATAGCTATAATACCTCACCTCCCTCACCCAAGGGATTCAGGTAAAGCTTCATGAAAGATGTGCCTTTTAAGTTGAGACCTGCAGAAGGCTAAGATGTGCCCAAAAAAGAAAAGGGAGGAAAATCTTATAGAAAGAGGGAATAAAGGATACACAAGCCTGGAGGCTAAAAACAAAAACAAAACAATGCATGGTATAGTTAAGTAAATAAATAAAGTTTTGTATCCCTGAAATATAGAATACATGAAAAAATAACTAGAGATAAGGCCAGGGAAATAGGCAAGGATCAAAATCCTGTGAAACTGGAGTAGGAAAGGGAGTATATGAGCCGTGCTAAGGAGGTTGTACTTTATGCTGAATTAATGCAGGGTCATTCCAAGATTTTAAGCAGAACAGTAGTATAATTACATTTTCTTTTATCAAGGTCATTCTAGTTGTAGTACATTGGAAGGGAACATGAATGAAAGCAGACAGGTGATTAAAGAAATTAATTACTGCAGCATTCCAGTGACAGGATATTTGTAAGAGCTAATGTGGCAGTGATGATGATAATGATGATGATTATGGTGATGATCATGACTATGATGATGCCTATATTGACAATGCTGGTGGTGGTGACAATGGTGCTGTCTTTAGGTACTATCAGGCTTATTTGCCTCCAAGTCTGTATAGCTGCACGGTAGAATCCTGTAGCCAGTAGCCACATGTGGCTAAAGAGCACCTTCAGTGAAACTGTGTTCAACTTGAACAAATGAAACAAAACAAAAAATGTAGTACCTCAGCTGCACTAATCACATTACCAATACTCTTGAGCCACATGCACCTAGTGGCTCTCGTATTAGATTGTGCAGGTATGAAACATTTCCATCATTGCAGGAAGTTCCATTGGACAGCCCTGCTCTATTGTTTTTCTCTCATCACAGCTAGAACTGCTTAACTTCCAGCTATATTTGTACCCAATCCTAGATTTTAGGACTAGTCTTATCTTTAGAAGGTGGAATTTGAGCATAATACAATACTTGAAATGCAGTAAGGACATTTTAATGCCCTTATGGTAAAATTTAATTTAATGATGCTTGCTTTGACTTGCTCTTATGGGACTTCCAGATTTCCTCAAATTGTCTCTCATTTATTTCAGGGATCCCCTAGGGGACTTTTCACATGTATATGTAAGTATATCATTTATAGTTAGTAAATAATTTATTCTACTTCTTTCTCTCTTCTAATAAATTTTCTTATCAATTTCCTTATTCATGTAGGTCTGTCAAAGAATCTCACTGACTTCTCCACCTCTGACTATTTCCACAAAAATCCCTGTTATCTATCTGGTCTCCTAGTACTCCTAGAATTACCAACATCAGCTGGGCATGGTGGCTCACAAGTTCAGGAGTTCGAGACCAGCCTGGCCAACATGGTGAAACCCCATCTCTACTAAAAATACAAAAATTAGCTGGACGTGGTGGTGGGTGCCTATAATCCCAGCTATTTGGGAGGCTGAGGTAGGAAAATTACTTGAACCTGGGGGGGCAGAGGTTGCAGTGGGCCGAGATCACACCACTGCACTCCAGCCTGGGCAACAGAGCAAGACTCCGACTCAGGGGAAAAAGGAAAATTACCAACATCAAGGCACTAAAGAAACACTGTTCCCCCTGGCACCCTCACTATGTCCAAACTGTGTCCTGCCCAGAAGAGAGAGTGGGTGTACATTTTCTGCATTCAGTACTACATAATTTCATAAGAGCACAGAAGCAGCACTGCTTGGCCTCCATATTTCACAGGGTCAACCATATAAACAGTTCTTGAGGATATGTGGGTAGAGGAAACTAGACGGATACATTGATGTCTGGTTAAGGAGGGTGCCAATGTCATACAAAAACAATGTCAAAGAAAGATTGAGGTTGAGTGGAGTTGAAAACAGCTTGTGATGGATTATGTGGAATAAATCAGGATAAGTGGCTTGGGTATGAGTCTGTAAAATGCAAGACACCTGAGGGCTTACTTTAGTGAAGTAAGTTTTTCTACTGGCTTCAGAAATACAACCCCTTATATTTTTTAATTAATTGTCATTTCAATGGGGTCATAATACCAAAAACCTTGGAGCCCACATTCATAGAGAACACACTGGACCCTTGTCATGTGAAATGAGGAGAGATGTTACATGTAATTTGAAAAAAATCCTTGAGTGTTGCTTTGTACTTTTCTCCCATGCATAGAAACACTCTATTAGTGTAGCCTACATGGCCCATTGGATGGCTATATAAAGGAACTCCACTGCTGAACACTAATGAAATTCAGTCACTAACTAATAGTCAGTTTCCAAAATGGCCTCCATGATATTTGCCTCCTGGTATTTATGTCCTTGTATAGTCTTCTCCCAAAATGAATGATAGCTGGTCTATGTGAATGTAGGAACCAAGGAAAAACTTCCCCTTTGCTCTCTGAAGATTCACTGAAAAATCAAATCATAAAAGGCAAATTAAATCGAGAAAATGCATACACAATGTATTAATGTGTGCACGAGAAGGATCACAGAGTGATTATCCTATCCCTAATGGGGTGCAGAAGATTATATACCAACTTGAGGTTACAGAAAGAATGGGGGCTTAAAGCATGGTCAAAATCAGGTTATGGTGGTAAATCAGGTGTTGGTGACAAAACAGATCATGAGAGGTAGAGAAGAAGAGGCTTGGCTAGCAAAGATGATCTTGTTATGTAGATTAAACCTCGCAGGTAGCAACCCTCAGAGAGAATAGATGATAAATGTTCCTTTCAGACCTATAAAGGTATCAGATTCACAGTTATTTTTTTGTAGATCTGGACAAGGGGAGGCCTGGCTGCATCAATGCAGATTCTCTTCAGATGCAAATCTCCCCAACAAAAACAGCTTTGCAAGTTACTTCTGTTTGCTGACTCTGTGACAGCCATCTTAAAACATGTCAAAGAAATATATTTTGGCGTAAGACATTTTTATTTTCCTTATAACCAATGAAGTATGACGGAGGTGGCAACGTGTGAGTCACAAGACTAGGTCACAAAGGCATTGCAACTTCCTCTGTGCTCTCTTGGATCTGCTCTGGGAGAAGCTACTGCCATGCCATGAGGATGGTCAAGTAGTCCTGTGGCGAAGCCTTTGTGGAAGGGAGCTAAAACTTCCCACCAAAACCAACACTAACTTGCAAGCCCCTGAATGAGTCACCTTGGAAATAGATTCTTCAGCCTCAGTCAAGTCTTTAGGTAACTTCAGCCCTGGCCAATAGATGATTGCAACTTCATGAGATACCTTATGCCAGACTGTGGCAGGCCAGGTCTCACTAATGCAGGCCTCCATAACAACTGTTCAGTATTGACGGAGTGGTTAAATTAAATATTAAAAGCTGAAAGAGCCAGTGTCCTTATACAAAGGCTGGAATGTACAAAAGCCCACCAAGAGTTTTGCCTAGGCCTTTTCTGGGCCTTAAAGCATCACAAAATATTGAAGGAATACTTAACAGGACCCATTTAGGATTAAATAAGTTTTATTGGGGGGCTGAAGGAACTCCCCAAACCTCTGTGATTTAGCAGGACACAAGATAAGGATAGTCACCCCAGCACCTGGACCCATTTAGATTAAGTAAATTTGCTGAGGCTCCAGAGGAAGATCTTCAAGACTCAGACCATAGTTATGGATTAAAAGAAGTTAATCACTCACGTCTTTAGGTGAATGCATGCTTACATGTAGACATAGAGCTTAGAAGGTATATAAGCTGTGGAGAACTTTGCAATTTTGAGTTGGCCTGGCCATAATTTCCAGGCCTTTGTCCTGTAACTGGTTACAGAAATAAAAACTCCCTTTTCTCCCAGTTCATTTGCATCTTGTTATTGAGCCACAAGAATAGCAACCTGACCCTCAGTTTGGTCCAGGAACAAGACTACTTAGTCAAGCCACTCTTAAATTCCTGACTCACAGAATATATGATAATTTACAAATATTTATTATTGATTTAAGTCACTAGGCTTTTAGTTAGTTTGTAATGCACAAATAGGTAACTAGTACAATAACCAAAAATAACTCACTGTAATTTCTTTTTTTTTTTTTTTTTTTTTTTTTTTTTGAGATGGAGTCTCGCTCTGTTGCCCAGGCTGGAGTGCAGTGGCGCGATTTCGGATTGCTGCAAGCTCTGCCTCCCAGGTTCATGCCATTCTCCTGCCTCAGCCTCCCCAGCAGGAGGAACTACAGGCGCCCACCACCATACCCAGCTCATTTTTTGTATTTTTAGTAGAGACGGGGTTTCACCCTGTTAGCCAGGATGGTCTTGATCTCCTGACCTTGTGATCTGCCTGCCTCGGCCTCCCAAAGTGTTGGGATTACAGACGTGAGCCACTGCACCCGGCCTTGTAATTTCGTTATTGACACTTTGAGTCAAATGTATACTTTCTTTTCCACATTGTGTTACCAGAAAAGAGTCCTGATCTAGAACCCACAAGAGGGTTCTTGGATCTCACATAAAAAAGATTTTGGACTAAGTCCAAAGAGTAAAGTAAAAGCAAGTTTATTAACAAAGTAAGGGGATAAAGAATGGCTACTCCATAGGCAGAGCAGCAGCATGGGCTGCTCAGCTGCTATCATTACTTCTTGATTATATGCTAAACAAGGGGTGGATTATTCATGAGTTTTCCAGGAAAGGGTGAGCAATTCCTGGAACTGAGTGTTCCTCCCCCTTTCAGAGCATATAAGGTAATATCCTGATGCTGCCATAGCATCTGTAAACTGTCATGACACTGGTGGGAGTACTTTTTAGCATGCTAGTGCATTATAGTAAGTATGTAATGAGCAGTCAGGCCGACCACAAGTCACTTTCATTGCCATTTTGGTTTTGGTGGGTTTTGGCCTGCTTCTTTACTGCATCCTTTTAGCAGCAAGGTCTTTGTGACCTGCACCTTTTGCTGACCTCCTGTCCCATCCTGTGACTTAGAATGCCTAACCTCCTTGGAGTGCAGCCCAGTAGGTCTCAGCCTTATTTTACCCCACTCCTATTCAAGATGGAGTTGCTCTGCTTCGAATGCCTCTAACATATTTCCTCCCTCCCTTTTGTAAGGGAACCCTTAATCTTAAGGATTGTAGAGAGATGAAGATCCACCTTCTGTAACTTCTTCAGGCTGAATAGGGGTGATAATATTCCTGCTTAACTTTTAGGGCCTCTTGTATTTGGGGTAGAGAGGAGCTCAGGCAGAAAGCATCAGTCTGGTAAGGGCCATTTGTAATTCTGAGTTCTAACAATAGGTGATATCTGAAAGATTAATAAGTGTTCAATTTAAGAAAACATTCATTAAGCTTATACTGCATTCCTATACAAAGAGCACAACAGCAATATATTCCACAACAGTAAAACAAAATAAGTAAAATTATCCCAAGTAAACTAAATAAGGTTTTCCATGAACTGGGTAGTTGTTGGAACCAAGCTGATACGGGGTTGCTAGCCAATTCCAATACATGCCTAGAATTAGAATAATGATCCCAATTTTTACATTACCCATCCCTCTTGTATGTTTTGAGTAGAGATCACTGGTTGGCTCACCAGAATAAGCAGGGTTACTCAAAATTGCAGGAAAAAGACTAAAAAAAAAACAACTGAAGAAACTGGAATCTAATAACAGGTGTACCACAGTTCTTGAAACATATTTTTTTCTCTTTCCAGTCTTCCATTTTTACTGAAGACAAATCATGGTAAGAATGATTTGCTTTATTATAGTTGGCCTGATTATTTATATAATGTGCAGCAAGAATAATTATTTTTCCACATAGGTTTTTTAAATTGGCTTTGAGGGAACTCTGTTCCAGAGAAGGAATCTCAGATAATGATTTTTTTTAAAGCTGAGCCCAGCCATGTGTTTTTACCCTCAAATATCTATGAGTTGGGTAAATTTCTCTCCTGTTGAGGTCGCAAGATAACTTGGGGCTGTCTGAAAGTGACATTTTTTTACTTACACAGGTTAGGAACCCTGCACAGGTACTGTGTAGACAATGTATGAGGCCAGTTTTCCCAAAAAGGTTTTATTGGCTCTATAAGTCAAGTTTGATTCCTTACAGGAAAGAACATCGTTCTAGTCAAAGCCTTGGTAAAATAACCAGTTTCTCCAATTGTGTCCTATTACAAATGAAAACAGATTCTTCTTGCAAGTATGCAAACAACTATATTGGCATAAGTTAAGAATACTCACAAATAGTTTCCAAATTCTGGAGAAATTAGGTAGAGAGAAACAAATATGCTCCAAGTTTCATTCATAGGAGTATACTTTACTCAACTGTTAAAAGCTGTCAATATCTCAAAAGAAAAGTTTCCTTGACTCCAAAAATCAAAAGATCAGCAGCATTTTAAGCAAAGCAGCAAAAAAGATTACTTCAGTCTTCTACTAGTTCAGTCCATGAAGTTAACTCCTGTTCTACTTGATATTCATGAACATTTCAGCCCTTCATGAGAGTGCTGAAAGTTTTTCTTCTATTCTAATATCCCAATCACCAAAGTTATCAGGAACTTGCATTCAAGAGCACCTGTCAAAGTCCTATAGATGACTATAAACCACATTTTAAAGAGAATCAAAACAAGACAATTGTCTGTAAATGACAAATGTCTTAGGGCAGCCACAGTTGAAAACACGATTGACAAGGAAATTTGATTACCTCTGTGGCATACAATAATTTTACCTAACAATTATAACTATTAGTAACATATACTAAGTCATCTCAAAATTATAGGAGTTTTCCATTAATTTGGAACACATACCAATAGCATGTTTATACAAACACAGCCCAAAGAAAGTCAAACTTTCATACTTGATGATGCTTCCTGTATGATTTTTATACCATCTAAGTCAAATTTCACCCTTTGCTTTAGTATGATATTAATGTCAACCCCAATTCTTAATAAAAACTTAAAGACAAATCTATTCAATTTTAATCAGTTTGACCTTAAGGTAAGAGTCTTATAAACCTTTCATCACCCTTTACATTTTTTTTTTGGTTAAAGAGCAGGTTAGTGCTCTAAGAAAAAATGTGTTGTGCTTTTATTCCAATTCGCAATTTATGGAAAAACTGAATAATACTCCTTTAACTTTAGCCAATATGTTAACACACAGAATTACTTTTATAAGATTAATTTTTCACAAACCTTCCACAACTTGTTCAAACCTTCAACTTTTCCCTATCTAACCGAAAACAATTCTTTAACCCTCTAAACCAGGCCAAAAAAATTATTCACATTTCCATGCCTTCTTAGACTCTTTTACCAAAAACACATTTCACTATCCTTATACATCTTGCATGTAAAACTGTTTTAGTTTCCCAAAGATTACTTACGTCATATGAACTAAAAGGCATTAATTACCCTTTTTACTTTTCTCACAAAATATTTGATTTAAGCACTTATTATTTTTAAGCCAATTAATTGGAGCACTTTATATATAAACATCACACACACAACATATATAAATACACAGACAGAAGATCCAGTAGTTGTAAGGTTTTTTCATTTGCCAGTTTATAAGTTTCTCTTTAAAGCATGCAATGTCTACCACTTAATTAGCAGGAACAACTAGAAGGCAAAACAAATCCCCAAAAGTTAAGGGTCCCATTTTTACACCAAATCTTAGATCCCAAAAAGAAAAGCAGTATGGAATAAGAAAGTGCAATGATTTTACTGTGCATTTTATTGCAAAGCAACCCAAAGCCAATTAGCCCATTCTGTGATTAGCTCATGCCCCATGGGAGTCTTATCTCTCAGTTGGGCAGGGGGTGCTAGGGTTTGCCACATCTTCCTAGTTTTCCAGGTGGCCAAGAGCATGCTTCTCTGATCCAAACATGAAAAGAGCTGAGTATCCCCCCATAATTGCCATTAGCTATTCCCAAAACTGTATTTTCTACCTAATTATTGCACACCAAAGCTCTCTTATAATGCAAAGTAATTTCTAATACTCCCCAAAGTCAAAACCATCAGATATTGCAATGCAAAACAGAACAGTCTTAGATTTTTAGATGGATCTATCCAGTTTCACTTCCTAGGGTTTCATGAGGAAAACAGAGGTTTTCTCCAAATGGGTGTGTGGTATCTCCTCTGTTTTTCCCAAAGAGTCCCAGACTGTTAGAGCTTGAATATCCACTTTTAACCCGACTTTACCCATGTTAAAGTCAATATTTCTGGCTTTTGAACTTTACTAAAGGTAACCTCTCAGGTGCTCAGAGAAAGGAAAATTCAAGACAGTTGGTGGAGGGGAAACAATCAACAAATAGTAAAGGTCATGCAGATATCAAATCAGGAAAGGCTCAACCTCTAAGCCAGGAATTGAATTCTGAACCCAAGCCATAAAGTCTCATCCACTAAACGAAGGTGCAGTGCAGTTTCCGTTGCTCTTCCCAGAAGGTGCCTAGAGCAGCCAATTTTGACCTTGCAAATGCTTTTAAATGCTCAGGATAATGTTAGAGATAACTATGACAGGAACTCCAAAATTCTTGTCCGCTGGATGGTGAAAATCAAGAGAAAGTACCACCCTGTGGTTACAAGGTTAAGTTCTGAAGGACATAAAGGGAGGGAAATTTCATCCAGGTTTTTTTTTTTCAGGGACCTGCAGCAAAGTTTGCAACTGACCACTTTGCCAGGTCGGCTGGAACAGAGGAGTTATGGGGTCTTAGGCCCACATTCTATGCTAAGGTACCCCTCTCCATTGCAGAACAACACAGAAAGACAAATTCATAACCACAGTCAAAAGCCTCTCAAATTTGCAAGTTGCCACCCACCTGGCTGCATGGGGGTACAAAATTAACATTTTCCATTCCAGCCAGAGCAAAATACATTTGAGAAAACCTTGACAATTAGCCACTCTGCTTTGCACCCAACATAGAACTGGCAAGGCTCAAACTTGCCTCCGGTTGGGCCCTGTCATCTTTAGTCCACTCAAAGTGGATTAAAGGAGTTTCAACATGTGGTCTCTGGGAAAGATGGTTGCCCTGGTTAACAGAAAACATAGGAAAGGGAAAGGAGAGAAAGGGAGAAAAACATTGCCTGCAACAGGGTGGGGAAACAAAGAGCTCACGGACGTCTGGGAAAGACCCACCAATTGCAATGATACTGATTCAAAAGTTCAGGTGGCTGCTTGTTGATAGTGAAGGGATGATTTTCCCACAGTCCCATCAGCTCTTGTGTCCCACTTTGGGAAGGAAAAAGCTCCCCATGTCCAATGATCCTGTACATGCCTAACCCTGCAATCCACAGACATCAGCAAAGAGTGCAAGGCAGATTAGTCCAGAGAGACTAATCTTAACTTAAAGAGTCCCCTTAGCTGTGAAGGACTTTACTGAGAGGGGCCTGGAACCCTCCTAACTCTTAGGAAGGACTCTAACCTTCGTAAGTTGGGCCTTGAACCCAAGTTCAGTTAAGCGTCCTTGCCTTTTATTAAGAGGAGCCTTCAACTCTCTTTATCTGGTAACAATTGGACCAAACAGACATTTTAAATTTTCAGAGATCCGTTAAGGAGGGTAGAAAACAAATACCACCAATTGAAGAGTATGTGTAAAAAACATTTATTCTTTCAAATTTCACGTGAACTGTTTGTCCACATAAGGTCACAAAAAAGTGTTTAAAATTACAAGAAAGGCAGAAGATATTGTTTACAGATAGAAATATATTTATCAGTGATTTGTTGACAATATTATGCATATTTACTACGTCTGTACATACAAAGAAACAGAATCAGTTAGGGAAAAAGTTATTTGACAGAAGTCATATAAAAATACCTAGATAGGAGGGTGGAGCCAAGATGGCCGAATAGGAACAGCTCCAGTCTCCATCTCCCAGCCTGAGCGACACAGAAGACTGGTGATTTCGCCATTTCTGCTTGAGGTACCGGTTTCATCCCACTAGGGAGTGCCAAACAGTGGGTGCAGGACAGTTGGTGAAGCGCACTGTGCGCGAGCCGAAGCAGGGCGAGGCATTGCCTCACTCAGGAAGCGCAAGGGGTCAGGGAGTTCCCTTTCCTAGTCAAAGAAAGGGGTAACAGATGGCACCTGGAATATCAGGTCAGTCCCATCCTAATACTGCGCTTTTCCAACGGGCCTGGAAAACGGCACACTAGGAGATTGTGTCCCACATCTGGCTCGGAGGGTCCTATGCCCACGGAGTCTTGCCGATTGCTAGCACAGCAGTCTGAGAGCAAGCTGCAAGGTGGCAGCGAGGCTGGGGGAGGGGCGCCTGCCATTGCCCAGGCTTGCTTAGGTAAACAAAGCAGCCAGGAAGCTCGAACTGGGTGGAGCCCACCACAGCTCAAGGAGGCCTGCCTGCCTCTGTAGGCTCCACCTCTGGGGGCAGGGCACAGACAAAAACTCAGCAGGAACCTCCACAGACTTAAATGTCCCTGTCTGACTGACAGCTTTGAAGAGAGTAGTGGTTCTCCCAGCACGCAGCTGGAGATCTGAGAACGGACAGACTGCCTCCTAAAGTGGGTCCCTCACCCCTGAGCAGCCTAACTGGGAGGCACCCCCCCAGTAGGGACAGACTGACACCTCATTCAGCCGGGTACTCCTCTGAGACAAAACTTCCAGAGGAACTATCAGACAGCTGAATTTGTGGTCTCACAAAAATCTGCTGTTCTGCAGCCACCGCTGCTGACACCCAGCCAAACAGGGTCTGGAGTGGACCTCTAGTAAACTCCAACAGACCTGCAGCTGAGGGTCCTGTCTGGTAGAAGGAAAACTAACAAACAGAAAGGACATCCACACCAAAAACCCATCTGTACATCACCATCATCAAAGACAAAAAGTAGATAAAACCACAAAGATGGGGAAAAAACAGAGCAGAAAAACTGGAAACTCTAAAAAGCAGAGCACCTCTCCTCCTCCAAAGGAACGCAGTTCCTCACCAGCAACGGAACAAAGCTGGATGGAGGATGACTTTGACGAGTTGAGAGAAGAAGGCTTCAGAAGATCAAACTACTCTGAGCTACGGGAGGAAATTCAAAACAATAGCAAAGAAGTTAAAAACTTTGAAAAAAATTTAGAAGAATGGATAACTAGAATAACCAATGGAGAGAAGGGCTTAAAGGAGCTGATGGAGCTGAAAGCCAAGTTTTGAAAACTATGCGAAGATTGCAGAAGCCTCAGTAGCAGATGCGATCAACTGGAAGAAAGGGTATTGCTGATGGAAGATGAAATGAATGAAATGAAGAGAGAAGGGAAGTTTAGAGAAAAAAGAATAAAAAGAAATGAACAAAGCCTCCAAGAAATTTGGGACTATGTGAAAAGACCAAACCTATGTCTGATTGGTGTACCTGAAAATGACGGGGAGAATGGAACCAAGTTGGAAAACACTCTGCAAGATATTATCCAGGAGAACTTCCCCAATCTAGCAAGGCAGGCCAACATTCAGATTCAGGAAATACAGAGAACGCAACAAAGATACTCCTCGAGAAGAGCAACTCCAAGACACATAATTGTCAGATTCACCAAAGTTGAAATGAAGGAAAAAATGTTAAGGGCAGCCAGAGAGAAAGGTCAGGTTACCCACAAAGGGAAGCCCATCAGACTAACAGCTGATCTCTCGGCAGAAACTCTACAAGCCAGAAGAGAGTGGGGGCCGATATTCAACATTCTTAAAGAAAAGAATTTTCAACCCAGAATTTCATATCCAGCCAAACTAAGCTTCATAAGTGAAGGAGAAATAAAATACTTTACAGACAAGCAAACGCTGAGTGATTTTGTCACCACCAGGCCTGCCCTAAAAGAGCTCCTGAAGGAAGCACTAAACATGGAAAGGAACAACCGGTACCAGCCACTGCAAAAACACGCCAAATTGTAAAGACCATCGAGGCTAGGAAGAAACTGCAGCAACTAATGAGCAAAATAACCAACTAACATCATAATGACAGGATCAGATTCACACATAACAATATTAACGTTAAATGTAAATGGGCTAAATGCTCCAATTAAAAGACACAGACTGGCAAACTGGATAAGGAGTCAGGACCCATCAGTGTGCTGTATTCAGGAAACCCATCTCACGTGCAGAGACACACATAGACTCAAAATAAAGGGATGGAGGAAGATCTATCAAGCAACTGGAAAACAAAAAAAGGCAGGGGTTGCAATCCTAGTCTCTGATAAAATAGACTTTAAACCAACAAAGTTCAAAAGAGACAAAGAAGGCCATTACATAATGGTAAAGGGATCAATTCAACAAGAAGAGCTAACTATCCTAAATATATATGCACCCAACACAGGAGCAACCAGATTCATAAAGCAAGTCCTGAGTGACCTACAAAGGGACTTAAACTCCCACACAATAATAATGGGAGATTTTAACACCCCACTGTCAACATTAGACAGATCAACAAGACAGAAAGTTAACAAGGATATCCAGGAATTGAACTCAGCTCTACATAAAGTGGACCTAATAGACATCTACAGAACTCTCCACCCCAAATCAACAGAATATACATTTTTTTCAGCACCACACCACACCTATTCCAAAATTGACCACATAGTTGGAAGTAAAGCTCTCCTCAGCAAATGTAAAAGAACAGAAATTATAACAAACTGTCTCTCAGACCACAGTGCAATCAAACTAGAACTCAGGATTAAGAAACTCACTCAAAACCACAAAACTACATGGAAACTGAACAACCTGCTCCTGAATGACTATTGGGTACATAATGAAATGAAGGCAGAAATAAAGATGTTCTTTGAAACCAATGAGAACAAAGACACAACATACCAGAATCTCTGGGACACTTTCAAAGCAGTGTGTAGAGGGAAATTTATAGCACTAAATGCCCACAAGAGAAAGCAGGAAAGATCCAAAATTGACACCCTAACATCACAATTAAAAGAACTAGAAAAGCAAGAGCAAACACATGCAAAAGCTAGCAGAAGGCTAGAAATAACTAAAATCAGAGCAGAACTGAAGGAAATAGAGACACACAAAAACCCTTCAAAAAATTAATGAATCCAGGAGCTGGTTTTTTGAAAAGATCAACAAAATTGATAGACCACTAGGAAGACTAATAAAGAAGAAAAGAGAGAAGAATCAAATAGATGCAATAAAAAATGAAAAAGGGGATATCACCACCGATCCCACAGAAATACAATCTACCATCAGAGAATACTACAAACACCTCTATGCAAATAAACTAGAAAATCTAGAAGAAATGGATAAATTCCTCGACAAATACACCCTCCCAAGACTAAATCAGGAAGAAGTTGAATCTCTGAATAGACCAATAACAGGCTCTGAAATTGTGGCAATAATCAATAGCTTACCAACCAAAAAGATTCCAGGACCTGATGGATTCACAGCCGAATTCTACCAGAGGTACAAGGAGGAACTGGTACCATTCCTTCTGAAACTATTCCAATGGATAGAAAAAGACGGAATCCTCCCTAACACATTTTATGAAGCCAGCATCGTCCTGATACCAAAGCCTGGCAGAGACATAACCAAAAAAGAGAATTTCAGACCAATATCCTTGATGAACATTCATGCAAAAATCCTCAATAAAATACTGGCAAACCGAATCCAGCAGCATATCAAAAAGCTTATCCACCATAATCAAGTGGGCTTCATCCCTGGGATGCAAGGCTGGTTCAACATACGCAAATCAATAAATGTAATCCAGCATATAAACAGAACCAAAGACAAAAACCACATGATTATCTCAATAGATGCAGAAAAGGCCTTTGACAAAATTCAACAACCCTTCATGCTAAAAACTCTCAATAAATTAGGTATTGATGGGACGTATCTCAAAATAATAAGAGCTATCTATGACAAACCCACAGCCAGTATCATACTGAATGGGCAACAACTGGAAGCATTCCCTTTGAAAACTGGCACAAGACAGGGATGCCCTCTCTCACCACTCCTATTCAACATAGTGCTGGAAATTCTGGCCAGAGCAATCAGGCAGGAGAAGGAAATAAAGGGTATTCAATTAGGAAAAGAGGAAGTCAAATTGTCCCTGTTTGCAGATGACATGATTGTATATCTAGAAAACCCCATTGTCTCAGCCCAAAATCTCCTTAAGCTGATTAGCAACTTCAGCAAAGTCTCAGGATACAAAATCAATGTACAAAAATCACAAGCATTTTGTACATGAATCACAGACAAACAGAGAGCCAAATCATGAGTGAACTCCCATTCACAATTGCTTCAAAGAGAATAAAATACCTAGGAATCCAACTTACAAGGGATGTGAAGAACCTTTTCAAGGAGAACTACAAACCACTGCTCAATGAAATAAAAGAGGATACAAACAAATGGAAGAACATTCCATGCTCATGGGTTGGAAGAATCAATATCGTGAAAATGGCCATACTGCCCAAGGTAATTTATAGATTCCATGCCATCCCCATCAAGCTACCAATGACTTTCTTCAAAGAATTGGAAAAAACTACTTTAAAGTTCATATGGAACCAAAAAAGAGCCCACATTGCCAAGTCAATCCTAAGCCAAAAGAACAAAGCTGGAGTACAAAACAGCATGGTACTGGTACCACAACAGAGACATAGATCAATGGAACAGAACAGAGCCCTCAGAAATGATGCCGCATATCTACAACTATTTGATCTTTGACAAACCTGACAAAAACAAGAAATGGGGAAAGGATTCCCTATTTAATAAATGGTGCTGGGAAAACTGGCTAGCCATATATAGAAAGCTGAAACTGGATCCCTTCCTTACACCTTATACAGAAATTAATTCAAGATGGATTAAAGACTTAAATGTTAGACCTAAAACCATTAAAATCCTACAAGAAAACCTAGGCAATACCATTCAGGACATAGGCGTGGGCAAGGACTTCATGTCTAAAACACCAAAAGCAATGGCAACAAAAGCCAAAATTGACAAATGGGATCTAATTAAACTAAGGAGCTTCTGCACAGCAACAGAAACTACCATCAGAGTGAACAGGCAACCTACAGAATGGGAGAAAATTTTCGCAACCTATTCATCTGACAAAGGGCTAATATCCAGAATCTACAATGAACTCAAACAAATTTACAAGAAAAAAACAAACAACCCCATCAAAAAGTGGGCAAAGGACATGAACAGACACTTCTCAAAAGAAGACATTTATGCAGCCAAAAAGCACATGAAGAAATGCTCATCATCACTGGCCATCAGAGAAATGCAAATCAAAACCACAGTGAGAAACCATCTCACACCAGTTAGAACGGCCATCATTAAAAAATCAGGAAACAACAGGTGCTGAAGAGGATGTGGAGAAATAGGAACACTTTTACACTGTTGGTGGGACTGTAAACTAGTTCAACCATTGTGGAAGTCAGTGTGGCGATTCCTCAGGGATCTCGAACTAGAAATACCATTTGACCCAGCCATCCCATTACTGGGTATATACCCAAAGGACTATAAATCATGCTGCTATAAAGACACATGCACACGTATGTTTATTGCGGCACTATTCACAATAGCAAAGAGTTGGAACCAACCCAAATGTCCAACAACGATACACTGGATTAAGAAAATGTGGCACATATACACCATGGAATACTCTGCAGCCATGAAAAATGATGAGATCGTGTCCTTTGTAGGGACATGGATGAAAGTGGAAAACATCATTCTCAGTAAACTATCGCAAGGACAAAAAACCAAACACCGCATGTTCTCACTCATAGGTGGGAATTGAACAATGAGAACTCATGGACACAGGAAGGGGAACATCACACTCCGGGGACTGTTGTGGGGTGGGGGGAGGGGGGAGGGACAGCATTAGGAGATATACTTAATACTAAATGACGAGTTAATGGGTGCAGGAAATCAACATGGCACATGGATACATATGTAGCAAACCTGCACATTGTGCACATGTACCCAAAAACCTAAAGTATAATTAAAAAAAAAAACACCTAGATAGTATAGTGCAATAGGTAACAAATATATATATATAATATATACATATATTATAACAAAAGAAAAATGTTCTTTATACACATTGAGGTTCAAGTGTGTATCATTTAGGTATTCTTGGATTACAGGCTACAGAATATAACCCTGGTTGTTCTTAATAAAAAATAATAATTTATTGGAAAGATGACAGTTTCCATAAAGTGTGAGAAACTTGGAGAACCTGCCTCAAAAGAGACATAAACAAGTCCAGTCTAATAATCTAGATAACAAGAGAGTCTGACACTTTTAAAGGTCTGAAAGACACAGTTACCATCTATTCTCTCAGAGGGCTGCTACTTGTGAGGTTTCATCTATATAGCAAGACCACCTTTGCTAGCCAAGCCTTCTCTCCCTCCCATAACCTGTTTTGCCATGATCCAAGTTCCTATTGCTTTTGTATCTTCAAGATGGTATAAAAGCATCACCCATTTTGCTTTTCTTTGAGTTTTTATATTTTATGTGACTCCTGTGCACACATGTGCACATAATAAAATATGTATGCCTTTTTTCCTGTTACTCTGTCTATTATCAATTTGTTTTATAAATTAAAATTATCAAACCTTCAGAGGGAAATTTTAAATTTCCCTACACCTTGATCCATTTTAAGGTGTAATTTTCCAAATAAAATTTAAGTTACTGTTGTTACCAATAAGAGGGAGAATATATGCTTGGCACTATAAGATAGCAAATATTACCCACCAAAAGCCAGTTGTGCAAGCATAAAATAGCAAATATATAGAGTACATGTGAGAAGAAGATTCAAGATTTTAGATACAATTAGGTACCAAAATGAGAAGAGTTTATATATATATAAAATTTATATATAAAAAACATATTTATATATCGAGAGATGTATATATATGTACATATAGGTACACACACACACAGCACGCATACACTAATCGTATTAATCAGACCACATTAGGAAAATTGGCCTTCATACCTTGAGATTAGCATAGATAATTCCAGTATGTTTATAAACACAACTGCACTCTTACACACACCCACCCCCACATACACACTTCTAATTGATATGGCTCACTTCACCAGCTTAGAGCACAAGTTCATAAAATATACTATTTAAATAAATTACTCAAGCCCTCATTTGTCTAACTTGGCAGGATGTCTCATTTCTTTTGCTTTCTACTTTCTAGTTTCTGAAAACCCTGCGAGCTGACTCGGCTGAAAGGGCCCAGTTACGTCTGGGTTCCAAACATGAGGCAAAGAGAAACCTAAGAGCTAGAATGAGATCTTGGCTAGTTTTAGTATGCCATCACTTCCATCATTTCTAATTAAGTCACTAATAAAAACTGACGTTTGAAGTTATGGTACATGTTTGTCACTACTGTGGTTACACTCTTGCTGTTCCAGATCTTTCCAGAAGCTAATGTGCTGCTCCCAACCCCGCTCAATACCCACATGTAAGTGAAGGGAGTATGACCAGGACTGAGCAGATATTAAACAATATTTTTTTTTCTTCCTGGGTACATATTACATCTATATTTCCTAGCTTCATTTGGAGTTAGTTTCAGACTCTATAAACAGATTCTGACCAACGCAAATGAGAGGAAGTAATGAATGCCAATTTCAGGCCTGACTATAATACCCTGACTGATTGCCTGTGTTATTCCTTTCCTTTCCATGACAGATGTGGAGGTTATACCTTAAAGATTGATATCACAAGATGGAAGGAGCCTGGATCCCTGAGTGATAAATTGGAGGATAGTTGCACAGGGGAGCTCTCTAGGAAAGCAATCCATCAGGCTGGGAATGATACATAAGCCTTTATCCTGTTAAGCCACAGAGGTTTGAGGTAATTGTTACTACATCATAATCTATGACTAAAACAGAAAGCCCCTTTGAGGATTACAACTCTCCAAGAATATATTCACATCCTTAGTCATTAATTCCAAGGCATAATCTTTTTAGTAGACCAGCTTAGTTAGTCATGAGCTATGCAAAACTCAGCTCTCTTCTCCAGCCATTTAAGAGTCGACGCCAATAATCCAGATGTCTGTTAGTCTCTTAGCTAGTTCCACTTTGCAGCCTTCGGCATGCTTTCCAGTTGTCACACCTCAGCTGGGAACGTCTCAACCCATCAGAGGGAGTCTAATAAAATTACACCTCAAAAAGCTAGTATTTGATGTTTCTATTTCTTTCTTCCCAGGGGGCTCATTGATTGCTATGCAAATTTACCTAAGACATCCCCAGAGATGAACTCTATATATCAAGGAGTTTCGTGGGGGCTGCCTAGGTTAGTAATTGAGAAACTGTATTAAATCCTTCCTCTAGAATAGGGGTGAGCAGACTTTAGCCTTTGGTAAATTCTGGTCAGTGCCCTGCTTCTGTACAGCCTGTAAGCTAAGAATGGTATTACCATTTTTTAAAAGTTTGTAAGCTTGTAAATGAACAAGAAGAAAAAGGAGGAGGAGGAGGAAGAGCAGCAGCAACAAAGACCTCGTGTGGCCCCCAAAGACTTAAACCTTTACTTCCTGGCTTTACAGTAAAAATTTGCTGGCCTCTCTTTAGAGCAATGAGTGAGAGCAAACCTTAAATTAGCATAATTATAAGGACTCAGTTACGTGGTACTTCCTAGAAAAAGAAAATTTACTCCAAGGTGATTTTTGGTGCCCATTCTTAGAATAGACATACATGGAATTGCTTTTTAATTTAGCAGTGTATGTATGAATGTGAATAATTTTGGAAAGTTATATGCCAAAATATCAAAAGCATCCTGTTTTGCATATAAATTATTCATAAGTCATTTAAAATATATTTTTTTGCCATCTGTGGTTTTCTAATTTTTCTCCAATAAATATATGTTACTTGTATTATTTTTCAAAATATTTTCAAAAAAGAATTGTGTATAATTCTGGGTGAAATGAGAAATAGGAACTTTAACACATGAAATGTATGTAGAGGTTAAGTCTTAAGAATGGTAATTTAATGAACCAGGGGAATTTCTCCTGGAGATAAGAAAATTCAAAAGAGCTGTGATCACATCTCTGAAATATCAGACAGAGCCATTAGGGAAAAAGGAATTTAACTTATTCTATGTGATAAGAAGGAGTAGGAATAGAACAAATTGGGCAGTTCATAGGGAGACCAATTTCTGTGTATTATAAGAAAGCTCTTTCCAAAATCAGAGCAGGCCAATATTTGTGATTGTCATGAAAAGTGTTGAGAAGTTCACTGGATAAATATTTGACAGGGAAGTTGTAAAAGAGATTTGATCATACACAACAGGACTAAAGAGGGGTCTTTGAATCTATTTCTAATCCTGTGTACAAGCACACCACACTGATTCTCTGAAAATATTGCTGATCTCAATAACGCATCCTGTATCTACTCAGGTCACATACAGTCTGCACATCAACATAATGCCCAGTCATTACTCATCTTTCTCTAGTCATTAATATATAACATTTATGGAACCAAATTCATAGGGGAAGAATCAAACAATCTGATTGTATTCTATCTTTGCACTGACAAGAAATCTTCAGTAGAAACCTGGTACCTGACATGCCTCAGGTCCTACCCAAATAGCAGGAAGAAAGAGAGGGCAGGCAGACAGTAAAGGAGTAGGAAAGAAATTAGAGGAAGTGCACAGGAGGGGTTGTGATACAACCAGGGCTCTTTTCCCAGAACTAGGACAAAATTACCAGGTGACTATATTTTCCCTCCAGGAAAATCAACCCTGTCTTGCTTCTTTCCATTGTTTCTGGGCTTTGTGTGGATTTTTTTTTTTTTGTCTTTCTGATTTTTTTTATTATTTTAAAAATATTTTTCTTGTCATGGTTATTTAAAAGTGATCTAAAGAAAAGAGTAATGTGTCCAGATGGCAATGTTAAAGCAACCTGGAGAAAGTAGCTAAGCAAGTTGTGTGATCAAAGACAGCTGCTTTTTTTGGTATAATTAAACACTTTTAGGGGGAAAAAAACTCTACATACAAGAGCAGAGCTAAAGGTGCAGCCATTGGCCTTCTACCTAAAAGTCAGAAGCCAGAACAGCATGTAATCAGCCTCACAGACCAGAGACACAAGAAACCACTGAAGCAAATCTTGAGATTGTTTTTGTTTTCCTTGCCCCAAAAGCTGCTTAAGATTAAATTACAGGACGTTGATGATACTTATATGTCCTTGGAAGTCACTTCCCATCTCTGTGCCTCATTTTCATTTGGAATAAGATTAGAACTACTGTTCCTAACTCAAAGTCCCTGGGATCATTAAGGATTTAGGAATATAGGATAATAACAAGAATTATTAAATTGTTTCTAATTATCTCTAAAAGGTTAATGGAAAACATAAGCCATAAAAGTAATCAAACTATTGAGTGTCTGCTTTCGTTTAAAATTTATCAATGCATTTAGATCATATTGGTTTATAAAGGTGATGAATAGTGCTGACTGGCTACTAATCATTTAACTTATACTTTATAAGTCTATTTATTTATTGAATTTTGTAGGACTTGCTGGGATATAAATGGTGAACAATGTTGGTAACCAAACATGGTCACCCTGGTCATGACCTGTGTGAAGCCCTCTATTAAGTGAAAAAATAAATGAAAGGAGTCTGCGCTGATAAAAAGATAGAAAACTCCAGAGTAGGTAATTTCTAATTGTCCCTTAAGTCCTTATATTCTTCAGTTTTAGGTTTTTAATTTCTGTAGCCTAAATTTTCCATGATCATATTTCATATTGTTCATTCAAAATTAGCTTCCTGGGATAAACTTGGGAAATCCACTCTCCTGCAAAGGAGAAAATGGGTGACATTTATCATTACAGAAGCAGTAAAATTGACAACCAGCCTTCTTTGACTATATAATAGGTACCATTTAAAGGATAAAACAGCTTTTGAAAATGTAAACACCAGTCCTTTACTTTGCCAAGGTTTTCCCTCTTTAGGAGGGCCAGGGCTGATGTTCTTAAGCACACAACTATTTCCTTATGAATGTTTCCATAAAGCTCTTTCTAAAACAGAAACATTTACTTTGGATCTTCCTTGTGAGCAATGACAAGAACGGAGTTGACAACTACACAGAGAATCTCAGTGCCCACGTTTTCAAACTCTAGATGTTTAAGTGGCCAAAGTGTAGTCTCTTTCTTTCTGTAATGTACTATTTCAAGTCTTTCACATCTGCCATTGGTATTATTTTAATAATTGGTTTTTTGGCCTTCAATCTTACCATCTGACTATAGCAGTAAGATAACTCATTCTAAGGCATAGTTCTAAAAATACTTCCACTTAAAATCCTTCAAGGGCTTTTCATGGAATACAGAAAGAAATGAAATCTTCTTAGCCTGGGATTCAGGGCACTGTTATGTTCTGGTCTGGGAATTATTTTTAGACTTTCTCCCCATTACAATCTCCTCTACCTTTAATTCTAGCAATAATTCTGTACTTACTGTCCTCCATTGTATCATGTACTTTTCGCGCCTCCAAGCCTTTGTTCACAGTGTTCCCACCAACAAGATTTTTCTTTATTTTCATTTTGAATTTTTTTTCATTAAACCTTTGGAGACCAGCTGAAATATTTCTTCAAGAAACGTAAGATCCTCTCAGCTCTTCTGCCTCTACTTCATTGGTACTTTGAACACATTATATTTGACCTTACATTGCATTATATAGACTTGCCTGTTATATTTATGAATGGCTAGAGATCAAGAATGAAGTTTTTAATCTTTAATTTCTCCAAGGACTTAACAGAATCTTCAAAATAACTTAGTTGCCACCCAAAGTAGTCAACTGACAAATTATTTTCTGAAAATTATCCTAGAGAAATAAAGTACCTACATACAAAGAGATGTCCTCCTGTTACTTAAGAACTAAAAAGTAAGACTTGTTTAATTTTTTAATGTTTGAGATAAGCCTCCACAATCTTCATTAAAAGCTTCCCTCAGCTACTTTGGTGTTACCAAGTTACCAAATGTCATGACCAGTACTCTGGTTGCTTTATTGTATTTTATTCTACCAGATTAGGAGCCTGCTCTCTGATGGCTGCTACTGGAAAATCACCCTTCCAGCAGATACTTGCCAAGGGTCCTGAACACAAAGATTCTTCCTGATACCTGAAAAGAACATGTTACCAATCAAGAAAAAACAAATTTTATTTACTTCAAAGTAGGGAATATGCTCTGCAGGAATCAAGGATGAGGAGCCTGAGGTTTTGAGTAGATCTGACCAGAGCTGCTCAGAGGTATCAGGCACAGAAGAGGATCCTGAGGCAAAGCTAGAGTGGCCAGTTACTAAGACACAGGAAAGAAAACAAGCCAGAAGATTAAAGAAAGGGTAGAGCTCAATAGGTACGCAGACTTGGTGTCAAAGGTAGAATAACATGGAATCAACTGGAGTGTCCATCAACAGATGAATGGATTTCAATAATGTGGCATATATACACAATGGAATATTATTCACCCCTAAACAAGAAGGAATTCCTATCATCTGCAACAACATGAATAAACCTGGCAGACATTATGTTAAGTGAAATAAGCCAGGCACAAAAAGACAAATGCCACACCATCTCACTCATATATGGAATCTAAAAAAACTCAAACTCATGGAAGCAGAGAGTAGAATGGTGGTTATCAGAGGCTGAGGCTGTGGGGTTGAGGAGAAGTTGGTCAAATGATACAACATTTCAGGTAGAGAGAAGAATGTGTTCAAAAGATCTATTGTACATTATTGTGACTATAGTTCATAACAGTCTATTGTGTACTTGAAAGTTGCTGAGATTTTAAATGTTCTCATCACAAAAAATAGTAAGTATGTAAGGTAATGTATATGCTAATTACCTCGATTTAACCATTCTACAATGTATATGTATATCAAAACATCATGTTGTATATCATAAATATATAGAATTTTTATTTGTCAACTTAAAAAAGACAGGGTAAAGATTCCACTTCATAAGTGATTATTGCTTTTCTGTTGTTATTAAAAACATATGAATTTCTATTCCAGAATTTAGCATGAGGTATAAGTGAGCAGAGATGTTTCCAAACAAGGGAAAACTCAATATTTAGCTAACTTACACAGCCTTACTATGATAAAATATATGATTTTATAAAGCTCTAAGAAATATTCATAATGACTTGTAGAAATTTTGCAAGCTCCCAGGAGCCAAGATTTAATATTTGAGGGCATCATTACAGTGGATCTATCCCAATTCAATCACATTTCTTTTTGGAACACCTTTATTTCAGGAAGAATATTTCCTCTAGCTTTACTTTGTCATCCTACTGCTTTACTCCCAGCAAAGAGGGTCTTCATTGTAAAATTCAGAGAATTTAAAAATCCCTCTGAAGCCACTCATTTTAATTGTTCAAGTCTGCCAATCTACCCTCTTCCTTCATGAAACCTAAGGCTGCCATCTGCAACTATTTGAAGATAAAGAGGTCTAGATTCAAGCCTTACAAAGAATTTTCTTCAAGGGAGGCTTAAAATGCATCCTGTGACATGAGAGTCACATGACACCAGCTGAGAATAAGACCTTTTGAGGCTGCTGGAGAAAGCGCTCAATGGAGTGAGACCAGAGAGGCTGTTCCCATCAGCCATGATTTACACACTTTGAGGAATCATCCCCCTTCCCTCTGTTCATCAGTGATTTGTGCTCAGTGAGCTGACATTTTCTCTTTTTATTCATTTATTTTTATTAAAAATCCATACATGCCCTACTATAAAAATTCTAAATAAAAAATATTGCATAAAAAGCAAAATTATTCTTTTACCATGCCATTATGTCCCCAATTTTAAAGTCAGTCCCAAGTCACTATGTATCCTTACACATATTATTGTCTACATGTGCTAAAAAGAGCATGCTCATGCATTTTTATTATCTACATAATATTTCATCACCTTAAATATGATATAATTGTATTTCATGGACATCATTTCATATAAATCATCACGTCCAGGCAGTGTGTTCTTTTCACAAGCTTATGAAGTGACCTAGAAATAGAAAAATGTTTTTGTGTCTTTTTTTTCCTGGAGATTTGACCCTCTGCTTAATTCCAAATAATCAATTTGCATTCCTCTGTTCTGTAGCTGCAACTAGAGAACAATTTTAATATTAATATTAGCTCTTTGCATTTCTTTACCATGCCCTTCAGTGAAAATTTACCATCCTTTCAGATAAAGAACAACTGTAGAGAGGTTGCAGCCGCTCAGTATTTCAAAGTAGGAAGATAAAGGCTGATCATCAGAAACCTATAACACAAATCAAAAGCAAGTCTTTGCTGGATGGTTTACTGTAGATCATTTCTGTTTTCTTCTTTTCCTCTATCTTTACCCCTTTCTATCTTTCATGTGTCCTTTACTTCTCCTCTGTTTTGACCTCTCCTTTCCTGGGTGGTTCTCTGTTGCCTGTCTGCATTTCTCTTCTTTGCTCATGTTTTTCATTTCTATCCTGTCTTACTCTCCTGCTTAACTATTGATTTTATAAAATTATAGTCTTTTTAAAAACATTTTTATGGTTAAGGCCCAATTGAACATACTGTGGCATAATTACACACAGAGCACTATATAACCATTAACATTTATAGCATGGAAATTTATTTTTAATATAGAAAAATGTATATGATACATAGTCAATTTTTAAAATCTACAAAACAGTATATATAGCAAAATCCTGTTTTGGAGATAATTATATTTATAGAGACATGGGATTTTTAAATAACTGTTTATGGAGTTTATATTTGGGTGGTGATGACGTTAAATTATTTTACATTATTTCTATTCACTTTTTATTTAAAATTTTTTTCTTATTTAGTATACAAGTGAAATAAAATGTTTTTAAAAAGTAACTTTAAACACATTTGCTGCGTTTATTGAATGAAGTCATTTTGTCTTTTCTAAAAATTTCAGTAAGAAAAATTATGAAGTTAAAAGTGCGTAACAAAGGAAAAAATTAAATTAAAATTAGTATTTGAAGTAAACAAAAGATAAAGTAATTTTTCAACCACTTAAAAGCCTAAGAAACAAGTACGAGACAACTTTTCCTGCAGGGGTAATCAGGGACTTTGAGTTGAGGTGGCTGCCACAACCAGAAAGAGACATATTCTGCTTATCTTCCAGGTTCACACTGTCCTGCATGGCCTGAGGTCTACTAGTCCCAACACAGTCAGTCCAGATGCAATTTAGGGAAAGAGCCCTATAAACACATTTGTGATTTCAGCATCTTTCTGAATACAAAACAAAATAAATAAAATAAAAAGTAAACTTAAAAAAGAAAATTCATTTCTGTTTACCTGTCTGTGGCCTTTGACTGAATTCCTATTCCCAATCCTTTCCTCTATTCTGAAGTCCTGGGCCCTAAAAATAAACAAAATCCAGCAGGTCTAGGGGTAACCACAGGAGTTAAACATGAAGAGGCTGCCATCTGGTGGCCTCTTAGACCGTGCTTTCATTGTCAGTTTTATTAGGCAACACAGCTGGGTCATATTAGACTTGTTTCAAACTGTAGTCCATAGACTATACATACAAGTCCTATTCACGCGTTCGAGAAGAATCGGTTTCTTATACGGTCATTTTTATGACTTTTTTATGAAGAAAGGGTCATTTGAATTAGGGTGTGTGGCCCATTTCTGGCAGCTTTGCCATTAACATGACTCTGAATGACTTACTGTCTTCAGTCTTTGGAGACTCTTAGAAATTCACAGTGCACCTTACTGTGTGTGTTTGCTGCACACTGACGACGTTTTCCAGACCCCAGTAGAGGCAGCCACACAGAAGGTCTCTGTGTATTAAGCCAACAGAGACTATATTATAAAGACATCTTAGAATTTCATCATGTGCAAAAAATTGTATCTGGAGGCTTTATTCAAACACACACAATATTCATCTATTCATTTGCTTTTCCAATATTTGAGGAAAAGGCATGGTGGGCTTCAAATTGCCTTGTGTCATTTTATCTGATGGTAGATGGCTCCTTGGTCAAATAATCAATATCAAAATTACTAAAACATTGAAATTACTGAAAAAAACATCAAATCTCTTCCAATATAGGCTCCTCAGACATACTATATGACCAACTGTCAACCAGTTCCTGAAGGCTGCAGTTTTTGGAAACAAAAAATTCAAAGAAGTGAGTTTCTCTAACTTTCAATGCATCTGTAGCTGACTCATCCTCTCCTCCTTCGAATTCAATTCTGAGAATTTGTGTTCTTACTGACTTATCATACCCAGACATCATACTAAGTTCTCCCCCTAAATATCCCCTGATATCTTGCCTCTTCAGTCATCTTTCTTTTATTTTCATTATTTTCTTCAGCAACTTCCTCCTACTATATAAAGTAGGAAAAACTCCATTATCCCTAAAATACAACAAAAGCAAAACAAAATAATAAAACTAGTTTTGCTTCGTCCGGTATTTTTCTTAAGCCACCATTCCTCCCAGTTTTTCTTCTTTCCCTGAGAAGCCTCTCAAGGGTCTAATTTACATTTCTGCCTTTCTGTGACTTTGAGGACGTGACTTAGACATGGAACTCAACTGGATATGTAGATGAAGATGTCCTCAGTAGTGACACAATATCTTAAGTAATCAGAATAAAAAGGCCATCCAGAAAATAAATATAGTTTGACAACAAAAGAGGGCCAGGGGCTAGAGGTTAAGAAACGTCTGCCTATAAGAGGCAGACAAAGAAAAGAGTGTCAGCATAGCAGCCCAGGTGGAAATTTGGGACCTAGCCCTGTAAATACACTTGTGTTTCTGGCATCTTCCTGAGGACAAAACAAAAGAAAACAAACAAAAATAAAATAGAAAGTAGTTGATGAAGAGGGGCCGAATGATGAAAGAACAAAGTGGATACAGCCGAGTACCAACAAAGGTAGTAGAAGCAACAGTGGAAGTAGCAACAATAATAAATGTATTGATGGTTCTGTATATTGATCACACATTTTACAATAACCCTCTTTTAGGTGTTTGTATTCTTTTTCATTTAATTCTCACAGCAATCATCAAAGTAAGTGTGATTTTTTTTGGTAGAGTTGAGGAGTCTGAAGCTCAGAGCATTTATTATTACTTTTAATGGCAAAAACCGCAATTAACTTTGAACTAGCCAATATTTCCCAGTTTTACAAAACTAAGATGACAAAAGCTAGACTAGAATTCAGTCCCCTTTTTGACATTTCACACATCCTAAAAGATACAATATGTACACATACACACATATATATGTGTGTGTGGGTGTTATACGTGTGTATATATGTATATATTATATATAATTGCAATATAATAAAATAAGCATAAATAAAATACATACTATGTAAATAAAATAAATATATGTATAATATTACATGTGTATAAATACATACGTAAATATAAACTATCTCCTTTTCCTTTGTCCCTCTCTTGACAAATGCCAAAGAACACTCAGGCTAAAGCTTTATTCTCTCTTCCTGTCTCATTTTCTGTTGATTCCATTTTATTTCTATTTTGTGTTGATTTGTAGTTGTACTACTCTGAGAATAGTTCTTCGTCTTCATTTGTGTTAAAAATCAAGTTTCCGAAAAATTACAAACCCTTTAGACAACCTTTTACCTCCCCAATTCAACAGCCTGCCTCTAGAGCTGGGGTTCTTAAAAAACATTCTACACATACACTGCTTTTTTTTCAATCTTTAATTTTACAGAAAAAAAGGAGTGTACCAGTTTTCTATTGCTGCTGTAAGAACTTCAAGAAACTTAGTGGCTTAGATAATAAATTTATTATCTCACAATTCTCTAGGTCAAAAGTCTGAAACTGGTCCCACTAAGCTAAAATCAGCATGTCGCAGGTCACATTCCTTCTAAAGGCTCCAGAGAAGAATCTATTTCCTTGCCTTTTCCAACTTCTAGAGCCAATCTGTATTCCTTGGCTAGTGGGCCCTTTCTCCATCTTCAAAGCCACTGATGTCAGGCTAAGTCCTTCCCATGTCACCATCACTCCTTTTCTCCCTGTTCTGCGTACCTCTTCCACTTTTATAAGGACTCCAGTGATTCCATAAAACCCTCTGGGATAATCTAGGATAATTTGCCTATCTCCAATTTAATTTACCATCTTAATTTCATCAGCAATCTTAATTACTCTTTGCCATGTACCTTAACATATTCACATAGAATGTGGACATTTTTAGGGGGCTACTATTTTGGCTACCACAATGATGAGTTAAACAAGGCTCACAAGAATCAGTACAATGAACCTTATATTGCCTTCAATTATGACATCATGACATTTCTCTCAATATATCTATATTTATGGCTACACATAGATGAATACCATAATAATTATTTATGAAATTTTAAACAAATGACAGACATTATGACCCTTCATAATTCAGAATGTAGCTTCTAAGAACAAGGATATTCATTTATAATCACAGTGCAACTAGCAAGTTTAGGAAATTAACAATGATACAATACTATCATCTAATATGCATATTTCAATAGTTCTTCCCAAACTATCCTTCACAGAAAAACAAATCCCACCCAGGATCAGTCATTGCATTTTGTTTTCATTCTTCTTCAATCTCCTTTCTCTGCTATGAAACTGACATTTTTGAAGAGTATAGGACAGTTTCTACAGAAGGTCCCTCAATATGGGATTTTCTGATTTTTTTTTCCTCATGATTAGATTCAGGTGATGCATTTTTGGCAGAAATACCACATGAATGATGCTGTGTCATTTTAGTGCACTCCATCATGGGGCATGCATGTGGTATCAGGTTGGCCTGTAATGAATTGGTAATGTTAGCTTTGATTACTTGACTAGTGGTGTTTACCAAGTTTTTAAACTATATAGTTGTCATTTTTTTATTCATAAGTAATTAATAATCTGTGGTGAGACATTTTAAGACCAGAGAAATATTCTAATCCTGAGTCCATCAGAGAATTTCACCCATTGCTTTCAGCATACACTGTTGATTCTTGCCTCAGTTATCAGTAATAGTAATGGAAAAAAGGGAATTAAAAAACCCAAATTCATTATTTTTGACAGTGTTTTATGGAAATACTTCCTCATGACCATATTGCATTATAGTTTATGGTAACAGAGCAAAGCCCAAGAATATCTTCATCTATCTAGAGTGTTGGGGACTCTGATTGTACTACAAATTTGATTCAGTATTATCTTGAAATGCTTGAGTGGAAGTCAGGCCATTAAAGAGTTTCTGGGGTTTCTTAGGTCTTTCATTTTACTAATTCTAAAATATATGGCCTCTGCCTGAGTACTTGATAATTGTTTGGAGTGACTGAGGCTCAATAAGTTTCTACTAATTTTATACTAACTCTCAATGCTGGGCTTACTAACATGGCAGACCCAAGAGATGATGCAATATCATGCCTGTCATTAAGAAACACATAATCTAGTTAGAGAAAATGATAAAAAAATAAAACAAGTATAGTTAGGAACAGTCTCTGAGATTCAGAACCTTTGTGAAAGAACTGTAGATTAATTGAGTCTTTAAAATTGAATAGGATTTTAATTGGAGGAGAAAAGTAGGCTGGTGTTCAAGGTGATAGAAACTACATAAACTACATATGGAAGCAGAAAAGAAGGCAGCACTGCTGGAGAAAAATTAGGGCAACTACTGAAGAGGAAGATTCATGTTGAAAATTAAAGAGAGGAATTATTTGCAGAAGTATGATGATGCTAGCTACTGAAAGTTGTTGAAGTTTTAGACAGAGATGTTTCACCTTAAAATGACAGATAGGGGTTTTTGAGCAAGATGAAAATAGTATTTTAAGAAAATTACACTGTATAGGTGTGCAGGATGGATTAGAATGGATGGGCACCTGAGGTAGAGAGATTGGTTAACAGGCACTGTAAAATGCTTTGTAAATTAGAATGCATGATGCAAAGGCTTATAAATGTGAGAGAAAGAACCATAATGAATGCCCTTGGGATGCAGAAGGTGAGGTGAGTTTAAGAGATTTCAGACTAAGAGTCAAAGTAAGTTAGAAGGATATCTCAGCCTAACAGCTGAGGTTCACATCCAGTCTAGTTCTGGCTCCTGGCAGACAGTAAGCACACACCATAACTTGGTTGTGTCTATTTTTAAAAAGGATGAAATTGGTATATGGGATAATTACTCAGGATTTCAGGATCTTCACATTGACTGTCTATGTATTATATTCCACCTTGTTCTAGAAAGAATTTCAGAAGGCTTATTAAGTGACTTGTGCAGCACAATAAAATATCATAAATTAGCCTAGGTTAAATGTGGGCAAAGAAATAAAGAAATACTGTAAAAGAGTAGATGTGAGATAGAAACATTAAAAAGGCTAATTCTTCAAACTATAATAAGCAACACATCTAATATGGGTGTGAGCCAGAAATTTTGGTCTAAACTTTCTGGCAGTAATGTCAAAAGTGAACAACCTGACTATTAAGCCACAGCATCATGCAATAAAACCAGATAGATTACTAGATAAACTTTTAAGTAATCTTGGATTACTTAATTGAGAGGATAACCTCTTAATTGTATGTGTTTCAGGTGAAAATTATTTTTCTCTGCAACAAGATTCTCTCTCTCTTTCTTGACACCCTCCACCCCCATCCCATTAGACACAGATACACACACAAAAAGAAATACCAAAGCTAATAGTAATTGAAGAATAGCTAATGTCCACATTTTCCCATATCAGGTAGTTTTGATGGATAATTTAACATTCCTTCCTCTGCCAAAAATAATTCCAGACAATATTCCCTTGATATACAAATATACAATTGATTATTTTGCATTTATTTTAGTGATGGGCTTGATAAAATTAAGAATTTATAGATAGGGTGATTAGGAGAAGAGAAGTGAGACAGAAAAAAAAATGAAAATTTCTTTTAGATTTTTACTATGATATGAAAACTTGTGAGCCAGTGTTTGACCTTGATTGTAATAAAGCTACATCATGAAGCTTAACTGAATCTGTTACAAGAAGTTACCTAAATTTGTCATGCAGATAATATTGTGTATCTAAGGAAATATTAGAAAACTCATGCAAGTCAACTGTGTAGGAGATCAAGTGCTGATGGAAATAACATTTAGAAATAAGAAAACAATGTCATTTACAGTAAAGTATAATGAGCTGCTAAATTAGGTACTGTGGTCTCAAAAGAGCAAAGTATTTTTGAACAAACCCAAGCCAAAGTAAGTTCTCCAAATGAGGAAGGCTCATTAAAGTAAGATATTTGGGCTCCATATTTCTGTCATAATGATAATCAGGTACTCCATAATAACGCGTTGGTGGATTACTGCTTTTATAGGCAAAGCCACTACAATGTCTTGGCATGTTTCATTTTTGTTACATCCCAGCCATCAATCCCAACCGACTCTGTACAGCTTCTAAAATAGAACATTTCATTTAGCAAGGGAGAATTTTATGGGGCTTTTTTTTTTTGAGACATATGGGGCTTATTAAATAATACCCTTGTGAGCAAAAAGAGATAAAGAAATTACCTTAATGACAGTTTAAAATTGAATGGAGAAACAAACACACATACTGGGCAACATAAAAACACATTTGTTATATGACAATTGGAAGAAAGCTTGTGTCCAAGAAAACAATAAGTCCTAGTGAAAAGGTCATGAGCTTTGGAATTATATAAATCTGGATTTGTGTTAAGTGTATGATCTTGGGAAAGTAGAACAACTTTCTCAGTCTCAATTTTCTCACCTGTGAAATAAGAAAAGCGATACCTATTTTTCAGAGTGGATAGAAAAAATAAGGAGATACACTGATTAACATACCTTGCACATGGCCAAGGCATATAGAAGAGTCAATACATAATGATAACTTTTTGATTTAAGGTATTTTTTGACATTCTGCATAAAGGTATAGTCCTTATTTTTAGAAATACAGAGTCTAATAGAAAGATGTGCAACACACAGCGATATATTTTTGACTGAAGCTCTAGAGTCTGAGATGAAGATAAAGGGTGAACGAATTTAAATAGTTGTAACAATAACAATAATAGATACTATACGTTGAGTACTGATTATGTACCCAGTCACAATGCTAAAAGCTTTAATACACTATTTAATTTTATTCTATGAATATATTGTTTTACATAGAGAACCTCAGAAAAGCTAAAAGATTAGATAAGTAGAAAGTGAATTCCGTTCCTCAGAGGGAAATTATATAAGGTCACTTAAGAAGCTTTCAACTTCAAGTAACAGAAAGCTAAATTCAAATTCTGTAGTTTATTGATTCACATAATTGAAATGTCCAAAAAGAGGGTAGGTCTAGTTGATATTTGGCCCTGAAATTTATTATTTTAAGAACCAATTATCATTTAGTTCCTGCTCTGTCTTCCAAAGATTTGCTGATTGAACAATTTAAATTGTGTGCTTATCCATTATCAATTATTTGGGCTTAAGAAATATGATGTGTCAACTCCTTTAAAGCAGACTTAATGTATACCCTTGTGAACCAGTCAGTATAGCCAGAAAGTAGGATGAAATTATGCTTATTGGTGAAGGCCTACAAGGGCTTCTTCTTGCTCAGGAGATACGGATATCAATCCTATTCAAACTCTAGGATTGTGAAAAGTGGAGCTCTTTTGGGAAGGGAAAGGAAGAGTAGACGAGAAAGAACAATATTCACTCCCAGAGTAACCATGAAACAGGATTAAAGGTGAAATTCTGGGAAGGCACCATGCTTAGAAAACAGACTAAAAAGGGACCTTGCAAGAGAATGAGTGTTTGAACATGTAAGAGGAAAACAAGGATATTACTCTCATTTGATCATAAAACCTCACTTGATATTTTGCAATAATTTTCTCTTTCTCTTGAAATATTCTAGAATTCTTTTTTGCTTTTTAAAGAGAAGATATGGAGAGTCTAATCTCAGGCATATTGCATGGTGTTTGTTGTGGAGGGTCCTCGACTTCCAACACTACAAGGTCTCTGTGATGCCTTTGGACTGGGCATAATCCCCACTGCCACTCCCAAGGTATTAGAAGGCAAAAACCCTCATCCAATAGCTGCATTTCTTATGCACAATGCATCCTCTCAAATATTAAAGAGGAAGAATGTGCTCAAACTATTTTCTACTAGATAAGATTACTCACAGAAACTAAACATACAGCATTGCTTTATGGAAAAAATGTAAGTTGAAAGGGTCCTACAGATCTGAATTGGAATCTGACTTCTTTTTTTTTTTTTTTTTTTTTTTTTTGAGACGGAGTCTTGCTCTGTCCCCCAGGGTGGAGTGCAGTGGCGCGATCTCGGCTCACTACAAGCTCCGCCTCCCGGGTTCACGCCATTCTCCTGCCTCAGCCTCCCGAGTAGCTAGGACTACAGGCGCCCGCCAACAGGCCCGGCTAATTTTTTGTATTTTTAGTAGAGACGGGGTTTCACCGTGTTAGCCAGGATGGTCTCGATCTCCTGACCTCGCGATCCGCCCGCCTTGGCCTCCCAAAGTGCTGGGATTACAGGCTTGAGCCACCGCGCCCAGCTGGAATCTGACTTCTGATGCCAGCTGCGTGACCCTAACCAAGTTACCTCATCCTTCTGAAGCTCAGTTTCCTGACAATAAAATGGTAAAATTAATGCTATCTTGAAAAGTGTTTATAACATTTAATAAAACAATGTGTACCTATTAGTTAGCATGATGCATCATAATTGTTCAATAAATGGCATCTATTAGATGTTTTAAAGTTTCACATGTATGTAATGTATAAATTCCTATTATTATCTCTCCTCCCTTCAAAAAGAAAAGGGAGTATAAAAATAGTGTTCACTCATATAAGAATTGAAGTCAAGTTTTCTAGGTATGAATTTCAAAGTCAGTTTTTAATAATTTTGTGTCCTTGGACAACTTATTATCTCTGTACCCAGATTCCTAATCTGTAAGCTAAAAATAGTAATAGTACTTTCTCAAAGTGTTGTTAGGAAAATTAAAATACATGATAGATGTGAAGTTCTTAGACCTGCCCCTGACGCTCACAAAGTGAGCAGTAAACATTAGCTTGAATTTCCATTATATAGGATGATGATGAGAGGACTTATAACTTTAATAGAGATATCTCAGAGATGCTCCACTTCCCAGGGCACTTTTTAATAACCTGACCTCATTCCATGAAAGTACAGGTGGTTTTCTCTTTGGTTATCTTTAGGCACACAATCTGGTCAAAGATATATGAACTCCTGGTGAACCCATACTCATCTTCGTGCCCAGATTTTGATGTACAACGTGGTCAGGATAGCAGCAGCCACCTCACAGGTTATGAAA
Source organism: Nomascus leucogenys (assembly GCF_006542625.1). Taxonomy (NCBI): domain Eukaryota; kingdom Metazoa; phylum Chordata; class Mammalia; order Primates; family Hylobatidae; genus Nomascus; species Nomascus leucogenys. Next base: position 87,130,597 of record NC_044395.1, on the reverse strand, counting down.
AGTAAATGACATGACATTTTCTAACCATCCAGATCTAGATAAGATTACATGGGAGCTCCATCGTATACTCCCTAGAATTTCAAATCCTTCCTCAGGTGAAACTGAATTTTACACTCTCATGTTCAATTCTGGTCATGAGATTTTTGCTTTTTCTGAATTTGTTCAGGATTATGAAGACTTCCCTTCCCACACACTTCTGAATTCTATAATGGTTTTATCAGAAAATAGGGCCCCGTCCTTGAATATCAGAAAAGAAAAAGGGAGAGAAAGAAGGATGAGAGGTGATTGAAAGAGAGATTAAGTAAACACAAAACATTTAAGTGTGTAGTGAAGATCACTGAAGATGTGGAAGAACAAAAGATGTGTTACATCTCAATACTTTGAAAAAAATCTCCAACTAAACGTTAGATATTCCCACTTAAAATTCCTATATTAAGGGATTTTTTTCCATTCGTTGTTTCACCCTTCAAAGTATACTAGCATTTACTCTTATAGTTTCACCTTGTCTGAAATGGCTTACTTATCAAAGGAGTTTGCTGAACAAATGTTTTATCTATACCCATGAGCAACACCTAGCACAGTGAGGGCAAATAACAGTTGCTCAATAGATACAGCATTTAATATTAATGCAGATAGTAGTAATCATTATTACGACCTTACCAAGGAAAAGGGCACTAGTCATGGGAGGAAGATATGGTTGCAAAGTGTCATCCTATTTATTTCTTAGATAGTAATTTAGGTCAAGTTACTTAACCTTCTTACTCTCATGTTCTGTATCTGTAAAATGAATTATACAATTTTATCTACCTCAAAGGGTGGTTGTATGTATTGCATGAAAGAATATGCAATTTGCATAGCACTGTGCCTGGAATATACTTTACATTGAAAACTTATTAATTATGACTACTATTATTTGTATTTATGAAGTACATGATAGTTAATCAACACATTTTTTAACCCCCAAACACAATCAGTTGTACCCATGGCTTTCTTTCCCAACCTACTTCTGAATGCCTGGCACAATGGTCTGTAAAGAAATGCTATTTTAGTCCCAGTTACTCAGGAGGCTGAAGCAGGAGAATGGCGTGAACCCGGGAGGCAGAGCTTGCAGTGAACCGTGACAGCGCCACCGCACTCCCGCCTGGGCAAAACAGTGAGACTCTACCTCAAAAAAAAAAAAAAAAGGAAATGCTGTTTTCACTGATGAACCTATTGGGATATAGGAAAAAATATTAGGGCATCCATCTCTCCATCTATATATAAGTATCCTAATTTTATAATATTTAAATATAATACAAAATATATAGTACATATATTTAATATCTATCATATATCTAATATCACACTATATGTTATATAATCTTCTAAATGCTTATATTTGAATATGCTTTACAATTTGCATATTAGTGTATGTAAATAATCTATAAGTCATATATAGTATATGTAAATAATTTATGTCTAATATATATTATATATTATTATATATAATATATACAATATATATTTATTAGAAGTATGATAAAAATTTTTACCATGGAGTATGAAATTAAAAAAAATTTTTTGAAAACCAATTTATAACTTTCTTGGCCACAATGATATATTTAATTTCCCACAAGATATCAATTTTCCAGGATCTAACCAAACTCTTAGGAACAACATCAGTTGACGTTGGTATAGGAGAGTCACAACATAAACCACTAATTAAGCAAAATAGTATCTAAGTGTAACATAGAGGGCTTGTATAATAATTATTATTATAACTAACATTTGTTAAATACTTATCATGTATCAGACATTGGGCTAAGCAGTTTGCATATATTATCTTATGTAAACCTCATAAATATTGGCTGTGGTTACTACTGTTTCTGTTTTACACATGAGGAAAGTCCCAAAGAGGCTAAGTAACTTGCCCAAAGTGGTGAACTCATGTGTTCTGGCTACTCCATACCTATTAGCACACAACAAGATGTGGTTCTGTTACATTTCTGTTATACTTGACTGAATCCAATATTTAAAACCTGCTGATGGACCCAATCTCATTTGAACCTCACAGCAAATGTTTAAATTGTAATTAGCTATTTCTATGAATAGTCCATATCATAGAGGTTGATGAGCCAAAATCTGGCCCATTAGATCACTGTACTGCACGTTCCTTATACAATACTTTTTCTTGTATACAACCATTGCTCTTAGCTAAAGCCTGAATTCTGGTGAGTTTAAATATCAGAAAATTGTTATGTTCGTCTAATGCTTACATTTTAATTCCCAAGTGTAAACATGAACATATTAGTCTTTTTTTTTTTTTTAATTTATTTTTTTTTATTATACTTTAGGGTTTTAGGGTACATGTGCACAATGTGCAGGTTTGTTACATATGTATCCATGTGCCATGTTGATTTCCTGCACCCATTAACTCGTCATTTAGCATTAGGTATATCTCCTAATGCTGTCCCTCCCCCCTGCCCCCACCCCACAACAGTCCCCGGAGTGTGATGTTCCCCTTCCTGTGTCCATGAGTTCTCATTGTTCAATTCCCACCTATGAGAGAGAACATGCGGTGTTTGGTTTTTTGTCCTTGTGATAGTTTACTGAGAATGATGTTTTCCAGTTTCATCCATGTCCCTACAAAGGACACGAACTCATCATTTTTTATGGCTGCATAGTATTCCATGGTGTATATGTGCCACATTTTCTTAATCCAGTCTATCGTTGTTGGACATTTGGGTTGGTTCCAACTCTTTGCTATTGTGAATAGTGCCGCAATAAACATACGTGTGCATGTGTCTTTATAGCAGCATGATTTATAGTCCTTTGGGTATATACCCAGTAATGGGATGGCTGGGTCAAATGGTATTTCTAGTTCGAGATCCCTGAGGAATCGCCACACTGACTTCCACAATGGTTGAACTAGTTTACAGTCCCACCAACAGTGTAAAAGTGTTCCTATTTCTCCACATCCTCTCCAGCACCTGTTGTTTCCTGATTTTTTAATGATGGCCATTCTAACTGGTGTGAGATGGTATCTCACTGTGGTTTTGATTTGCATTTCTCTGATGGCCAGTGATGATGAGCATTTCTTCATGTGTTTTCTGGCTGCATAAATGTCTTCTTTTGAGAAGTGTTTGTTCATGTCCTCTGCCCACTTTTTGATGGGGTTGTTTGTTTTTTTCTTGTAAATTTGTTTGAGTTCATTGTAGATTCTGGATATTAGCCCTTTGTCAGATGAGTAGGTTGCAAAAATTTTTTCCCATTCTGTAGGTTGCCTGTTCATTCTGATGATAGTTTCTTTTGCTGTGCAGAAGCTCTTTAGTTTAATGAGATCCCATTTGTCGATTTTGGCTTTTGTTGCCATTGCTTTTGGTGTTTTAGACATGAAGTCCTTGCCCACGCCTATGTCCTGAATGGTATTGCCTAGGTTTTCTTGTAGGATTTTAATGGTTTTAGGTCTAACATATAAGTCTTTAATCCATCTTGAATTAATTTTTGTATAAGGTGTAAGGAAGGGATCCAGTTGCAGCTTTCTACATATGGCTAGCCAGTTTTCCCAGCACCATTTATTAAATAGGGAATCCTTTCCCCATTTCTTGTTTTTCTCAGGTTTGTCAAAGATCAGATAGTTGTAGCTATGCAGCATCATTTCTGAGGGCTCTGTTCTGTTCCATTGATCTATGTCTCTGTTGTGGTACCAGTACCATGCTGTTTTGGTTACTGTAGCCTTGTAGTATAGTTAAAGTCAGGTAGCGTGATGCCTCCAGCTTTGTTCTTTTGGCTTAGGATTGACTTGGCGATGCGGGCTCTTTTTTGGTTCCATATGAACTTTAAAGTAGTTTTTTCCAATTCTGTGAAGAAAGTCATTGGTAGCTTGATGGGGATGGCATTGAATCTATAAATTACCTTGGGCAGTATGGCCATTTTCACGATATTGATTCTTCCAACCCATGAGCATGGAATGTTCTTCCATTTGTTTGTATCCTCTTTTATTTCATTGAGCAGTGGTTTGTAGTTCTCCTTGAAGAGGTCCTTCACATCCCTTGTAAGTTGGATTCCTAGGTATTTTATTCTCTTTGAAGCAATTGTGAATGGGAGTTCACTCATGATTTGGCTCTCTGTTTGTCTGTTATTGGTGTACAAGAATGCTTGTGATTTTTGTACATTAATTTTGTATCCTGAGACTTCGCTGAAGTTGCTAATCAGCTTAAGGAGATTTTGGGCTGAGACAATGGGGTTTTCTAGATATACAATCATGTCATCTGCAAACAGGGGCAATTTGACTTCCTCTTTTCCTAATTGAATACCTTTTATTTCCTTCTCCTGCCTGATTGCTCTGGCCAGAACTTCCAGCACTATGTTGAATAGGAGCGGTGAGAGAGGGCATCCCTGTCTTGTGCCAGTTTTCAGAGGGAATGCTTCCAGTTTTTGCCCGTTCAGTATGATATTGGCTGTGGGTTTGTCGTAGATAGCTCTTATTATTTTGAGATACGTCCCATCAATACCTAATTTATTGAGAGTTTTTAGCATGAAGGGTTGTTGAATTTTGTCAAAGGCCTTTTCTGCATCTATTGAGATAATCATGTGGTTTTTGTCTTTGGTTCTGTTTATATGCTGGATTACATTTATTGATTTGCGTATGTTGAACCAGCCTTGCATCCCAGGGATGAAGCCCACTTGATCATGGTGGATAAGCTTTTTGATGTGCTGCTGGATTCGGTTTGCCAGTATTTTATTGAGGATTTTTGCATCAATGTTCATCAAGGATATTGGTCTGAAATTCTCTTTTTTGGTTATGTCTCTGCCAGGTTTTGGTATCAGGACGATGCTGGCTTCATAAAATGTGTTAGGGAGGATTCCCTCTTTTTCTATCGATTGGAATAGTTTCAGAAGGAATGGTACCAGTTCCTCCTTGTACCTCTGGTAGAATTCAGCTGTGAATCCATCAGGTCCTGGACTCTTTTTGGTTGGTAAGCTATTGATTATTGCCACAATTTCAGAACCTGTTATTGGTCTATTCAGAGATTCAACTTCTTCCTGGTTTAGTCTTGGGAGGGTGTATTTGTCGAGGAATTTATCCATTTCTTCTAGATTTTCTAGTTTATTTGCATAGAGGTGTTTGTAGTATTCTCTGATGGTAGATTGTATTTCTGTGGGATCAGTGGTGATATCCCCTTTTTCGTTTTTTATTGCATCTATTTGATTCTTCTCTCTTTTCTTCTTTATTAGTCTTGCTAACGGTCCATCAATTTTGTTGATCTTCTCAAAAAACCAGCTCCTGGATTCATTAATTTTTTGAAGGGTTTTTGTGTGTCTCTATTTCCTTCAGTTCTGCTCTGATTTTAGTTATTTCTAGCCTTCTGCTAGCTTTTGAATGTGTTTGCTCTTGCTTTTCTAGTTCTTTTAATTGTGATGTTAGGGAGTCAATTTTGGATCTTTCCTGCTTTCTCTTGTGGGCATTTAGTGCTATAAATTTCCCTCTACACACTGCTTTGAATGTGTCCCAGAGATTCTGGTATGTTGTGTCTTTGTTCTCGTTGGTTTCAAAGAACATCTTTATTTCTGCCTTCATTTCATTATGTACCCAATAGTCATTCAGGAGCAGGTTGTTCAGTTTCCATGTAGTAGAGCGGTTTTGAGTGAGTTTCTTAATCCTGAGTTCTAGTTTGATTGTACTGTGGTCTGAGAGACAGTTTGTTATAATTTCTGTTCTTTTACATTTGCTGAGGAGAGCTTTACTTCCAACTATGTGGTCAATTTTGGAATAGGTGTGGTGTGGTGCTGAAAAAAATGTATATTCTGTTGACTTGGGGTGGAGAGTTCTGTAGATGTCGATTAGGTCCACCTTATGTAGAGCTGAGTTCAATTCCTGGATATCCTTGTTAACTTTCTGTCTCGTTGATCTGTCTAATGCTGACAGTGGGGTGTTAAAATCTCCCATTACTATTGTGTGGGAGTTTAAGTCCCTTTGTAGGTCACTCAGGACTTGCTTTATGAATCTGGGTGCTCCTGTGTTGGGGGCATATATATTTAGGATAGTTAGCTCTTCTTGTTGAATTGATCCCTTTACCATTATGTAATGGCCTTCTTTGTCTCTTTTGATCTTTGTTGGTTTAAAGTCTATTTTATCAGAGACTAGGATTGCAACCCCTGCCTTTTTTTGTTTTCCAGTTGCTTGATAGATCTTCCTCCATCCCTTTATTTTGAGTCTATGTGTGTCTCTGCATGTGAGATGGGTTTCCTGAATACAGCACACTGATGGGTCCTGACTCCTTATCCAGTTTGCCAGTCTGTGTCTTTTGATTGGAGCATTTAGCCCATTTACATTTAACGTTAATATTGTTATGTGTGAATCTGATCCTGTCATTATGATGTTAGTTGGTTATTTTGCTCGTTAGTTGCTATAGTTTCTTCCTAGCCTCGATGGTCTTTACAATTTGGCATTTTTTTGCAGTGGCTGGTACCGGTTGTTCCTTTCCACGTTTAGTGCTTCCTTCAGGAGCTCTTTTAGGGCAGGCCTGGTGGTGACAAAATCACTCAGCGTTTGCTTGTCTGTAAAGTGTTTTATTTCTCCTTCACTTATGAAGCTTAGTTTGGCGGGATAGGAGATTCTGGGTTGAAAATTCTTTTCTTTAAGAATGTTGAATATCGGCCCCCACTCTCTTCTGGCTTGTAGAGTTTCTGCTGAGAGATCAGCTGTTAGTCTGATGGGCTTCCCTTTGTGGGTAACCCGACCTTTCTCTCTGGCTGCCCTTAACATTTTTTCTTTCATTTCAACTTTGGTGAATCTGACAATAATGTGTCTTGGAGTTGCCCTTCTCGAGGAGTATCTTTGTGGCGTTCTCTGTATTTCCTGAATCTGAATGCTGGCCTGCCTTGCTAGATTGGGGAAGTTCTCCTGGATAATATCTTGCAGAGTGTTTTCCAACTTGGCTCCATTCTCCCCATCATTTTCAGGTACACCAAGCAGACGTAGGTTTGGTCTTTTCACATAGTCCCAAATTTCTTGGAGGCTTTGTTCATTTCTTTTTATCCTTTTTTCTCTAAACTTCCCTTCTCTCTTCATTTCATTCATTTCATCTTCCATCAGCGATACCCTTTCTTCCAGTTGATCGCATCTGCTACTGAGGCTTCTGCAATCTTCACGTAGTTCTCGAAACTTGGCTTTCAGCTCCATCAGCTCCTTGAAGCCCTTCTCTCCGTTGGTTATTCTAGTTATCCATTCTTCTAATTTTTTTTCAAAGTTTTTAACTTCTTTCCTGTTGTTTTGAATTTCCTCTCGTAGCTCAGAGTAGTTTGATCGTCTGAAGCCTTCTTCTCTCAGCTCATCAAAGTCATCCTCCATCCAGCTTTGTTCCGTTGCTGGTGAGGAACTGCGTTCCTTTGGAGGAGGAGAGGTGCTCTGTTTTTTAGAGTTTCCAGTTTTTTTGGTCTGTTTTTTCCCCATCTTTGTGGTTTTATCTACTTGTTGTCTTTGATGATGGTGATGTACAGATGGGTTTTGGGTGTGGATGTCCTTTCTGTTTGTTAGTTTTCCTTCTACCAGACAGGACCCTCAGCTGCAGGTCTGTTGGAGTTTACTAGAGGTCCACTCCAGACCCTGTTTGGCTGGGTGTCAGCAGCGGTGGCTGCAGAACAGCGGATTTTCGTGAGACCACAAATTCAGCTGTCTGATAGTTCCTCTGAAAGTTTTGTCTCAGAGAAGTACCGGGTTGAATGAGGTGTCAGTCTGTCCCTACTGGGGGGGTGCCTCCCAGTTAGGCTGCTCAGGGGTGAGGGACCCACTTTAGGAGGCAGTCTGTCCGTTCTCAGATCTCCAGCTGCATGCTGGGAGAACCACTACTCTCTTCAAAGCTGTCAGTCAGACAGGGACATTTAAGTCTGTGGAAGTTCTTGCAGAGTTTTTGTTTGTCTGTGCCCTGCCCCCAGAGGTGGAGCCTACAGAGGCAGGCAGGCCTCCTTGAGCTGTGGTGGGCTCCACCCAGTTCGAGCTTCCTGGCTGCTTTGTTTACCTAAGCAAGCCTGGGCAATGGCGGGCGCCCCTCCCCCAGCCTCGCTGCGGCCTCGCAGCTTGATCTCAGACTGCTGTGCTAGCAATCAGGGAGACTCCATGGGCATAGGACCCTCCGAGCCAGGTGCGGGACACAATCTCCTAGTGTGCCGTTTTCCAGGCCCGTTGGAAAAGCGCAGTATTAGGATGGGACTGACCCGATATTCCAGGTGCCGTCTGCTTCCCCTTTCTTTGACTAGGAAAGGGAACTCCCTGACCCTTGCGCTTCCCGAGTGAGGCAGTGCCTCGCCCTGCTTCGGCTCGCGCACAGTGCGCTTCACCGACTGTCCTGCACCCACTGTTAGGCACTCCCTAGTGGGATGAAACCGGTACCTCAAGCAGAAATGCAGAAATCACCCGTCTTCTGTGTCGCTGGGGCTGGGATCTGGAGACCGGAGCTGTTCCTATTCGGCCATCTTGGCTCCTATTAGTCTTATCTTTTGTTTCTGATCAGTTTTTTAACGTAATCTAAAATCTATGAGTTGTATAACTTTGAATTATTTGTGAAATGCAAATTCCCTTTTCTGTGTTAATGAACATTAAAGGTCTTTCATCAGGTTATAACCTGTTGGCTAAAGAAGCAACTAATAACGAACTCCTTTTTGTAAAGTGTGATCAGGGGATGGATTTTCTATACTTCTTTGATGACTAATATCCTCATTCATTCTTAAGCTCCAGCAAAAACACAAGCCTGTTCATAATAGTCACATTCACTGCAAAAAGAGGTCGTCATCTTCTAAATAATTGCGTGATGGTGGATATAGACACACATATATACATTCCCAAAACTTCAGAGTAAATATTTGAAGTTACATGGAAGCAGAAGAATGGTTTCTTGTGCTTTCTGCAGTTTCTGGGAGAGATATATAGAGAGAGACTTGTAAATATTTTTTGAAAAGTCCCTAATCCAACAATTCATGAGCAGCAGAAATAAAGTAGAGACAAAGGCAATTGTCTGGTTCACTAAGTTCTTATAACTCCCTCATCCAAAATAATGACATGATGGAAAGATCTTGTTTTTGGCCTAAATGATCAGGAAAATTGCATGAGTATTCCACTTCACATTGCAGATTTTAAGATTATACTAAAGTTCATATATATCTATATAAATGTATTTATATATGTATATGTTTGTGTATCTATATACACAAACATATGTTTCTTATATAGCATACATCTTGCCTATCTAGCACTTAGAGCAGGAGATGACAACCTTTTCTGTAAAGAAATATACAGTGAATATTTTAGGTTTTGTGGGCCAAAGAGTCTCTGTTGCCATCGTAGCAGGAAAGCAACTAGAAACAATAGTAACTGATTAGGCATGGCTGTGTTCTAATAAAACCTTATTTATACGAGCAGGAAAATCCTATGAGGGTCACAGTTTGCTATTTCCTAATATAGAGCTACAGCTTCCAAAAAACTTTCACCATCAATAAATCTGAACATAGAAGTTACATATACATGTAATATGCTGTAATATGCACATATGTATACGCGTGTGTGTATAATATCTTTGATGATGGAAGTCCTATTCAAGTCTCATTTAACAAACTAAAATCCTTCTAAATTATTTCTCATTTTTAAATTAATTCTATCATTTAAGTATCATACCAACTTCATGAGGCAGAAAATGTACAGACATTATTATGTATTCACTTTCATTTTGTAGAAGATGAAGCCAAGACACTAGCTCATTGGTGAGACTTGAACCAGTTCTCCCAAACCCCAACCATAGGTTTTTTCTTTTACTGGGTGACTTTGAAATGTAGCTATTATAGCAAATATTGACTCTTTCTCAAATAAATTTATGCCTAGATTTTACAGTGCTATCTTTTAGACAGTGTGGATATCAGGTACATCTAAATCTGAAATCAGAGTAGCAGATAGTTAAATTTTATATTAGTGTGTATATCCTAAAAAATGGCGCTCAAAGGTTTTGTTTGCAGCAGTATCAGTCTGAATTTTATGACATCTGTATCTCAAAGATCAAACACTCTTACTCCCATACCAAATAAGGAGTGGGACTGTAATAGAATTAACTCAAAGCTTTCTCTACATTTTTTAGTAATCAAGGGAGGTCAAAGGGAGGCACAGAACGGAATTAGGAACTATACAGAGCTGATTTACTCTGAAAATGAAAATGGAAGAACTTGTATTTGATTAAATGGTTGATGTACTTTTCTCCTGAGGAGAAAAAAGCTAGAGAAGAAAAAGGCAAAGAAAGGGGAGAGGATGACTAACAAAATAGCAAAATATAAACAAACAAAATAAATCAACAGGAAGAATGGGGATGGCTAGTATTTAGTTTTAAATCATTTGCTTTGCAGTGATGTAAACAGCCCCAACATAAAGTCTGCTCCACATTAAAAGCCCAAATGCAATTTCTTACATGTGTAAATCAAAAAAAGAAGGCAGTAGTTTTTGTTTGTTTATTTGTTTTTGTTGTTTGTTTTTTAGGTGAGGGCAGGGGCTGGTGTGCTGTTTGAGGTTCTTTGGCCGGGAAATACAAATCTGCTCTTGGATTAAATGCCCATTTTTCTTAGAACGAATCACTAGGCTAAGTTGGAAGTAGCCCAAAATAATCAACTTGCCATCAAGTGTCTTACTGATCTACTTATATTGGAGGCCTCCCTGAATGAGCCGGCATTGCAACCATTGTCTATTTTCATTCATTCATTCTATTTCATCAAGTGCCTTACTGATCTACTTAACATCTGGAGGCCTCCCTGAGTGAGGTGGCATGACAACCATTGTCTAGTTTCATCTTCCATTTACATACTAAGCTGATCTGTCCTTAAATCAAGTTTTGTCCTGCTTATGCTCAATCCAGAAAGAAAAATGTCCATTTTATAATGGATTCCTGCTGGAACTACTGCCTGGCTGTAAGATTTGGTGGGTCCAACATGACTAGTTTATAATGGGGAGTTCTGGACATATGGTCACTTGGTCGCAGTGGCCAAGCTTTCATCTCTACCAGAGTCCAGAATCCAAAAGTCTACGCATTGAATCTCTCACTAGGGCCTGGCATAAACTCCTCAAGGCATCTTTCTTCACCAGTGACATCTCCATCACTAAAGATTTTTTGAGATCATGCGGCCAAATTGGCAGTCCTGCTTGTACTGAAGCTTAGATCTGCTGCAGAATGTTGTCTGTCTCCGGTCCACCATCAAAGCTGACATTTTTTTTCATGATGGCCAATACGTGGATCAGAAAAGTATTCCTGGTGTGAAATGGGTTGCCTCCAGAAAAAAAAAAAAAAAAAAAAAACTTCCAGGAATATACAACCTGCACAATTTAGCCTCCGCTTTAAGAGAATAAACTGACATATCGCTGACTTCTGATCCTTTAAAACGTTTTACTAAAGTGGTAGATCTCTAAATATTTATATGGGTATCTTGCCTCTACAGCACTTGTGCCTCAACATGGGCTTTTGCTTGCTAGCTGCTCTGGCTTATTCTGGCCAATCAGTATATGTCAGTGATAGACTAGATCAATGTGACATTCTGCAAGATGTCGGGATAGCCCAGATCTCCTCACCATGTTATGATAGAGAGATGGAGAGTTAACATAACCCTGGGGTAAAACTGAATATAGTGTCAATTTTTGTGAAAGTCAACTGTTTCTGGTCCTCTATCCTGATGGGATAGGAAGGAATACATTCACCAAATTAATGGTCATATAACACGTACCCAAACTCATATTATGTCAATCGGCTGTAGAGAAAATATCATATTTGGCATGATACCTGTGACTGACACTACTCCTTGAGTGAGCTTGTGGCATCTTATATCATTCTCCAGCATCTATCTAGTTTTTAAAGGAGTCCAGACAAGCAAATAAAATAGAAGTATGTTAAGGACTTTCACCCATGCTCTTTTTAAATCTCTTAATGTTTTATTCTCTGTATCATCTCCTCTAGGATGTGGTGTTTTTGATTTACTACCTTGGCCAGGGGTGGGAGGCAGTTTCAGAGGTTTCCACTTGGGTTTCCTCATTATATTAGCAATTACATCATAGGTAAAGGACATCGTGTGGGGGTTACTCCGACTGTCAAAAATACCAATCACAAGCATACATCCATGGACTGAGAAAATGATCACCAGTGAGTTCATGTACCCAGTGGATCCACTGTAATTTAGACTTTGAGGATGGTGTTGCTTCAGATCTCCAGGTATCAGTCCCCTTAGGGATACTGTGTTCTACTTATCATCTCTCCAGTTCTCACTGGTTCAAACCCCCTTGACTGCCACCCTGATCTTGCCAATTGTTAAGAGAACTGGTGACAATCTGGTTTCTGTCAGTGAATTATTGCCACTGAGATTCATTGCTTTATGGCCTCTTCATTATCACTGCTATTAATAAGGCAAGTTCTGTGGCAGCCTCTCCAACCATCTGATCTCAGAGATGTTGATACCTCTCTCTCCAGCAATTCCTGCTAGTTTTGGTGAATAGTATACCCTCCAGATCTGTTGGTAAAATCCAATCCTGTGCTTATCACATAACATATCTGTCTAGCTTGCTCACTTACCTGAGCCTATTTTTTTCTTAATAAAATTTTTAAATTTAGAATAGTTTTATATATACAGAAAAGGTACAATTCTGTGAGGATTCCCATATGTCCACCAGGCAGTTTCCTCTATTGTTATATTATAATTATATAATTGTTACAATGAATGAACCAATATTTATATGCTATTATTATCTGAAGTCCATGCTTTATTTGAATTTTTTTAGGTTTTATCTAATGTCATTTTCTGGTTTTAGATCTCATCCAGGCTACCACATTACATTTAGTTATTATATCTCTTTAGACTCCTCTGGACAGTAAGTTTTTTAGACTCTCCTTGTTTATGATAATCTTGACAGCTTTGAGGAATACTGATCAGGAATTTTGTACAATGTCTTTTAATGTCCATCAGTCTGTTATTTGTATCATGGTTAAACTGGAGTCCTTGAGCCAATTAGTCCCTTTCTCCACTGCTGCCGCCTACTATGGTAACCAAAGCACTTCAACCTCACTCAACATGGGTCATTTCTTTTCAGTTCTCTAGGAACCATTCTGATAGTGAATTTGTATGATTCTCTGTTGCCCTTGCCAGCATGTTAAATATCATATACTAAAAGGAGGTTCCCAGATCAGCAAACTCTTCTTTCTCTAGTTTTACATTTTGGCTGAAGGTACTGATGACCATGGAAAAGATAGGCCCTTGAGAATATGCAAACTTGTGGTGGTATCTCTCGATATACATAAGTAGCTTAAAAAAGAAAACTGAGACTCCATTTTCAAGAAGCAAGAAGGTCCTAGGTGATGCCTGGGTCTGTTGTGCAGTGTTTAGCTTTTTGACTGGCACATAGAGAGTAGGTGATCCAAAAACATGCATTTCTTTTCTTCTCTTTTCTCTTCTGTTGGTTCTCTCTCATGGTCTGGCCTTTGAAAGAAAATTGCACAGTATGCTTCCTGGGTGAGCTTTCAGTTGCCTAGGAAGATGAAATGTGAAACAACTTATAGAAAGGTGTCATTCAAGACAGTTCAGATCCTAAAAATCGTTGAGAATTTTTTTTTTTCAGCTTAGAGATTAAAGGGTACATGTGCAGGTTTGTTACATGGATAAATTGCAGGATGTTGAGGCTTGGGATCCCAAGAGCCTTGTCATCCAGGCAGTAAGCATAATACCCAGCAGTGGTTGCTCAGGCCACACCCCCTCCCTCCTTCTTCCATCTAGCTATCTGCAGTGTGTATTGCTCACATTTTTATGTTCATGTGTATCCAATGTTTAGCTCCCACTTATAAGTAAGAACATGTGGTATTTGGTTTTCTGTTCTTGCATTAGGTCATTTAGGATAATGGCCTCCAACTCCATCCATGTAGCTGCAAAAGACATTATTTTTCTTTTTTATGGCTGCCTGGTATTCTTTGGTGTACATGTACATTTCTTTATCCAATCCACTGCTGATGGACACTTAGGTTGATTCCATGTGTTTCCGAATAGCATTGCAATGAACATACTGGTAGATGTGCCTTTCTGATAGAATGAATTGTTTTCCTTTGGGCATATACTCAGTAGTGGGATTGCTGGGTCGAACAATAGTTATATTTTAAGTTCTTTGAAAATCTCCAAATTGCTTTCCACAGTGGCTGAACTAGTTTGCATTCCCACCAACAGTGTATAAACATTTCTTTACTTCACAGCCTTGCCCACATCAGTTGTTTTTTGATTTTTTAATAATCATCATTCTCACTAGTGTGAGATGATATCTCATTGTGGTTTTGATTTGCATTTCTTTATTTCTTTGATGATTAGTGATGTTGAGCATTTTTTCATATGTATTTGGCCACTTGTATGTCTTCTTTTGAGAAGCATCTGTTCATGTCCTTTGCTCATTTTTAATTGAATTTTTTGTTTCTCGCTTGTTGATTTGTTTATGTTCCTCATAGATTCTGGATATTAGACTTTCGTCAGATGTAGAGTTTGTGAATATTCTCTCCCATTCTGTAGGCTATTTACTCTTCTTTTGCCTTCTGCCATGATTGTGATGCCTCCCCAGCCATGTGGAACTGTAAGCCAATTAAACCTCTTTCTTTTATAAATTACCCAGTTTCTGGTAGGTCTTTATTAGCAGTGTGAGAAGAGACTAATACGACAGAAAACAAAAGAAAAAGAAGAGCAAGTAGACCTCATAATACTTAATAATAGAAACAATTTTGTTTGATTTTATCTCTGTGTGTTAAATTTAGGCAGCTAGTAATTTATTTTGCTGTGCAGAAGCTCTTTAGTTTAATGAGGTCTTACTTACCCATTTTTGTTTTCATTGCAGTTGCTTTTGGGGGACTTAGCCATAAATTTATTGCCAAAGCCAAGTCGAGAAGGGTATTTCTTAGGTTTTCTTCTAGGATTTTTATAGTTTGAGGTGTTATAAGGTTTTTATTTTTTTCTTTCCAAATTTTCTTTTAAGTTAAAGGGGTACAAGTGCAGGTTTGTTACATGGGTAAATTGCATGTTACGGGGGTTTGGTGTGCAGATAATTTTGTCACCCAGGTAATCAGCATAATACCTGACGGGTAGTTTTTCAATCCCTGTCCTCATCCCACCCTCCACCCTCAAGTAGGCCTAGTGTCTATTGCTCCCTTCTTTGTATCCATGTATACTCAATGTTTAGCTCTCGCGTGTAAGTAAGAACATGTGGTATTTGGTTTTCTGTTCCCACATTAATTTGCCTAGGATAATGGCCTCCAGCTCAATCCATGTTGCTACCAAAGACATTATTTCATTCTTTTTTAAAGCTGTGTAGTATTCCATGGTATATATATATGAGGTCTTACATTTAAATCTTTATCTTGAGTTACTTTTCATATACGGGAAGAGATAGGGGTTCAGTTTCATCCTTCAGCATATGGCTAGCCAGTTATCCCAGGACCATTTTTTGAATAGGGTGTCCTTCCTTCATTGCTTATTTATGTTGATTTTGTCGAAGATCAGATAGTTGTAGGTGTGTGGGTTTATATCTGGATTCTCTCACTGGTCTTTGTGTCTTTTTTTTTGTGCAGTACCATTCTGTTTTAATTATTGTAGCCTTGTAGCAAAGTATTTTTTGCTTAGGATTTCTTTGGCTATTTGGGCTCTGTTTTGGTTCCAAATGAATTTTAGAATAGGTTTTTCTAATTTTGTGAAAAATGAAATTGGTATTTTGATAGGGATATCACTGAATCTGTAAATTGCTTTGGGTAGTATGGCCATTTTAACTATATTGATTCTTCTAATCCATGAGCATGGAGTATTTTTCCATTTATTTGTGTTGTCTCTGATTTATTTCAGTAGTTGTCTTTGTAGAGATCTTTCACCTCCTTAGTTAGATGAATTCCTGGGTATTTAATTTTCTTTGTGGCTATTGTAAATGGGATTGTGTTCTTGATTTAGTTATCCGCTAGAATGTTAATGGTGTATAAAAATGCTTTTGAATTTGTACATTAATTTTGTATCCTGAAACTTTACTGAATTTGTTTATCAGTCCCAGAAGCCTTTTGGTGGAGTTGCTAGGGTTTTCTATATATAGAATCATATCCTTAGGAAACAGAAATGGTTTGACTCCTTCTTTTCCTATTGTGATGCCTTTTATTTCTTTCTCTTGTCTAATTGCTCTAGTTAGGACTTCCAGTACTATGTTGAATAGGAATGATGAGAGTGAGCATCCTTATCTTGTTGCAATTCTGAAGGGGAATGGTTCTAGTTTTTGCCCATTCAGTGTAATGTTGGCTGTGGGTTTGTCATAGATGCTTCTTATTATTTTTAGGTATGTTCCTTCAATATCTAGTCTGTTAAGAGTGTTAAAGGCGGGGTGCAGTGGCTCACGCCTGTAATCCCAGCACTTTGGGAGGCCAACGTGGGCAGATCACAAGGTCAGGAGATCAAGACCATCCTGGCTAACACAGTGAAACCCCATCTCTACTAAAAATACAAAAAAAAAAAAAAATTAGCCAGGTGTGGTGACAAGCACCTGTAGTCCCAGATACTCGGGAGGCTGAGGCAGGAGAATGGCGTGAACCTGGGAGGCAGAGCTTGCAGTGAGCCAAGATGGCACCACTGCACTCCGGCCTGGGCCACAGAGTGAGACTCAAAAAAAAAGGACTGTTATCATGAAGGAATGTTCGATTTTATCAAAGGTTTTCTCTGCATCTATTAAGATGATCATATGATTTTTGTTTTTGATTCTATTTATGTGGGGAATCACATTTATTGATTTGCGTATGTTGCACCTGCGTATGTTCTTGCATCTTAGAAATAAAGGCCACTTGAACGTGGTGAATTAACTTTTTGATGTGCTGCTGGATTCAGTCTGCTAGTATTTTTTTGAGCATTTTTGTGTCTATGTTTATCAGGGATATTGGCCTTAAGTTTTCTTTTTTCATTATGTCTCTGCCAGGTTTGGGTATGAGGATTGGATTTTTTTTTCTTTAAGAATGCTGAAAATAGGCCCCCAATTTATTTTGGCTTACAGGATTTCTGCTAACAGGGATGCTTCTAGCCTGACGGGGTTCCCTTTGTAGGGAATCTGGAAAATATATCATTTTTTTCTAGCAATTATTGCTATTTTTTTCATTTGCACTCAATGACTATTCCCTGGAATGAAGCTTAGTCATTCAGAAACTCATAGAAGTTCAGCTAAATCTAAATCTCATGCTTTTGATCTGTGATCATTAGTATAGACTGGTAGTGACATCTAAAACTAGATAAAACAATCATTAACAAAAGCCAAAGTCCAAAAATAAATCTTACCTGAAGGAAAAATGGACTTCGTTTTATGCAAATTGCTACATAAACACTTAAAAATTTAGCAAAGTGAGATAAGCAGTGCATTTATAAACTTGATATCCTCAGTAGTGGGACCATTTATTGAGTTGTCATTAACTGAGTTCCACCTATGCCTGCTCCTGTATCAGCAACTTTATAAGCATTATCTTATTTAATCCTTAAAACTACACTACATAGTATGATTCTCATTTTATAGCTGACACTAGATCAAAAGTTTTCATAACTTTGCTCAAACCTGTAGTGTGGAACAGAGCTTGTAAAGGAACCCTGATTTTTCCCAGACTATAATCTGTCCACCATCACATCTTGCCTTCTTAATACTAAATATTTAGTTCTATCTTACAAAGTCACCACTTGATTTTTAGCCCCTCCTCCCCCATTAGTTGTATTTCACGCAAGATTTACAAGTTTGGTTAGTTACTTGAGGCCTGAAACCTTAAATCGAGATATAAGACCTCTCTTGGGGAAAAACATATATATGGCTTAATAGTGGATGAACAGACAGAGCCACACTTCCTAAAAATCATATCATTACTTTTGAGAAGGATCATTATGAGTTGATCCTTACGAAGAAATTACATGGAAGTGCCTAAATTTAACACACAGAGATAAAATCAAACAAAACTGTTTCTATTATTAAGTATTATGAGGTCTACTTGCTCTTCTTTCTCTTTTGTTTTCTGTCGTATTAGTCTGTTCTCACACTGCTAATAAAGACCTATCGGAAACTGGGTAATTTATAAAAGAAAGAGGTTTAATTGACTCACAGTTCCACATGGCTTAGGAGGCATCACAATCATGGCAGAAGGCAAAGGAAGAGCAAAGTCATATCTTACATGGTGGAAGGTAAAAGAGCTTGTGCAGGGGAACTCCAATTTATAAAACCATCAGATCTCATGAGACTTATTCACTACCACGAGACCAGTATGGAGAAAACCACCCCCAAGATTCAATTATCTTCATCTGGCCCTGCCCTTGACACATGGGGATTACTATAATTCAGTGTGAGACATGGTGGGGACACAGCCAAACCACATCGTTCCACTTCTGGCCTCTCCCAAATCTCATGTCCTTTTGTTTCAAAACCAATCATGCCTTCCCAACAGTTTCCCAAAGTCTTAACTCATCTCAGCATTAACTCAAAAGTCCACAGTCCAAAGTTTCATCTGAGACAAGGCAAGTCCCTTCCACCTAAGAGCCTGTAAAATCAAAACAAGTTAGTTACTTTCTAGATATAATGGGGGTACAGGCATTGGGTAAACACAGCCATTCCAAATGGGAGAAATTGGCCCAAACGAAGGGGCTACAGGCCCCATGCAAGTCCAAAATCCAGTGGGGCAGTCAAATCTTAAAGCCCCAAAATGATCTTCTTTTACTCCATGTCTCACATCTAGGTCATGCTGATGCAAGAGGTGAGTTCCCATGGTCTTGAGAAGCTCCGCCCCTGTGGCTTTGCAAGATACAGCCTCCCTCCTGGCTGCTTTCACAGGCTGTCATTGAGCGTCTGTGGCTTTTCCAGGCACACAGTGCAAGCTGTCAATGGATCTACCATTCTGGGGTCTGGAGGATGGGGGCCCTCTTCTCACAGCTCCACTAGGCAGTGTCCCACTGGGGACTCTGTGCGAGGGCTCCAACCCCACATTTCTTTCTACACTGCCCTAGAAGAGGTTCTCGATGAGGGCCCTGTCCCTGCAGCAAACTTCTGCTTGGGCATCCATGCGTTTCCATGCATCCTCTGAAATCTAGGCGGATTTCCCAAACCTCAATTTTTGACTTCCGGGTACCTGCAGACTCAACATCATGTGGAAACTGCTAAGGCTTGGGGCTTGCACCCTCTCAAGTCATGGCCTGAGCTGTACCTTGGCCCCTTTTAACCACAGCTGGAGTGGCTGGGATGCAGGATACAATGTCCTTAGGCTGCACAGAGCAGGGGTGCCCTGGGACAGGCCCATGAACCCATTTTTCCTCCTACGCCTCTGAGTCTGTGATGGGAGGGGCTGCCGTGAAGACCTCTGACATGATCTAGAGACATTTTCCCCGTTGTCTTGGTGGTTCACATTTGGTTCCTCAGTACTTATGCAAATTTCTGCAGCCAGCTTGAATTTCTCCCCAGAAAATGGGTTTTTCTTTTCTATCACATTGTCAGGCTGCAAGTTTTCCAAACTTTTATGCTCTGCTTACCTTTTAAACCTAAGTTCTAATTCCAAACCATATTATTGTGAAACATAAAATTGAATGCTTTGAACAGCACCCAAGTCACCTATTGAATGCTTTGCTGCTTAGAAATTTCTTCCACCAGATGCTTTAAATCATCTCTCTCAAGTTCAAAGTTCCACAGATCTCTAGAACAGAGGCAAAATGCCACCACTCTCTTTGTTAAAGCATAACAAGGGTCACCTTTGCTCCAATTTCCAACAAGTTCCTCATCTCCATCTGAGAGCACCTCTACCTGAACTTCATCGTCCATATCACTGTCAGCATTTTGGATTTTGGTCAATACTATTCAACAAGTCTCTAGGAAGTTCCAAACTTTCTTTCCTTTTTTTTTTTTTTGAGACAGAGTCTTGCTCTGTCACCCAGGCTGGAGTCCAGTGGTGCGACTTCAGCTCACTGCAACCTCTGCCTCCCAGGCTCCAGTGATTTTCCTGCCTCTGCCTCAGCCTCCTAAGTAGCTGGGATTACAGGCATCTGCCACCATGCCTGGCTAATTTTTATATTTTTAGTAGAGATGGGGTTTCACAATGTTGGCCAGACTGGTCTCAAACTCCTGACCTCAGGTGATCCGCCCACCTCGGCTTCCCAAAGTGCGGGGATTACAGGCTTGAGCCACCACACCTGGCCAGAAGTTCCAAACTTTCTCACATTTTTCTGTCTTCCTCTGAGCCCTCCAAACTGTTCCACCCTCTGCCTGTTGCCCAGTTCCAAAGTCACTTCCACATTTTCGGGTATCTTTACAGCAGCACCCTACTCTACCAGCACCAATTTACTGTATTAGTTCGTTCTCATGCTGCTAACAAAGACACACCAGAGACTGGGTAATTTATAAAGGAAACGGGTTTAACTGACTCAGTTTCACATGGCTAGGGAGGCTTCGTAATCATGGTGGAAGGCAAGGAAGAGCAAAGTCACATCTTACATGGCAGCAGGTGAGAGAGCTTGTGCAGGGGAACTCCCATGTATAAAACTATCAAATCTCATGAGATTTATTCACTACCACAAGAACAGTATGGAGAAACTGCACCCATGATTCAATTATCTCCACCTGGCCCCACCCTTGACATGTAGGGATTACTACAATTCAAGGTGAGATTTGGGTGGGGACACAGCCAAACCATATGATTTGGTTGTGTGTGTGTGTGTGTGTGTGTTTATGTCTGTGTGTATATATGTATGTATGTGTTTCAGGTTGATTTAATCTCATGGGCATTTGGGGCCTTTTCTTTCCTTGGTGACTAAAAGTAAGTGCATCAATAAGTCAGGTTTACTGGCAGAAATCAGGGCATCCAAGCATATCAGCAGCAGTGTGTGGGTTTTCCTCCACCTGGATGGGAATGCTTGTGCGTGTGGGAGGGTGCTTTTCCACAGGATGTCATAGGATGAGTCCCTTCTTGATCTCAAGCATTTCTCCAGTGGAGACTTTGCCATAGAGTGGGGGCTGGAGTATCAGAACATTCTGGAAACTTCTATGATAAGAAACAAAGTACCAATTACTGGCCTAAAAGTTAGCCTGAGGCAATTGCAGGAAGTCAGCCAGATTTATTCTCTGAATTTATTCCAGTGTCTGATACATCTCCCTTCGAGAGAGTGACCATATGTCTTGGTTTTTGCTTAGGACAGTCTCAGTTTATGTCTCTGCTCAGTATTATAGCATGATCTTTTTTCACTGTCAAAGTGTCCCCAGTTAGGATGATGAATCATAAAAAATTACATCATACCACCATTTATAGATGATCTTCCTATCATTGCAGCTCCACACTCCTACTAGAGTGTAGATATCTTGGGCATATACATCATGTTCCATTTACCTTTGCATGCTTCCTCAGCATAAGCTTTTAATCTTTTACATAGCTTCCACTCAACAAATGCTTGTTCTAGTAAATCAGCATCAATATTAATATGGCCATAGTATAAAAAAAAAGAAATCAACTGTTACTAGTAATACGTATGGATAAACTATTGTGTGGTAGACACTATGCTGATTTATGTTATCTTGGTACTCATAACTACTGTGTAAGGAAATACATTTTATAAAAGATAAAGCTCAGAGACACTAAGTAATCAGCCTAAATTTTATAGTTAGTAAGTAATAGAGCAGAAATGAAATTTACTTGCATTTGATGTCCAAGCCCAAAATTCTATTATTCTTCCTGCCTTGCCCTGACTACATATGCCAAGTATCCTTACAGAATGCATTTACAGTTTATAATACATCACAGTATGGAAGCCTCAAAACATCCCCTCAAGGTAAATAATATCATCTTTATTTTAAGGTAAGGATTATGATGCTCAAAGGGTTTGTTTGTTTGCTTGTTTGTTTTGCTCAAGGTCAAAGCATACTTTTACTTAAGTTTACAGACTAGTAGTAGAACTGGACTCAAACGCAGTTTCTTTCACTTCAAATTCCACATTCTTTTGACCTGATATTAAAAAAAAAATACTCAAAGTGGGGAAAGAGATCACCCAGTGATATCCTTGGCCTCCTAATATGAGTTATGCCCTCCTCGCCCTATCTCAACCCTCCTTTCTCAGGAAAGGATAACTTTCTGAGAAAAGCTCAAAATACACAGCTTTTTAATTTATACTGATGATGAATTCTTAAAAATAAAATAGTGCATGTATTTGGCTCACAATATATGTTCTTCAGATTGTTATCAAAAGTAATTATGATTAAAAATCTCATAGTATTTCTCTCCTGATAAATAATTTTTTCTAGTAAACCATATTATTCTCATTAGAAAAACCACAGCTATCCTAAACATCTCACAGACCTCAAGCAAAGTCTAATAATTTGAAAATATACTTAGCAGAGGTAAGAAGTGGGATTCTGAACTTGGAATGTAGTAGATAAACATAATCTCACCCACATAGGCAGTCCTACAAATAGTTATATTTAAAAACGAGTAGAAAATAGCTTCTCCAACCTGTGTTTGTCTCATGGAGGTACTGATATTGTACACTTTCCCATTAATCTTTCTTTCTAATCCTCTAGAATTTTAAAACATACACAACAAGAACATTTGCAAATGTGCTTTCTTTACAGATTCTCCAAGTTCTTGTTTATGATTTTCCATAACACTCTTGCTCCACAGGTGGACTGCAGTAATGCTGACTTGGGAAAGCTTAAAACATTTGCAAAGTGGCCCATACTCTTGTTTCCACAGTGTAAAAATAACTTGAAGTTAAACTTAGAAGATACGATGGCTGCAAACACCTACTAAGCTTGTCCAACTCGCCTTATTTTGTTGTTATTGTTCTGTTTTGTTTTGTTTTAGGCTTTTAGCACGCCGAAGCCATGGTTTTTAGTTTCTGTCTCTAGTGATAAGTGGAAAAGAAGGATGAGGAAGGGGCTTTACTGGCCCAACCAGAAACAGAAGCTAAGAACCCATGACTGTATTCTCCCTTTTAGACACCCCTGCGTCACAAAACAAAGATGAAAAAAGATTTTTTTCACACATTTGTAAGAACATTTGTAAGAATATTTCCACCCTAAGGTGCAAGGAGCTCATCTGAAAAGATAGAAAGAAATGATATAACAATGCACAAAACAAAGAACCACATCAGTGCAATGAAATAGAGAGGATTTCCATAATCTAGACATTACACAGAATTTCTAGATATGGAATAGAGCAAATATCAAGGGAACTCCAAACCAGAAATTTGGCTTTTGTCCTCCTGGGTCGGGAAGTATTATAGGTGATAATATGATAGCTTCTGTTTTACTTTCCTAGACTCTGTTCTTTCCAGAATAGTATTGGAAGTTGCAAATGCTGAAATGTGATAGAAGTAATAACAATAGCATTTTTGAAATTCCTATGATATGCTTGCTTGTATGATGTAGGTGACACATATCTTTAATTCTCACAACAACCCAGTTAAAAGGGTACCATGTCCATTTTAAAGATGAGTATGCTAAGTACCAAAGAAACGAAGTAACTTGTTCAGGGTGATAAAGTTGGCAAATAGCTGAGCAAAACTTTGAGCCTGGCTTTATCTGATTCATATGCCTTCAGTCTTCATTCTTAATAAGAGCTTCCACTTAATGAGCACCTAAGTACATATCAGTCAGTTGACATGTATCATTTCATTTAAGTTCGTAAAATATATCCGAAAACCATAAGCAGGGCCACCAAGAACAACCTTCAATTTAAAAAAGAGCTATACATAAAATAAAAAGAAAATCCAAGCCACCCAGAAAGGGAGCTAAAAACTTTACATAGGATTTGTGTAAGTATGCCTATAGTCAGAAAGGTAGGCTGGAAAGTTGTGCTAAATTACTCTGGTACCTTTCCCCCTACCATGCTTTGTCTATGGATTAGATACAATCCTGAGTTCCACGATGAAGAAACTTCAACTCAAAGAGTTAAAGCAACTTTCCCCAAAGTTGGTAAATGGCTGAGCTGAAACTTGAATTCAGACTTGTCTGATTTTAATGTGAGGAAACGCATTTCTCATTAATTGAAGTAATTTCTAAATAGGTACCTGAAAAGCTGAATTCTAATGGGAACTCTATTTATGAGTAATTTTCCATGCATCATGACCCCAAAACAAAACCTTCCAGGGCCTGGCAACTTACTGAAGAAATCAAGCCTTTTCAGAAATTTCAGATATATGAACACACACAAACATCACTAAAAGTCTGAGCACTTGAAGAAGATGAATGACCTGAGGCTGGATCTTCATTATTATCACCTTGATCACTTATAAAGGAGGATAGAAATGTCTTTGATTTGCCACTAAACACTTGAGAACATAATTACTCGTATCATCGTAGTATCAAAAGAAAGTCTTGCAAAAATGTGTTGAGCAGTAGTAACTATAGCATATAGTTTTTATCAGTGACTCAATTGGGTGATAATGTGCACCATATAAATGGGCTACATTTATTTGTGTATTCCCAGTGATGGCAAATATCCACTGGTTTTCAGTTTAGAAAATACATAAAAGTCATTTATTCAGAGTGAAGCCTAGTGATGGGCCTAAAGAACACTGGAACTGCCAAGAAATGGAAGACTGAAGAGTTCCACTGGTAACTGATAGAATTGCCTCTGAGCTTGTGTGAAGTGTATTTCCAAAGAATTTGAGTAATAAAAATCACTCAATATTAAATCTTGTTTGAATTTACTTGAAGTTCCATTTGTTTATAAAGTATTTGGGAATTTCTTCCTTTTTTTTGAGGCCTATTCAAATGTCCTGTTTAAGTCCCTACAAGCCTGAACCAAATAAGACTTCTTTCCCTTCATGCTTATTTAGCAAAATTGAGCCCATAGTAGATCATGCTGGTTTTCCCCTTTGCCATTCTACAGTGGAGTGGATGATTGGGATCCATGAGACAATTAGCTAAGGACCTTGAACCTCATGCTCAGTTGCCCTCCCAACTGAATATTCTGCTTAAATGTTGTACTTGTTTACTGTGGAATGGTGCTGGCATTAGTCTATTTTAATATTAAATAATGTTCTCTGCTGACCTTTCTAAGTGGACTCTGAAATTTGCCTCCTAAAAGTTTGAGTCAACATCTCTTTTCACATTTGTTAAGTGTCTGTAGAATATGTGAATAAATGTTTAGCCACAGTCACATTTAGTTACCATGAATTACAGGAATAGGATAGGGTGGAATATAAATTCAGTTTTTATTTGCATGGAAACATGTTTGTGAATAGATAAATATTTCAATCTAAATAAAAGCTTGAAAAACTTAGTTTTTTTTCAGTAAGATAGGAATTAAACATAAATTGTAAACACGGAAGAGACTCCTAGAATTCATGTAATTTATTTTAATTTATTGAGTGTCTACTATGGGATAGGAACTTCTAGATACTAAGAGTACATTGAAGAGTAAAATAGACAAAGTCCTTTAGGGGCTTACATTCCAGTAAAGGGATGCTAACATTTAAAATATATAGTATATTAGTAAAGGATACATTTCTTGGAGAAAATTTATAGCTATGAAGGGAGATTTTGAGTGTTAGAATTTGCAATTTAAATAGGTTGGTCAAGGAACGTGACATTTGAGCAAACTTGAAAAGGTAATTTAATTACTTATGTTGATTTAATTATCTTGCTATTAATCTGATATATTCTCATTTTTACAAATGCGGTCACTAAGAATCAGAGAAATTAAGTGATATGTCCAAAATCACAAGATACCTTAGTAAGAGACCGTAAAAAGAGACTTGGTCTTTTGTTGTGGCTAAAGAATGCTTTCCACTTAACACAAATAGCCTTGGAAGGCAAACATTTTTCTAATAAGGGTATTTGAATGAAACTGGACTGGCAAATCCTCAACTCAAATTCTTCAACCTTCCAGCATTCTCAGATTACCTTTCCCTTTGAGAGAGAGAGAGGGAGAGGAAGGAAGGAAGGAAGGAAGGAAGGAAGGAAGGAAGGAAGGAAGGAAGGAGAGAGAAAAGAGGAAGAGAAAAAAGAAAAATGAAGAAAAGAAAGCTCAACCTTCTGACTTTGATAGAATCTAATACCAAGTGGTCTTTTCCTCTTCAACCTCAAGACCGTAAAGATCCCAGTAGATCTTTCTCCAATTTCTGTTTCTGCTGTATTCTCTATGTCCTTCGTGAGTTTTACCTCCTCCAACAGTTATCCATCTCTACCACCATTTTGAGCCTAAAGTGGAACACAAACTTCTTTCCCTTTAATTTAATGATAAAATAACAATACAATGTCAATGATGTAGCAAGTTTTCCCTAAACGTTGGGAGTAAAGAAGGAATTTATCCCCCAGCACAGCACAACAAAAAAATATTTAATATGAGTTATTCCCATTATTAAAATCTCATCAGCTCTTCCTTACACTGGGATATTTTTTGAGAAATGTCCGTGCCACCAGCCAGATTTTTGTGCCACTTCTTTGTCTTCACTCCTACGACAGTCTCCAATATCATTCCCATGGACCAAAAAGAAAAAAAAAATTAAAGGTCTGTTTATTCGCAAGCAGAGTTCTTTTATCTTCCCCACCTGCTCATCAGATCAACTCTTTCTGTATTCATAAAGATATCAGCCAATCAAGAAGCCTCTGTTGTAGGCCATATCTTTTATAGCTTACAGAAAGAGTAGAACTTCTGGATTTGCAGTCTTTTCTCTTTTATGATAAAATTATTGGACATGGTTTTTTCCCTATCAATATCTGTAAGCAGAAGTAAGCATTATATTGAATTATCCTCTTCAGGATAGGAATTACTCAATTCCTCCTGGAAGGCGGCAATGGCCACAGTTGCTTTGCAGTTTGTTTTTTTAAACCCATAATTTCTGTTAAAGTATAGTTTGGCATCACCAATTTGCCTCCCAGGAATTTGTTTGACAGGCATGCTCACTGAGAGAAAGCTCTATGGGGAGGACTACTTTCATTATCTCAATTAAGCAGCTTATTCACATTGTGAGGAATTCTTTGAGCCATCCTTGATATTCATTGGACTGAAATATGTAAAAATTATTATAATAATTTTTCTGAAACATAGTTTTAATCTTGCCACTTTCTAGTTTAAAATAAAAACAGGGCCGGGCGCGGTGGCTCACGCCTGTAATCCCAGCACTTTGGGAGGCCAAGGCGGGCAGATCACGAGGTCAGGAGATCGAGACCATCCTGGCTAACATGGTGAAACCCCGTCTCTACTAAAAATACAAAAAATTAGCCGGGCATGGTGGCGGGCGCCTGTAGTCCCAGCTACTCGGGAGGCTGAGACAGGAGAATGCCATGAACCAGGGAGGTGGAGCTGGCAGTGAACTGAGATCGTGCCACTGCACTCTAGCCTGGGCAATAGAGCAAGACTCCGTCTCAAAAAAATGAAAGAAAATAAAATAAAAAATAAAAACAGAGCAAAATAATAGCCATTTTATTCTTGTACACCACTCCTACTCTCATAGGCTTTGAGAACAGATGAAGGAAGACAGCAATTTAGTGAAAGTCTAGTCTCAAATGGCCAAGGCTTGTTCATGTGCATTTTCTTCTCTTTGATCCCAGGCCAAAATAACCATGGTGTG
The DNA here is from genome assembly GCF_006542625.1 of Nomascus leucogenys. NCBI lineage: Eukaryota > Metazoa > Chordata > Mammalia > Primates > Hylobatidae > Nomascus > Nomascus leucogenys. The sequence goes on along the minus strand of NC_044395.1, from coordinate 87,103,042 downwards.
CAGAGTTCACTCTTAGCAACATTGCAACAATGTTGTTTTTTGTTTTGTTTTGAATGCCCCATTTTTTCCAGTTCTTTATCTTTTTCTCCTTTGGTAGCATTTAATATCATCAAACTTTTTCTTTCCCATTACAACTTGCTGCATGCAAATTGCTGAACTATTTTACATTGCGGAGACTACTAATGTTAGCAATTACAAATTTAACTTGTTAAGCATGTGAGTAATTGAATAGCAGGACCTTGTTAAGGCCATGTATAAGTAACAGGTGATGGTGTTTATATTCTGACAGGGTCTCAAGCCTTACACTAAATGAGTCAAATACAAATGGCAGTATTTGGTGCACATGAGAGAGGGTATAGGCGCTACAGGGATTTCTTCCGGTCAAAGAAGTATATTTTCCCTCCTTCTCGCTATATTAGCATTTCTGATATAGAAATGTGCCTTCCTAGTTAATGAGGTCATTGAATGTACTGGGTTGTTTTTTTTTTTTTTTTCACCTGAAAACTTATGAATTGCTGCTGTGCTTTACAATCTGCATGAATTTTGCATGGAGTGAGTCTTTATGGAATTAAGAAGCGAGTTTGAGGACAATGAATGCTACCAAAGGGAGAAAAGGGTAAATATGTAGAAAATAACTGAAAATTAAATTACTGAATCGATGCTGTGCCTTATAATCAACAAAATGTTGAAAGCAAGGAATACTTTCCTAAGAGGCATAAAGGTTTCTTTACATCCCAGGTATTAACCACTCTTCTCCCTACCACTTCAAAATTCAAGGCTAATTGGAGTCACGTAGATAATACTGTTACTACACAAAGTTTAATTAAAACCATCAGTACTCATTAACTCTTTTGTTATAGGTTTCTAGTATGTACCTTTAGAAAGTTATTGATGATAATGTTTTGAACCATTATTAACCTGACTTATACAAGGGGGTTACATGTTTTATAGATTGAATATTAACAATTAGGTAGTGTAAATATTAAACTCTAAAGCAGTCAAGTCTCTGAAAGCTAAATAAAGTTCTGATTTTCTGCTGAGATCACTACAACAAAAACCTCATATATAATTGGAATACTTCATGATACAAATAATTAAAAGCCCAGGTTAAGGTAAATATATTAAAGACCAAGATTTGTAGTAACATTTATCATATCAACTCTCCAAATCTAGCAGAGGAATTTAAACAGAGGACACAGATAGCTCTTGGGAGAGTCTTCATATTTTTATTGGTAACTAAAAGCATATTTTAGCTATCTAATTAGACCCTTCTGGGGTCTAATTCAAATTCATGAAGCAAAGATTTGTTCAGTTATCCAGATGTGAAAAGCAAAATTAGAGTGTTTTTTGTTTTATTGTTTGGCTGGAAATGTTTCTGTCTTTGGGCATTACGGATAATTTTAGTTTTCTCCTTTCTAAAAATTATGTTTTTATTTTCTACAATGGCTATAATGTATTGGGTATATGGACTAGACCTTTGCTTCCGTCTTCAAGGAAATGGTCATTTGAACAGCTGACAGACTCCTATAGCCGGTTACATAGAGATTCCCTAAAATAGGCAAGATGATGGCTGAGTACAAAGTGAGTACTAGGGAGGCTACGTTCTACAGGAGTTGACATGGAAAGGCAGGAAAGCTTCACAGAGTAGAGAAAACTCATACTAGATCTTGTAGAATAGACAGGCTTTATAGATTTGTGGGGATGGAGAAGGCCACTGAAGAAGGAGGAGAAGCATGAACAAAATTAGAACAAAATTGTACTGGAGGTACTTTGGAACAATTGACAGAGTCTAAAGAGAGCAGAAACAGGAATTTATAACTGGATTGTTACCTTCCTTCTCTCATTTGTCCTGGTCCTAATTCTAATTTAGCCTGTGGGTACAGTTATAGTAACCTGGTGAAAATAAGAGAAAGACAAGATAAAGTTTAAGGCTATAAATAATTTATTAATTAATGGCAAATCCATTTTTCTAGGTCCTAGAGTAAAGAAAGAAAAACTATGATGTTCAAGAGTGCTCTGCTGTAAGCACAGATAATAGCCAATGGGGTACATATTATTACCTTTGATTTTACAGATCAAGACAAAAAGATTCAGGAAGTTTAAGACTTCAGTCTTTAAAGACCTTGTAAGGTCTTATTATCCCTGTGTTCCAGGTGAAGTTCAGAAATGTTAAATGATTTATGAAATGTTTCACGGCTTTCTCGTGGTTGAGCCAGGACTCGAGCAAAGGTCTCTGAATTCCTAGTCCTTTGCTCCTTTCTCTCCACATCCACTGCCTCAGACCACTGCAGGCACACAGCCTTCACTCTCCCTTCTTCAAGAGGAAGACACTGCTGAGGACTGTGTTTGCATTTTACAGATTCCATCTCACGAATTAAAAATGCTGAGGTGGTAAATTGTTATCAATTCTATGTTTCCCAGTAATGTTTAACCTTAAGTTAAAAAAAATCTAAGAGATAAAACAGCATGTTATCTGGCCAGTCCATTCCACCCCCAGTGGTTATTAATTTCAGAACACATCTGAATTCCTTCTCTGTGGCATATGCTTTAGGAGAGGAGCAGACCGCTCTTAGCTAGGGTCAGATTTCAAATTCTCATCTCTTGGTGCCAATACCACCACCAGATTCTTCCTTGAAGTCAATTTTTGAGATCTTCCCTAAGTACACGTTGGTGTCTGAAGATTCACACAAGTGCCTGTGGTAATCATTTTCTTCAGGGAATCACAGTCTCTCCTCTCAGCAAAGCATCCACTGTACTGAACTTTGCTTTTGGAAACATCTTCTTCCTGAGACCTCGTTGAAAGAAACTCTTTGGTGTCATACTTTCCAATATGGAGGTGAAGAACTTTGCAATTTGGGATTATGTTGTATTTGCAGCCCTCTTTTTCGTTTCCTCTGGAATTGGGGTGTTCTTTGCCATTAAGGAGAGAAAAAAGGCAACTTCCCGAGAGTTCCTGGTTGGGGGAAGGCAAATGAGCTTTGGCCCTGTCGCCTTGTCTCTGACAGCCAGCTTCATGTCAGCTGTCACGGTCCTGGGGACCCCTTCTGAAGTCTACCGCTTTGGGGCATCCTTCCTAGTTTTCTTCATTGCTTACCTACTTGTCATCATCTTAACATCAGAGCTCTTTCTCCCTGTGTTCTACAGATCTGGTATCACCAGCACTTATGAGGTAAGATAATTTCTCCATTCTTCTCTATTTTTTTTTCTCATCTTCTTGATGATAGCACCTGGTAGTTGAAGAACACTCACTGATTTTCAGGACAATTACACATTATGAGAAAGACATTAAAATGTTTTTGTAAAAAGCCTAAGCTTTGGAGAGAGACATATCTATTTTCCCATCTGTAGAAGGAAAATAATGATGAGAATCCCACAGGGCTATTTTAATGATCAAATGAGAACCTCTATGTGAGCACTTAATGTATGGCCTCATTTGTAGGAGGTTTGCAATAAAGAGGGCTGATGTTATTTTTTATTATTATGAATGTCATCATTCTGAAAAGCAAACAGAACATCTCTCATGAGTACGGCAATTTTCCAGCTAAGAAAACTGAGATACAGATAAATGACTTAGTTAAGATTTTTGAATAGTAAAGTGACCTGAGAACCTAATTTTTTCTGTATCTCTACTTAGTGGTCTTTCTGTCAGAGAGTAGAGGGCATTTTAATAGAAATTATAATGAGACTAATTTTTAATGAGGAAATGGAAACATTTTTGAAAAGTACAAAACATTTTAACAGGAAGGAACTGTTAAATAATACAAATATAGGAATTATTTAATGAGAGGGAAATGAGGCAGTGGTGTTTTGGCTTTACAATGATTCTCAGTGAAGACATCATGTTCAAAATTGAATTTGCATGCTCCATATAGAAGTGTGATCAAACATAAGTTTCTATTAATAAGGTGTTTATTTTCATTATCCAATATCATTCCTACTAAGTCACTGCAGAAGACTGAAAAGAAACCTATTTTTTTAAAAAATATGTAAGCTAAATGAGTATAAAACATTATTCTAGCCTTCAAAAGCCACTCAGGCAAATGAACACTTTTTAGGAAGTCTTAAAAAGTGTTATTGATTCCATGGTTTTATGTAATGTAATTTTTATGACTATTCACTCAGTAAATACTCATTAAGCATCTACTCTTAAGATACTTAAAAAGGCACTCTTCTTTTTTTCCATTTATTTATTTATTTATGAGATGGGGCTTTTGCTATGTTGCCCAGGCCATTCTCAAACTCCTGGGCTCAAGTGATTCTCCTGAATCAACCTCCCAAGTAGTTGGGACTACAGGAGTTTGCCACCACACCCAGCTTGTTCTAGGCATTCTCGTAGCCCTAGGCATAAAGCATTGCACCAAGTTGCTGCTGTCATGGAGCTTACTTCATAGCAGAGAAGGGCAGTCAATAAACATATACTGTGTAAGAAAATCATAATACAAATGTATATGCTATTTAACTATGTGTTAAGTACTTCTCTAAGTTCCTTATGTGTGTTAAGTCTTTTGGCCTTAAAACAATCTTTTTTAGACATGTACTGTCACCTCCTTTTAACAGACTAGAAAACTGAGGCATATAGAATTAAGTAACTTGCTAAGTGACATAAAGCTAGCAAGTAACAGTTTTTCAAACCAGGCAGTCTAACTTTAGATATCATATGCTAAATAACTATGCTGTCCTGTCCTACAAAAACAAATGGAGTAAAAGTAAAGTAAATAGGATGAGATAGAGAGGAGGAATGCTGGTATGAGTAGAGAATGTCCACATTCATAGAGGGTGATCATATGAAACTTCAAATAAAATAGGACATCTAAATGGAGACTGGAAGAAAGCAAATAATTGCACCTGACAAGGGAAGTACATCTCAGTACATCTCAGGCTGAAGGAGTCACAGATGCAAAGGACCTAGAAAAGGAGTAGGACTGGCATGTTGAAGGACAGCAAAGAAATCAGTGTGCCTGGAGAGGAGAGAGCAAAGGGGACAATGGTAAAAGGTAAGATCAAAGAGATGGGAGTGCCCAGTTACATACAGCAGGGGTCTCAGTGGGGCTAGTGCCACACAGAGGGAGCACTTGGGATATTTGTAGGATATTTGGTTGTCACAATGATTGGGGTCACTACCGATGTTTAGGGAGTTGAGGGTAGAGACATCAGATGTCTTTCAGTGTGTAAAGACACATACACAATGAGTAATTTCACTCTGCACTGCATGATATTTTAATGCTGTAATGCTCAAAAACTACTGCACATATTAGTACTACCTTAGTGCACAGTAACTTTACAATAAAAAGTTATACACACACTATAAATTAGCACATTTTCCAAAAATTAAATGAAATAAAAACATTGTCTTAAAATTATCGAACAATTTACTTACTTCGAACAATCTGTCTATTCCACATATGCTGCTCAATACATGCTTAGCTGTAACTGGCTTTAGTAAAATGGCTCAGTTACTGCAAAAACAACTAAACCAATTGCAATTATATAACTGAGGAGATTTGATTCTCTTTTTAAATTAATAAATTAGTACAAGTATTGAAAATATAAGGATTTCATTGAATTTAATTTACTAAATTGTTTTTAAAATATTTACTATTTTTGCCTCTACATATTTTTAACTTTTTAGTAACCAGAGTGTGTAAAGTAGACATAAGGTTATTTTGGGATTACCTCTTGCTTTATAAAAATTGGCATTATGGCATGCAAGTTACAAGTATGGACTCTAGGCCAGGCATGGTGGCTCACGTCTGTAATCCCAGCACTTTGGGAGGCCGAGTTGGGTGGATCACCTGAGGTCAGGAGTTCGAGACCAGCCTGGCCAATATGTAGAAACCCCATCTCTACTAAAAACACACACACACACACACACACACACACACACACACACACACACACAAAATTAGCCAGGCATGGTGGCGCACATGTAATCCCAGCTGCTCGAGAGGCTGAGGCACAAGAATCACTTGAATCTCGGAGGTTGCAGTGAACTGCCGAGATCCACTGCACTCCAACCTGGGCAACATTGAGTGAGACTGTCTTTAAAAAAATAAAATAAAAAAGAGTATGGACTCTAAACTCTGTTGACTTGGCTTTCAGTGTCAGCTCTGCCACTTGCTAGCTGCATGACCTTGGCGTAAATTACTTAACTTTTATATACCTGGTTTTCACATGTGTAAAATAGTGGTAATAAAAACATCTATTTCAAAGGATGTCTGCGAGGAGTAAATGATGTATTGTATACAAATACGTTTAACAGAGCCTGGCAAATAGTAAATACTATGTAAGAGTGTTGCATCATTGTTGTTGCTATCTTCAAATTTATACCACTTAGTCTGTCTATAGTATCTTGAGTTTCTGTTTCTTTCTTCAGCCTCCATTCTCTAGTAGTTATTGAAAGGTATGCTTTCTAGGCTCTTTTTAAATACTAAAGACTGAAAGAAGTGGAGTCTCTTTATCCACCCTGTGAACTTTGGCCAGTTTTGTGACTTGCTTTGACCACCAGAATGTAGCCAAAGTGATGTTCTGCGAGCTTGGAGCCTAGGCCTTATGAGCCTTGTAGCTTCTGCCTTTGTCCTCTTGGAATGCTGCCCTGATACTGCTATGTAAGGAAGCTGGCATAGCTGATCTAGCTTCAGGAGCAGCAGTGGACACATAGAGAACAGAGACACCCAGCCAACAGCCAATACAAGTTACCAGACCTGTGAGTGAGGCCATCTCAGACCTCTCTCCATTGATCTTCGAAGTTACTGAAGCTACATGAGAGTCCTGATGAAACCAGAGAGATCACCCAGCCTGTCCTCAGAGTTATGAGAAATAATAAATTTTTGGTTTTTGAGCCAATGAGTTTGGGGGTGGGTGTTATATAGCAATAGCCAACTGATTTAAATGCCTTGATATGCAGTGGGATTTCAAGACTAAGATATGCCATCTGTGCTACTTTATCACTACCCTGTCACAAGTCAATGTATAGGGAATTCTTCTCACCCTCAAGTGATAATTTAGGCTTAGCTAGTTTGCAGTATCATATATTTTCATTATCTCAATTGTACAGTTTATTATTAGTCTCATAATATTATCTTCACTTTAAAGTTCTTCCTTCTCTTATCATACACTCATAAATCCAGTTTGTTATTATTTACCTAATTTAATATTGGCTTATAGGCCAATGTCTACCTGTTCTCTCATATTTCTTGGACTTCTTGGCTTCTGAACTAGTTACTTCTCTTCAATTTCAAATTTTCTTTCTGATAATGCCCGGGCTACTATTTCACTGTGTTTTCTTGTACAGTGGCTTCTGAGCATTCATACATTACATACTTTTTTTTAGGTAAATGCTTTCCTTTTAGTTCTCCTTTAAATAACAGTGGTGGTATTGTTAGTAATTATATTTGTATTTTGAGAAATTCAATGTTTATAAGATATTATTGAATACTATTTCAGCAGAGTAAATGGTGCTATATAATATTTGTTGTAAAAGAGATATTTAGGATCTGAACCAACATTATGGGGCCTTTTAGGTCATCATAGGGATTAGCTTTTACTCTAGAAATGATGTGTCATTACAGTGTTTGGGAAGGGAAGTGACATGATGGGATTTGTATGTTAAGAGGATTACTCTAGCTAGATATTAAGAATAATTTTAGGGCTTTTACTGCTGAAGCGGGGAGGTAATTGGGAGTGTACATACATAATCTGAGCAAGAGATGATAGTAATAGGGTGGTAAGAGAGGATGAATGCAAGTAAATATGTTTTGAAAGTGGGGGGCAAGCACCTAGATTTCTTTTATGAATTGGATGTGGGGAGGGAGAGAGAGGAGTAAAGGCTGGCTCTGTTATTTGGGCTCGAATCAACATGAAAAGTAGAGTTGGTATTTCCTGAGATGGAAAAGAGTATGGCTGGATCAAGTTTGGGGTTCTGAAAATAATCCATCATAATGTTGGTAAATGTCACCTCAGGTATTTTTACAAGCAGGCATGAAGCATGCAACTTCTCTGCTGCATTTTTACTTTTGACAATAGGAATAGCTTATATATACACCAAAGGTGACCATTGAATGAATGAGTGAATGCATTGAAAGGAAAAGTGGATAAATTCTTTCAGATATAGAATTATGCAGTTGCAATAGTCTTTCTTCTTTCACAGATGAGAATCCTGAAGCACAGATCACAGAGTGAGATGCCAGCAAATCTCAAACTGGAATTCAAGGAGCCTGATTTCTGATCAGGTCTTTGTTCATATAGCTTTTCCCCAGTACTGTCTTTGTAATTTTACTGGGTTGAGTGAAACTTAACTGAAATGTGAAAACCATTGATTTTTTTCCAGAACCCTATAGCAATATCCTCATGGCTTTACTGTTTTTCAGGATTCGTTGCCCCTTAGGTTTTCCAGACTTCCTTGTGCCACCCAGTAGCAAAGCTAATGCTACATATTTTTGGTTTTTGTTACACCTCCCCACTTCTAGTGCCAATCTTTGTATTCATGGTTATCTATTGCTATGCAGCATACTACCCCAATATAAATGTCTCAAAATAACAACTTTATTTTCTCACAATTCTGCAGATTAGCAATTTTACCTGGCTCAGATGGGCCCCATAAAATTGTGCTGGTCTCACTTGGGACCATCTATGTGACTTCCATAGGTAGCAAGTTGGCTAGCAGCTTGCTGGCCTAGGGGAATGCAAATGAGACAGCTTGTCTTTGTTACCTTTAGTGTCATCCTCCTGTAGGCTATCCTGAGTTCTTTACGTGATAGAAAAGAGTTCCTCTCAGAAAGAGAACACACCTCATTACAGAAGTATTTTCAAAATTTGTACTTGCATTATATTTACTAGAAATGTCTCTGTCTTAAGTTGCATTCTACTAGAAGCAGATCCTGAAACAAGGATTTGAATGCAAGTTGATCTGGGGGAAGTGATTCTAGTAAGCAGTGATAGACAAGTGGCAATGTGAGACAAAAGAAAAAGATACCAATAAAAAACGTAATTTTGAGCAGGTTACCACTGTGAACAACTGGGGTTCAATCCAACTGGGGATCTCAAAGAGACAATATAAAGTGCGTCTCAGGGTTGTCCTCACTGAAAGGCAAAAAGCCAGGGTATTTTGCTTCCAACCCCATTTAGTCATTGGCTGAGTGCTGATGATAACACCTGCAAGCCTTTCTGATCTGCCCTAGGGCCCTGTGCAAAGGCTCAGAACACTCTCAAGCAGATAATCTCAGGCACATTTAGATACCATCAACATGTACTGGAACAGGGAATGCCAATAAACTATGGTTGTTGCACCCTCAGTGACCACAGCAGTCATTAAATCCTACTATAGCCCTAGCTCTGTACTTGGCATTATCATACCTCCCACCATTTGATCCATACAACACCCACTTTCAGAAGAGAAAATCATGGCTTAGTGGCAGAAAATAGTCTTCCCAAGGGCACAAGATTAGAACCCAAGTTGTCTTCACCACAGACATTTCACAGTGTTTTCTACCTTATGATATTTGAGAGACTGCTGACTCCTCACTGACTTCCCTTCCTCAATAATATTTTCCTTATGTCTGGTGCCCTCATTCACATATTCACTGGACTATACATTCTGGCTCACAGAATGTATCATCTGAAGAGAGGGCCTGAAATTAAGGTGGTTTTCTACCTCAGGTTTGGGAGAATCTGGCAGGATAAATTGAGAATGTGAGTTAGTATAAAATGGAGTCACAGTTCTGCCAAGAGATGTACTTAGTTTCAAAGAAGGGCCCACTGTAAGCCATGAAACGTTTATCTATTGTTTCTAGGGAAAGGATAAATCGGTTGTCAATCCTTGATTTAATCAAAATGATTTTTTTTTAATTCAGAAAAGAAAGAACTACTATCAAGTAGAAACTACTAGCAAGAAATTTAATCCTCAAGCCAATTGATACTTTAAAAATTTGTGTTTATTCAATACATGTTTATTATACACTGAAAGACACATATTAATGTCTTCTAGAATACTTACTGAGAAAAACTTTTCCTTGCCTCCAAAACAGTAAATCAGACCCTACTATTTAGTAAGTTCACAGCTACTTTTAGCTCTTTTAGTACATATCACAATTGCAACTTTACTTTTATTGGTATAAATATTTGTTAACGGTCACTTCATCTAATCTGTAAGATCCTCTATGGTATGGACTATATCATATTTGCTTATCATTTTGTGTCAGAATGCAATATATAAAGCAGGTAACAAATGTTTGTTGAATGAATGAATATGTAAATGACAAAGATAAAAATGAATAAAATAGAACAGTACTTGTATATATCAGGGATAGTAAATATGGTAGGCTGAAAACAGCATACCTTCCCCAATATATATCCAGGCGTAATCCCTGAAAGCTGTGAATATTATTTTACATGTTTTTTTTTGTTGTTGTTTTAAAAGGGATTACTGCAAATGTGATTGAAGGATTTTGAGGTGAGAAAATTGTCTTGGATTATCCAGAGAGGCTCTATATAAATACAATCACATATATCCTTATATGAGGGAGGTAGTGGGAAATTTGACAGGCAAAAGAGAAGGTAATGTAACTATAAAGGCAGAAATTGGAGTGATGGAACCAGAAGCTAAGGACTGCCAGCAGCCTAACAGCAGGAAGGCAGGAAGCTGACTTTTCCTTAGAGCATCGTGTAGGAGCCTCCTGCTCACACTTTGATTTTGACCCAGTGAAATTGATTTTTAACTTTTGGTTTTCAGTACTGAGAGGTAATAAATTTCTGTTGTTTCAAAACAACAAATTGGTGGTAATTAATTTGTACAGTATTAATAACAAACTAATACAGTGAGATAATCAAATTCAACACCAAAATACAAGATAGCAACTGATAACCATGAAGAAGTCTTAATATTAGTGCCATATGAGCTCAGAGGATGAAGTATGAGCAGGGCCAGGAATAGCAATTGGGCTAATGCTTTCATCTATGATCTAAGCCTTGAATTTCTCATCTGTGAAAGAACAAAGACTGTTTAAACTGCATAATTCTATATCTGAAAGAATGTATTTACTTTTCCTTCCATCCATTGACAGATGACTAAGACTTTGTGAAATTTGGGGGAAGTGGCTCTTATATTGAGAGTTCTGCCTAAACGAAGGAAAGGTCTGAAAAAGCACAAAACATGTTAGCTGAACGATAAACAATAATTGCATGTGGAGAATAAATTATGTGAAGGTTGGTGATACGATTTAAGAAAGGGAGGGTGTGGGTCCGACAATGGAAGGCTTGGAATATCAAGCCTGGGATATGCACTTTGTTTTGTCAGTGATAGAGAATCATTGAAGAATTTGAGAAAAAGAGCAACATGATCAGAGCTCTGCTTTAAAATAATTGATATGGGAGATATGTGGTTGATAGGATGAGTGGGCAAAGGTTGGTATTAGGGAGATCAATTGGGGTGCCACAACAGCAATCCAGAAAAGAGAAAATAAAGGATTCAACTAAATTTGGGGCAGCAGGAATATAAAAGGAAACGATGGCTTCAGTGAGTCCACTAGGAAGACTTTTGGGCAGAAAGTCAATAGAGTTGAATTTTTATTCAAACAACCCACTTCTCTTCTCTGATCATCATGAGAAACATGAGCAAAAATTGAGTTTTAATAGATCTTTGAGTTTTAACAATCCCTGCTATTTTATTCCTGTTGCTTCTAAGGATACATATCATAAAATCAGATTACAAGTCCAGAGCACAACAGAGGATATACCAAGATAAAAAGGACTTTCTTAGCAGTTCTTATCTAAACCTCACTGACTCTGCATGTCTTTCTGTTTCCTTTAGTACTTACAACTACGATTCAACAAACCAGTTCGCTATGTTGCCACAGTCATCTACATTGTACAGACGGTAAGGGGTCATGGCTGCTGCAGATGTGGAAACTATGAGGTTACTAGATATAGATTTGTTTATTTTGGGGGCAATAGACTCAGCTAAAGGACACTTAATACTAAGAAGACACTACTTTCTTCCAAAGATAGCACTTTTAATCTGTACTAAAAATAACAAACAAATGCATATTGCAAGCCACAAAGGGAAATAAAGCTGTTTGTATGTGTGTATAAGCCACCCACATTTTAACATGTATTTCACTGCTGTTTAACCTGTACAAGTTGCTGTAGATTAGATATGAAATCGTCCAGTAACTAGGTTTTGCTGTTTTTTTGTTTTGTTTTGTTTTTGGCTTGTGTGTTTTTAACCATTAACTGAGTTGAAGCAAATACCTATTTTGCTGAAAGTCATGTTAAGACAATATTCCCAGCTAATACTCCTACTTCCCTCTCTTCTCTCTTATGAACTCCTTTCCCACCCTCCCAGCTTTGGGATGTCTTCATGCTGCTCCATATTTGCCCATGGTACACAGCATTGATATACTTCCTACTACTCACCAAGTACTTTCTCCTAGAGGATAAGCTTCTTCCCTCTTCTTAATCAAAACTCCCACTCACTGACTGAAGAATTTAGGCAAGAAAATAGGAGGAAAACAATGCTCCTTTACCTGCCCACAGATATTTGCCTTTTAAAACCCTAACATGAATCTCTACATGGTGAAATTCCAAACAGAAACTGGAGAAACTGGACCTATTTCCAGCAGGATAGTGGTTGCACTTCTGGGAATTAGAAGCCATATTCATTATGGAGATCACCCATGTTGTTAGTCTTCCCAGCACAGTACTTTTTCCTCACAGATTCTTTCTATCTCACCTCTAAATTCCTTATTTCAGCAAACTGCTAAAATATGCTTCTGTTGCTTAGTAAAGCTTCTCATGAAGTCAGTAGAGAGTTCACTGTTATGCGTGCATCAGGCAAATGGGTAGAAGGAAGATGAATCAAAACTTAAGTCTATTTTTGTAACCCTTAGAGATATACAAAATATAACCATAATATCTCAAAATTAGTAGCAATTTTGAAAATCCAACTCTCTTCCTCCATCTAATGATTACATCCCCTCTACAAACTACTGATAGTGGTGAGCAACTTCAAAATTAGAGTCGACAGGAATGCAATGTTTGATGAACAGGTTGAAGAGAATACAACTCTAACGTCAATAAAGAACTTTCTAGGCAGTTTTCCTTTCTATGTCCCTTTCTCACTGCCAACCTGATTCTTGTTTCTCTACCAGATTCTCTACACAGGAGTGGTGGTGTATGCTCCTGCCCTGGCACTCAATCAAGGTGAGTTATCAACATTCCCTTGGCATATTTTACCATTTTTATGCCTGAATTCTCACCTTGGAGAATTATAAATAAAATACTTTGTTGGGGAGATATTCTTCTGGTTAGGGGATTCTGAATTACTATTAGAAGTCATTACATAAAGCTGTAAATATTGATTAAACATTGAAAATAATGCAAACAATTAGTTACTTGGTTTTGACTCATATACTTCCAGACACCAATTTTGATTGCTTTTGTTTGTTTGGGATTTGGTTTTTGTTTTTAAATCATTGGAATTATGGCAGTTTCGATATTGTATATGTTGCTAAGTATGGTCATCTATAATATAGGGACTTCAGTGATCTCATGAAGTAGATAATCTCAGTATAAGAGTAAAAGTTGCTTGTAATAGTTACACTAAAATTTATAGTCTATTCTTTCAAAATAATAGAATACTAAAAACAAAAAGGAAAGAAATAAAAGTCAAAGTAAACTTCACAATGATACCTGCTGTATTTAAAGTCCTCAATATTCCATTTAATTGGGCTATGTGCTTATACTGAGAAATATTCACCTCAGAGTCAGTGAGGTTTAGATAAGAGCTGCCAAGAAAGTCCTTTTTATATTGATATTCCTCTGAGTTTTGTGCTTTGGACTTGTAATCTGATTTTGTGATATGTATTCTTAGAAGCAACAGGAATAAAAAAGCATGGATTGTTAAAAGTCAAAGATCACTGGTAATTAGAGAAATGCAAATCAAAACCACAATGAGATACCATCTGACACCCATTAGAATGGCGATCATTAAAAAGTCAGGAAACAACAGATGCTGGAGAGGATGTGGAGAAATAGGAACACTTTTACACTGTTGGTGAGAGTGTAAATTAGTTCAACCATTATGGAAGACAGTGTGGCGATTCCCCAAGGATCTAGAACCAGAAATACCATTTGACCCTGCATCCCATTACTGGGTATACACCCAAAGGATTATAATCATTCTATTATAAAGACACATGCACACATATGTTTATTGCAGCTGTATTCACAATAGCAAAGACTTGGAACCAACCCAAATGCCCATCAATGATAGACTGGATAAAGAAAATGTGCCACATATACACCATGGATACTATGCGGCCATAAAAATGATGACTTCATGTCCTTTGTAGGGGCATGGATGAAGCTGGAAACCATCATTCTCAGCAAACTATCACAAGGACAGAAAACCAAACACCACGTTCTCACTCATAAGTGGGAGTTGAACAAAGAGAACACATGGACACAGGGAGGGGAACAGCACACATTGGAGGCCTGTCAGTGGGTAGGGGGCTAGGGGAGGGATAGCCTTAGGAGAAATACCTAATGTAGATGACAGGCTGATGGGTGTAGCAAACCATCATGGCAAGTGTATACCTATATATGCTAGGTACATTCAATAAAAGGATTGTTTTCCTAGAAAAAAAGTCAAAGATCTATTAAAACTCAATTTTTGTTCATGTTTCTCATGATGGTCAGAGAAGAGAAGTGGGTTGTTTGAATAAAAATTCAAGTCTACTGACTTTCTGCCCAAGAATCTTCCTAGTGGAACCTCTAAAGCCATTATTTCCTTTTATATTCCTGCTCATGGATGATGTTTAGGCGATTTCAGAGTACTCAGACTAACTTTGTTGAGAAAAAGAGAAACTCAAAAACAAAACATTTGGATCAAAGATTGGAAGCTACAAAATCTTAGGAGGAACAATTCGACTTAACATTACATGAAATGTATGGAATGGCTAGAAGTATAAAAATATAATAAAAATAACCTTTCTCAAAGGTGCGAAAATTCAATGAGGGAAAACTCTAATTTGATTTTATTTTTTGCCTACAAAGAACACTGATAAAAATAGTGTGTCTTTTTCCTCATAAAACTTGCTCTTTTAATTTTTTGAAGGAAACTTCTTTTAATATTTTTTTCTTCTTTCCTAGTGACTGGGTTTGATCTCTGGGGCTCTGTGTTTGCAACAGGAATTGTTTGCACATTCTACTGTACCCTGGTATGTATCCAGCTGTGAAGAAGTATTTAACACTACCTCCTAATATGGGATAAGGGCAAATCTCCAGCAATAGGCATCTAATTATAGCAGAATTCGTTATTCCAAAATTAAGCAGAAGTACGTCAGCTTATCTGTCACAGTTTCCTGAGGAAGGTGCTGTTGTTTAACATTCTTTTCATTACCAACCTTTAGGAGAATTTAATCTCTGCACTCATTCAAGAAAATCATGCCTAATAAGAAAAAGATCTAATGAAAAAGTCTTCTTGTTTAGAGAATAGGTGACCCTATGCTACTTCTGAGAAAAATAGTTTATTCATTCATGGCCCTCATAAACCACAGATGGCACTTACACTTTACACTTTATACTTCACTGTCTACTGGTTGAGAAATAACAAAATGTACATACCAGTGAGCAGTGATGGCTGCTATTTTATAAACTTGAGGATTTCACAGCTTGTTTTTGTCTTGTATTTCTGGGTAAGCCTGGATTACATTTACCACTTGGCTTTACACATGCTCTGTTTTTAATTAACGAGCCTGAGTTGTATTGGCAGCATGTTTATGTAATTAATACAATTATATATAGTTTAGTTAAACATTCATTGAGCACCTATTGTTTGCCCATTCCCTGTAGCTATAATCTTTATTCTTCTGAGTCATTGTACCATGTACAACCTATAATTAACCAGTTAAGCATATGGTAGTGGTTCCCAGACAGCTGAATTATCTTTCATTCACTATAGATAAAAATAAAAAAATTAATATATTTTCATATAGCAGATGATTCATGTATTTTGGTGTTATGTGCATATCACCTACTCTTTGTAACATCTATTCCAATTATATACAATTTTAAAGTAGCCTGATCTTTTTCATACTTGCAAATCCCATTATTTCTTTGCACTTAGTTTTGTCTTCATTTTAAAACATTACATTCTCACTACCATAATTCTATTCCAGACACAACTCTTCCCACCTATGCTAAAAAATAGGATCTTGCTCCTCTTACCTCTGACCTCATGTAATAGATTAGTTGCTCTGAGGTACCTGTCCAGAGAAGATCAGCTAGATGCTGGATATAATGATTTTTAATGCATTGCTTGCCTTGAAAAAGGTATCATAGCTCCCTAAGTAAGTGTTCTCCCCCAAAAACAAAGTAACAAAATAATATAAAACAATTTAAAATATATTAATTATCAGGGCTGATATTTGGAAGGAGTGTTGTGGGTAGACAGGATGCATGAGGTTGACTTGAAGGCAGGTGGTGATAACAGTACTACTACTATTAAGGTATTGAAATTTGGGTCAGTGAAAATGTAGGGAAACTGAGCTTGGGACTATAACATTAAGCTAGAATCCTTGGGGGGAGCTGGCATGGTTTTACTTCAGTGATGCACTTCAGATTTTGCAACGAAAAAGTGCAAATCCTCTCTGGAGGAATAATCCAACTTAAGACTATAAGATATTTACACACAGATATTGATGGAGATGGAGCTTGCAGTGAGCCGAGATCGTGCCACTGCACTCCAGCCTGGGTGACAGAGCAAGACTCCGTCTCAAAACAAACAAACAAACAAACAAACAAAAAAAAACAAAAACAAGATCTAACAATAACTTTAACAAAATATCATAAAAAATACAAAATAGCAATTTACTGTAAGTGAGGATCAGCAAAGCAACAAACAAGATTTAGCCTCTCAAGAACAAAATATTTTGGTATTAAAAGATACTGAATAAGAGAATAGATATGCATAAACAACTTAAATAAATAAAGAATGTAATTTCAAAGATGAATAAACATCAGGAATGACTGACCACACAATATAATTATTATGATAAAGAGCAAATATATTTGAAGAGACAATGAGTATGATGGAAACTCTATCCAAAGAAATAACCCAAAGAATAACAGAGAGACAAGAAGATGAAAAAAGTGAAATAGAAATGGAGACATATGGTGGACAAAATAAGAAGGTCTAATTCATGTCCAGTTGGAGTCTCAGAGGAGAGTATAAATAGAATGGAGGTGAGGTAGTGTTTCAAAAAATTATGGATTGTAATTTTTCAGATATGATAAAATATAAGTATATATGGATTTAAAAAGTGTAACCTTAAAGCAGAAAGAAAAAGAATAAGTTTATATCTAGATACATTAGTGAAACTGTAGAACAGCAAATATAAATGGAGGACCTGAAAAAGAACCAGAGGAAGGAGAAAGAGATACTTAAAGAGGGACACTTAGCAACAACAATGGAAACCAGAAACAGTGGTATAATACATTCAAAGCATTGAGGAAAAAGTATTCCAGACCCAGTCATAATTGTGTTTTTGACAAAACTATCTTTCAGGAGTTGAGTGGCAAGAACCAAAGAGAATTTAGCACTTACAGATCTTCCCTAAAGAAAAATCTAGAGGAGATACTGTGGGAGAAAGGGAAAACATTAAAATATGACAGTTTTAAACAGAATAATTGATAAGAAAATAGTGAACATTTAATGAGTCTAGTTAAACTATTTTTGGTACTAACTGATAATCATTATTTTATAATTTGTATATTACTAAATGTTTTATATTATTGTACAATTTAAAATATAAAATATATCAATAATAATTATAATTATATGCCATTTTGAAATTAAGAAAAAAGAATTACCCCCAAACTGTATGAAAATAGAATGTAAATCAGGAAAAGAGTACTCAGACTTAAATGTTTTATCATCCTTGAATTTCTGGGGATTACGGCATTGCTTAAATATTGACTCTACATTTGAAATGCACGGCGAAATTTCAAGGGGACCCATTTAAATAAAATAGTCAAAGTTAAGAAAAATGGAGTTTGAAAAAGCAACCCTCAATTCATCAAAGCAAAAGAAGAAAAGAGAAAAACAAGCATAGCAAAAGTAGGACAAATAGAAACCAAAAAGCATTACATCAGAAACATCCAGATATTTTTATAATCACAATAAACTAAAATAAACTAAATTGACTACTTTCTAACTGGTTTTGTGCTTCCAGTCTCTTCTTGCTCCCACACCCTGCATACCTCTGTCAGATTAATATTCTTAAAATATTCATTTCTTCATGCAACTTTACTGATCTAATTCTCTTCTTACTTCCTATTGTTCACAAGATAAATTATAAGCTCCTTAGCCTGGTGTTAAAAATCTTTCATTCTGTGAATCCAATCTACCCATATAATCTCTGTACCACACCTCTGTTCTTCTCTCTCGTCAAATTAGAGGCTTCACCTTTGCTCATATTGCAGTCTCTTTACTCTGCTAAGCCTGTGGATGTATAAAATATTTAAAATAACCAGTGAAAGAGAAAAGAGAAAGTGTTTGTTGCCATCCAGGGTTCTGTAGTTCAGTAGGGCAAACATTAGACCCTAAACAAGGCAGTTTGATTAAATATGTAGGTGACACACAAGGTACCCTCAGTATTAAAGAAGTGTGTGAGTGTGTGTGTGTGTGTGTGTGTGTGTATGACAGAGAAAGGAGTTCAGGACTCACTGTATGAAGGAGTCAAACAAGTCTTCATGGTGGCTATAATCTGCCTTTTGATTAATATCTGATAAAGTGGTTTGTTCTCTTGCCTTATGCCAAGTTTATGCAGATTTCTGCACAACCAATGCCAAGTATCCTCTGAAAACAAAGGCCTTTGACATTTTGTCTTCATAGCACTAAAATCTTACATTGAGATTTGGGTTTTGAAGGCTTAATGGATTTAAGAAAATTAAGCTAGTGCAGGTAAGAAATTTATTATTCCTCAAACCATGTGTGAACAGAATATATAAATACAGTGCCTTTGGCAGGTATTTTAATGTCTATTTTTAAAATTGAATTTCAATTTTAATTACAAAAGAAGTGATGGGGCAACCCCATTGTCTTCTTTCATCTCAAGATGAAGATGAAGCCTGTCATCTTTTCACTAAAGTTCTTGACACTCTGGAGGAGTAACCAGAGATGATAATTCTGTTTTTCAATGTTAAAAATACCACGTCATTTCAGGGCTCATTCATTTCCCAAGCACTTATTGATATATCACTTCATTTCATCTTTCTCTACTTGCTCATCCCACATAGATCATCGTCCTAAGGGCTTCTATACCTGTAATACTACAACAGCCTCTCTTTTTCCTTCCTTCTTCTTGCCCAAATGTTCCCAACTGGAATTCTACACTAGAGTCAACCGGGGAGCTTTCAAAAGACACTGAGGACCAGGCCCCAATCCAGACCTTAATTAATTCACAACCCTTGGGGATAGGGCTTAAATGTTATTTAATTATTTATTTTTTCTTTTACATTCCTCAAGTGACTCTAAAGGGGAGCTGGGTTTCATAACCACTGCTCTAACCTCTTGCCTAATCATTGTATTCTAAATTTTACTGTTAGATTCATCCTCCTGGAACTCTGTTCTGCTTACCTCACCATTTGACCATTCTGTAGCCCTTAAAATTCATTCCTCTATGAATGTCTGGAATATACTATTCCTTCCTAGTTCTTTGTTTGATATTCTACCATCTCAGTTTCCCAAAATATATTCCCTGTCACTAATTTTGCAAAAAGTGTTTCTAGTTGTACAAGCCAGATCCTATTTGTTAGTCTTTATTCCCTTACTTCTTTATCACCTGTATTCAATGAATGAATCATAAGTTATGTTGATTTTACCTCCAAAACAGTCCATCCACTTCTTTTCATCTCTACCTTACCTCTATCAGTGAATCATATTGGGCATGGGCTACTGAAATAAACTGAGATGTTCTCTCAACCCCTTCTCTTTTCCTGCAGTTGATTCTCCACACAATCACCAATGAAACTGCTGTGAAACGAAATCTCTCATCATATAACTCTTGTTAATGCTTCCTTATTGCTCTTGAGAAATCATTTAAGTGTCCTCATCAAAGTCTGTGTGGTCAGGCCTCTAGCAAATTCACCCAAAGAGCAAATTCCTCTTTGGGTGTTTCACACTTTTGACCAATATCTTCCAGCTTTCTTGTATTTCCTCAGGGAGCTGTGCTTCTTCACACATGCTGGTTCCCTCTTCTCTTTGTCCTCTGTAGTTGGTAAATTCCTACTCATTCTTCAGAAATTAGCTTGAACATCATTTCCTCAAGACCAGGTCAGGGCTCCCTGTTTTATGCTCCTATAGTAACCTGTCTTTCTTAATTGCACTTTCCACATTTTTAAGAAAATCACTATCTTGTTGTCTAACATCTGCTTCTCCCATAGATTATAAACTTTATAAAGTTAAGGAGGGGGTATGTCTCTTTGACTTTCCATTTTATTCTCATGCTTAACATGGTACTTAGCACATAAAAGATGCTCAGTGGCTGATGCTGAATAAACAAAAGAATGCATGCATGCATTAGCAGAGAGGTTTTGCAGAGCCAGAAGAGTTACAGGGTTTGTTTTCAAGGACTTAAACATTCTCTCCATTTCAGGGAGGATTAAAAGCAGTGGTGTGGACAGATGCATTTCAGATGGTTGTCATGATTGTGGGCTTCTTAACGGTTCTCATTCAAGGATCAACTCGTGCTGGGGGATTCCACAATGTATTAGAGCAATCAACAAATGGATCTCGACTACATATATTTGAGTATGTCCAATGCAACTTTTTCATACTTTACAAAGACTTAGCTACATGACCTTATCACCTAAAATAATATCTTGGACATCAAAGGAATATCTTTGTTCACTTATTTCTCTCTGTCTCATAGCTTTGATGTAGATCCTCTCAGGCGACACACTTTTTGGACTATCACAGTGGGAGGAACTTTTACTTGGCTCGGAATCTATGGGGTCAATCAATCAACTATTCAGCGATGCATCTCTTGCAAAACAGAAAAGCATGCTAAGCTGTAAGTTCTCAGTCAAGAAACATTTTAATGTTTTATCTTACCTTATTTGGTACTTATTATATATTAATACTTCCTCGTGTGTGTGTGTGTGTGTGTGTGTGTGTGTGTGTGTGTGAAAGAGAGAGGCAGAGAGACTCACTTAACTCTTTCAACTTTTTGAGCCCAGCATTACTACTGTCATCTCAGCAGGAAGTGGTAGAGCTGGGGTGTGAACTGAAGTCGGTTTGTCTTTTCTCTCAATTATTTGCTGCCTCCATTTATTGAGAAATTATTAGATTAAATTAGGTACTGTGGGTGGCAATGCAAAGGTAAATAGCTCACATTTCTTCCTCACTTGATTTAGCATGTGGTCTCTTCAACTATTATTTTTTCATGGGTTAAAAGGTAAACTGAGGCACAATTAAATTTTTAAAGAGTTTGAGTGAACAGTGATTTATGAATTAGGCATTTACCAAATAGAAGTAGCTCAAGGCCTCCATTGAGGGAACACAAGGGGAAAAATTACAGGTTAAACATGGAAGCAAGGCAAAGAAAGCATTTGATTGGTTACAGCTGTACAGTTGTCTTACTTGGTCTATCCGATTGGAAATTCCTTAGTTAGATATCTCTAAGTTAGTTGGTGGTTTCTGAGTAGTTAGCATTGTTTCATTTTTTTCTTTGATATAGGCATTTACCAGAAATAGCCCAAGTTAAGCTTCATTTATATTTGCAAAGGTTAAGCTCACTTAACAGATGTTTGTACTCTTAAAGTTTCCAAGGAGAGGTTAAAAAAATAAGAAAACAAAGGGTAATATAGCAAGCCACAGTGGAACTTCAGCTGCTCTGACTCTTTCCTGGTCTGCTTGCTCTGAAGGATACAAGCAGAGGTACAAGGCTTTTGCATTTTCCAAGCCCTGCAAGCCACCCCATGCTCCAAAATAGAGACCAAAGTTATATACACTTTCACAAAACTGGCAGAAATAAGCCAGAACTGCATCCAAAATGATTCTTCATCTTCAGTGCTGCTTCCCAAGGTTTCAACCTCCCCAGCCTAACCGGGATACTCTAAACTTTTCTTGGAGAAACAGTCACTGTGAATATTTCCCCAGGTGATTTTAAAATGCTTTCAATGCACAGTTTCTTATTTCACTAAATAAAATACAAAATTGCCTGGAAATGATTCAATCATTTTGTAAGTTGAATTCCAAAAGGAGAACTGTAATGTTCTCCTTATAAATTTCATAGCTCTCAGAATATGGAAATAAAAGCATTATCTGGTGTTCCATCAATTCACTGGTAATATATTCAAATCTTATTACAATAAATAATATTGTAACAAACCCTCCACACATGTGGTCATCTCTTTATCAAATAGCTGTGTTATTGAAAATGCATGTGACTTTGATCCGAAAAATTCATTTAAAATTCTGCTCTAAAATAAATTATAGTTGGCTGTACCTGTAAAGAGAAGAATCCTTTGGTAAAATAAATAATAATTCTTTGTTATATCTAGTTTTTAAAAATATTATGAGTTTATATTATTTTCTTTTGTGAATATGCCTAATTTCTCTATGTTAATACCTGAAAGTTAGGAAATGTGTCTTTCTAATCATTTTTCCCCACAAGACCAAGAACAATGCTTTGTGCTTACTAAATGTTTATCACTTACTAAACAAAGTAATGCCTCGAGAAGCACTGTGTGTATGTATATACACAGGGACACACACATGTATGGATGGGCATATATATGTGAGTGTGTATGTGTACACACTCATACACACACATATATATATATGTAAATGAAACTTAAGGCTAACTAATCAGAAGCCACCAATTAACTTACTGTTATCTAGTTAGGAAATTTCCAACAAGATAGACCAAGTAATACAGTTATATAGCTGTAATCAATCAATATGTGTACACACATACACACATATTTCTGTACATAAATCTTAAAACCTCATTTAGTAAAGTAGTTTAATTCAAGAAAAATGAATATAATCCCTTTCCTATAGTTGCCTGGAACTTGGAATTTGTTGTACTAGTATTTAGTGAGTATGAAAGCTGGCAGAAAAGGAGGCATACTCATGAAGAAAGAAATGTACATAATTTCCTAACAAATGTACATAATTTTCTAACATTCAGGACTGCCATTCCTGGTTCCACTCATGCCCACTCCCATGAAGGGATTAGGACTGTGATAGTAATTTTGTGAGACTATTGAAAGATGAAACATAAAAATTCTCTTTAGAAAAGGGTTCCCTGAGAGAATCTAAGGTGATAGGGTTAATAAAATTCAGAAGAGAGAAATCAGTTCAGATGTTTGGTATAGTTGCAGTGCACAGAGCTGGAGGGGAGATTGCTGTGGTGAGAAAATGGTGAGGGGTCCCATCTGTCACACAGCTGGAGCCTTGAGGGCATTCAGGGGCATCTGGAAGCCACTCAGAGCCAGCTGCTGACTGACTGTCACCTAGGAGGCTCTGCAGATGCTGATGAGATGTTCTGGTTTTGTTCCATTATCTGAGAGCCTAATGTAATTAAGACATTCCATGAGGCTTAGAAAAATCTCTGGTACTTGAGGAAAATAAATCCTGCAAAATAAGTAAGTAAAAATACATCCATAAAGTTCACACTAAAGGTGGGCATGGGTTAGAATCAGAAGTGGCTCATATACATGCATTTGGTTTCATGACCAGAAATGTGATTACTCACCAAAGACAACTTAATCTAAAGCCAAATCTTCCTTGCACCTAGAAATAGTATCACTTACCCAGACACTTACATGTGCTTCCTGGAAGCTAACTGTGTTTCTAATCCCTTGTTTATCTTTCAGGTCTGCTGGTAGCAAATGGTGCTATGAGGGTAGAAGGAGTTGATGCAGGGTATCACATCCCATCTCCCAGTTACGATGAGCACATCTACACACAGTTGCTTTTCCATTTCCATTTCCTTAGTTTATTTTCCCCATGTCTCTATCAGATCTAAAATTATCTTATTTATTTATTCATTTATTTTCAGTGTTCATTACCTGCTTCTAATCCCAAAATGTAATCTCCACGAGGTTTATAGCATTGCTTCCTGCTATAGCCACAATACCTAGAACACAGCCTGGTACAGAGAGTTGCCCAATAAATACTTTTTGAATGGATCAATGAAAAAGCCTATTTTACAAACAGAAGAATTAGCCCTGTATAGAACCCAAGTCCATTTCAAATGAGAAATGAATTCAAAATACAATGACTTTAATGTTCTATTGCCACTGGTTTCTCATTTCACATAGCTGACTGATGAACTTATAAGATTGTTCTGGATAATATATGACTGTCCTCTGTATAGCTATATAACCTCCAAATATTTTTACAGAGTGTAATTCATTAAATCCTCATAATCCTGTAATAAAAAGTAAGGCAGTTATGTTA
This sequence comes from Nomascus leucogenys, assembly GCF_006542625.1. Lineage (NCBI taxonomy): Eukaryota > Metazoa > Chordata > Mammalia > Primates > Hylobatidae > Nomascus > Nomascus leucogenys. Next base: position 87,078,576 of record NC_044395.1, on the reverse strand, counting down.
CATTCTTTTTACAGATGACATAACTGACTCAGTGTTATGTGATTTGTCTAAAATCACACAGTTGTTAAGGATAAAGACTTTTAAATCCAGGTCCAATGGTATATTTTAAAAAGAAACAGTGTAAAAAATGCAATTATATAGTAAGGAATTTCTACCATTAATTTCTTCAATCATTTCATTATTTCTTACCAAAAAATAATTTTATATTTGCTATACGCTGGAACTGTTCAGTGCTCTGGGAACACAAAACAATAATACATGAATAAATATAGAATTTCAGATCATAAATACTATAGTGACATAAATAATTATAAGGAGTAGAAACTGACAAGAGAGCAGGAAGTGACTATTACAAAGAAGGAGGAACAGGAAAGCCTCTCTAGCCGGCCAGAGCAAAGGCTTGAATAGAGTTGGCCTGAAGGTTGGAGACAGCAAGAGTACAGCTAATGCAATTATTGGTATTGCTCATTTTATGTAGCAATTGTATTCCCAAAGCCCACCAAGAAAAACAAACAAACACATAAAAATCATTGCACTGGCAAAATACTTTCACGGAAGTACACTTTGAGATAAAAACTTCTTCTAAACTGTGAAGTGAAAACTCCTCTAAATGGGATAATTATCTGGCGTATTTGCCTTATAAATGTGGACTTTGATTTAAGGGTCTTCTGAAAATCAAGTACACCTGTACAGTATAGGTTTTAGAGGACTTTGAAATAAACGTGTGTCTTTACATTTAAATATGATTCCCTTCAAACAATGACTAGATCTTAGACAAGGTTCAGCGTTGCTCTCTTGGCCCCCTGCGGCCATCTCCACAGTGAGGTTGTGTATTCTCTCAGGCCAAGGTAAGGCCAGCCTACTTTCATGTCCTCTCTGGAATTGAGGAAATTAGTAAAATTTTGACTTTCAAAGGACAGTAATGAATACAACATAACTGTAGGATACTACAAAAACACCCAGGCTGGAATTAGGCATATCTGTGGGTTTTAAAATAAAATGAATTGCACCACATAATATGGGTAAGATGATCCTAAGTTTTTCGTACTTTCTGTTGTCTTTTTAAAAAACCAACTCTAACTTTTATCTGCATTAATCTCCAAAGTGAATATTTCCAACCCTTATCTATTTCTGTATTAGCTCATTATCCCTTTGGAAAAAGATGTCAAAAATGTAAGTTGCCTTTTTGACAGTTTTATGAATTGAGTAGGGGGAAAATCACTTGAAGTTATATAATATGAGTGATTGGTATGTGAAATTTCATCCAAGAGAATAGATCTCATACCACACATATTAAGGCTTTGCAGAAAACCGATTTCAAAGGAAAATTCACTTAAAATCTTACTTTATTTAAATTTGGTAATGAGTCTAAAAATGTAATATTCTCAAGCAAAAAAAAAAAATAGCAAAAGTATACAGTGTAGTGATTCTTAAAGACTATAGAATTTTATTTTACTAGCAAAAAGGCCCAAAACCCTTTACCTTGAGTACTTGGTAAAGACCTCACCACACTATGATATGGTATACAGGCTACCAATAGGCCCATGTGCTCTTTTCTAGTGCCTTGTATTTTAACTTGCTGGGTCTCTGGATCATTCTGGTGTGTGCTGTCTTCTCTGGCTTAATCATGTACTCTCACTTTAAAGACTGTGACCCTTGGACTTCTGGCATCATCTCAGCACCAGACCAGGTATGGGTTTTCTTGAGGACAGTGGCGAGTGTCTGGAATGAGCGTGCTTCTGGCTATTGGTGGGTAATATTGGCCTTTCTCTTTTTCTTCCTAGACTGCTTGCTATTTCTCAAACCCCAAGAAGTTGGTTTCTTTCTTCTCTTGGGTGATATCAGCACCTACCAGGTTCTAATACAGGGGAATGAGCATGTAAAAAAGAGGGCACCTTGGCCAGGCGCAGTGGTTCACACCTGTAATCCCAGCACTTTGGGAGGCCGAGGCGGGCAGATCACCTGAGGTCAGGAGTTCGAGACCAGCCCGGCCAACATGGCAAAATATCATCTCTACTAAAAGTACAAAAATTAGCCGGGCATGGTGGCGGGCACCTGTAATCCCAGCTACTCAAGAGGCTGAGGCAGGAGAATTGCTTGAACCTAGGAGGCAGAGGTTGCTGTGAGCCAAGATCATGCCACTGCACTCCAGCCTGGGTGACAAGAGTGAGACTCCATCTCAAAAAAAAAAAAAAAAAAGAGGGCACCTCACCTTATTCCTGAAGACAAGGTCTGGCAGCATAGCAAGGCTGGAGAGAGTGGAATGCAGGCTTGAACCATGGCTTTGGATGTTGCTGCTGCCTTTGGACTCTTCCTACAGGTTTCACAGTTGATTAAGGAACCTCAGATTGAAGAAAACCACCCTTATTTCCACAATGCCTGCCTCTTATCATGTCTTCTCAGCATAACATAAACATCGTGCTGATATACCACAGTAAACATGGTTTCGAAAACTCCATTTATGGAGAATATGCTCAAGGGAAGTAATCATTTGATTTCCCTCTCTATATATATTTAACTGTCCTGCTCTGTCAAAGAGGGGCTCCTCTGCCACAAACCTGAATGTAAAGTAGTACATCATACCTAGATTCCCTGAAGACTTCTTTTAGGGGCTTGATTTTAGGGCTTAGTTGCTAACATTCAGGATAAACAGGAAAGAAAATGGCATATATTGAAAACAAGGAAAATAAACTTCCTACCTCCTTTTGCTAAAAGGCTATACTCCCACATTTCAAACACTGATGAGAAGATCACTAATCCTATTTTTTTCTCTCTCTTTTCTTTTCTTTCTTTCTTTTTATTTATTTTTTTATTTTTTGCCTCCTCTTCAGCTGATGCCGTACTTTGTCATGGAGATATTTGCCACAATGCCAGGACTGCCAGGACTTTTTGTGGCTTGTGCCTTCAGTGGAACTCTGAGGTTAGTATAGCAACAACAATCTGATGATGATGATGGAAAGGATGACAAGGATGATGGTGTAGTGATCAACAATATTTAGCAAGCACTCACTGTGTGTAAACTGACCTTCTGAATGTGTTATTTGTATTTGCTCATTAATTGGCACACAACATATGAGCCTAGAACGTTACTCATCATCAGTATACAGATAAGGAAACAGATTTAGCGACATAGAAAAATTACCTATGGTGAGTTAGTAAACTGCAGGGGCTGGATGTAAGCCTTGGTCTGTCCCTACTCAAGAATTTTATGCTCGTTATCCTACCTTGTCTGATGCTAATTGCCCCCACACTTTTGTATCACCTTTACATAAAGCAGCTCACTCTGCTGGCTCTTCTCATTCATTCGACTGCAATATATATAGTCATGTGCCACATGACGTTTCAGTCAATGATGGACTGCATATATGATGATAGCCCTATATTTTAATACCATATTTTTATTATACCTTTTCTATGGTTAAGTACACAAGCGCTTTGTGATTGTATTACAATTGCCTGCTGTATTCAGGACAGTAACATTCTGTCCAGGTTTGTAACCTGGCAGCAATAGGCTATACCATATACCCTAGGTGTATAGCAGACAATGCCATCTAGGTTTGTGTAAGCACATTATGATGTTTGCACAATGATGAAATCACCTAACAATGCGTTTTCTCAGAGCACAGCCTTGCTATTAAGCAATGCATGGCTATATATTCTGCACATCTATTCTTTGCATTCCATTGATCTCATCTTTAATAACACACTCAGACAGCTAATAACTTCCATTCCCCAAATAAGGGCGTTATTCTAAATACAAAATCATTCACACATTTATTGTGACAAATATTTTAGAAGGCTTATATTATACCAGACACAGTTGGTGACATCAGGGATACTACAGAGAACAAGACTGGCATAAGCATTGTCCTTACTTATATAGAGTTTGCTTTCTAATAGACATGGAAGATGGCCAATATGTGAGTAAAAAAGATAAACAAGATTGTGTCTGAAAACAGCAAATAGTATAAAGGAAATAACAGCTGTATCCTAGTGAGAGGTGAGGTCTGAGGATTGTAATTTTGATAGGGTCTTTAAGGAACTCCTTTCTGAATATATGATATTTGTATTGAAATCTAAAAGATGCAAAAAAGCCAGCTATGTGAAAAGCACAAGCAGGAACATTTACAGGCAAGGGGAAAAGCAAATACTAAAGCCCTGGGGAGACAAACTGTATGGAGTGTTTGAGGAACAGAGGAAACACTGGCACCTAAGGCCCTGGAAGGAGAGCAGGTGGGGATGAGTTAGAAGAGGTGAGCAAGAATCAGATCACGACAAGCCTTCATGAAATGGTAGAGTTTGCATTTCAGGTGAAATAGGAAGTCATTAGAAGGTTCGAAACCAAGGGAGTGAGTGATACATAAATTGAAGACTTGGTCTTCCGTGTCAGGAAGATTTGAGCTTTCCTCTTTCTATGTAAGAAAAATAGCCAATTGACCCAGGTTAAGGACTTTTTTTCTCATTTGTTCATTGTCTATTTGCTTTACTAATGACATTTTTGACCACGTAAAGATTTTAATTTATATTAATGTTTTACATTATGATTTCAGGATTAACATCATTCTCAGAAAGGTTTCTCCATTCTATGATTGTAAATAATCAACCAGACACTATTCTAGTATACTTATGGTTTTATTAAATATTAATGTTATTAAATTATCTAGACTATACATATAAGAAATTAAGTGAAGTTCCTGCTTTATTTTCTTTGTAAACTAGTAACCAAGTTGTCCCATTTGTCTTTAATAAATAGGCCATCTTTTCACCACTGACTTGAAATATTACTTTTATTACATTCTATATTCTTCTATGTATTTGATACCTCTTCTTAATTATCTTTTACATTCTTTTGATCTACTGGTATTTAGCTACGCCAACACAAATAATTTTGATGACTGTACTTTAAAATATAATTTATCTATTAAGTTGATACCTTAATTAATTTTATTTTACAGAATTTTCCTGATATCTAGGGGTTTTTAAAAAATATTTTTAGTTGATTCTTTGGGGTTTGATTGTAATCAAATATCTACAAATACTCGACTTTTTTTCTTTCTTTTTAATAGATGCACTTCTATGTTTATTCTCTCATGTAATTGTGCTTTGAGAACAATGATAAATAATTAAGGTAATGTTTTATTATGTACTCTAAAAGGAATATTTATTTGGTTTTACAATTTAATAAGATATTGACTTTTGGTTTGAAAGGTATTATTTATATTTGAGAATATTCACATAAATTATTTTAAAAGTAGAAGAATAAAATTCATGTATTTATGCTAATTTTAGAAAAGATGTTTATCTGAGTGGTATATTTTAGTAAAATTTTAGCATCTTTGAAATGGTTACATATTTTTTGCTCTTTTGAAACTTTTAGTATGTTAATATGTTAACAGATTTCCAAAATAGCAATATCCTTGAATTTATATAATGACTTTACCTTAGGATTTTAATTTAGTATACTGTTGACTTGTTTTTACTAATATTGTTTTTAGAATGTTGCATCAATAGCACACAGTGACACTGTCCTATGGTGTTGGTACTAGGATCTCAAGGACACTAAGGACAGAGATAATGAGCACCAGAGACTCAAACACCAGTAAGGGTCACACTCTGTCCTTTCTTTTGTCCCTCTCTACATGCTTTATTTTTTGCCCTCTTACTCTGAGGCTCACTCTCTCCAGATTGGAGAAATATGGCTGTTAACAGATTATATCCCCCATAAAAGAATGGTTGATTCCTTTATCCTAAGTCCCAAATTTTCAAGGAAGAAACACACTGGACAACATATGGTATAGGGAGATTACTACTGCCACAAGCACAAGGAGACTGTGGGGATAGAGAAAGGAAAAGACAGGAGTAGGGATAGAAAGGGGAGATAGTGGCTGAGAGGTAGGGGAAAAAAATATTTCCACTATCTTGTAGCAGCCTTAGAATCTGAAAATTGTCATATGGATACATCTGACTACCAAAGCAACCCTGCAGAGGTTCTACAAACCTTACCCTTCTGGGCCAAATTCAACTTTCTGCTCCCTCCCACCCAAAGGATTCAAAGACTAACCTTGATGTTGGAAACTTTCACAAGATGCATATTGAGACAAAGATTTTGGGAGCATAAAAAGTCCTTTTATTTAATCTCCTTCTCTCCTTATTTAACTTTTATGGAGCTCCAGATAGAAGAGGAGTCTGGCAGGGATCACATATCATGTTTTGATTCTTAGGAAAGTAAGAATAGTACCCCCAAAGCACTTAGTTTTCAGATGTGGGTCTTGGACAGTTTTTACTTCTGGTATATATATCACTTAGAGAAGTCATAGCTATATCTTGTTCTCAAGTGAGCACTGGAGGATAACAGAATAATTTTTAATGAATATCAATGGAAAACTTACAAATTGCTAGACATCTTTTGTTCATTGGCCTGTTTCTTTTCCAGAATTTTTTTTTCATAGTTGTGATTTTGAATTGAATATGTTATCTATTCCACTAGCTAAAATATTCCGGGTCTGTATGAGGAATTGAAGAAGGTCTCATTTTATTCTGTAAAGAAAACCCCAACGTTCAGGTGCTGTGTCACCTAAGAAAGTTTTAGGTCCAATAAGATTGAGCTCTGATTGGAAAGTGAGAGAGAGAATATCAGAGGTTTTATGCAGTTTCGATTTGTGGCTACTTCCCAGTCTTACCTCTTGCCACTTTCTCTTTTACTGTTACAATATCATTCTAGCAACTCTGATAGCTTTAGGTTGTTGAATGTAACAGCTCCTTTTTATGTTGAGACATCTATATGTAATTTTTCCTTCATCCTACAACATCTTTTTCCCACTTTGCATGGATTTTCCCAGTGCCTGTCACTTCCTAAGGAAAAGGTTTCCAAACTACATATCAGTTTAGGTCTCTATATGTTCTTATAGCATCTTGCTATTTTCCTTCACAACTACAAGCAAGTAAATAATTGGCTGTTAAATGTTTGTGTCCCAGTTATATTGCAAGATCTATGTCTTTCTGGTTCACCATTGTATGCTTGATACCCAGAATGAATAAAAGGATGTATAAATAAATGAATGAATAATTAATGAGTGGCAGGCTGTACTGATTCCTGGGTTAGAGTAGTCACTACTTTCTGCCTCCACTCCAACCTGAACACACACATAGACACACACACACACATTTCCTCTGGTGTTGCCTGCTAGTTCATTTAACCTCTTGTTAAGGGGAATTAGTGGGTGTTAGATTATGAAAGCCTAGCTTCTTCACTGTAGTTCATGGAAAAATTTTGAGAGCAATAGCATGGAAAAAGATTTGAAAGATGAGTAAAGAGGCCATAAAGTTCCCATGGAGTCTCAGAAGATAGAGATATGTCTGCATCTGTTTTTTCTAGAGCCCTGCCTTATCTATCTGCCCTGGACAAGAGGGCAGGCTGGTAGCTCCGCCCTATATAGCTTAGACCATGTTCTCACTTTTCTTTCCTTATAGCACCGTGGCTGCCAGCATCAATGCCTTGGCAACAGTGACCTTTGAGGATTTTGTCAAGAGCTGTTTTCCTCATCTCTCCGACAAGCTGAGCACCTGGATCAGTAAAGGCTTATGTAGGTACAGCTGGTGGACCTTCTATTCCGTATCATGAAATGTACATGTGGTAGATGTCAAAATCCTGCATGTGCTATTCAGGACACACTTATAAACACAAATGCACAGTGAGATATGTGAAGAATCCCACATATAGATTCTTACACTTCCAAAGATCCAGCAGAGTATCAGGAAAGAATGACTAGCTAGTTTACCTTAACTGACTTTATTTTCAGATACTCTTCTATACTTACCCTACACTCTAGACAAAGCTTATCCAACCCACAGCCTGTGGGCCACATGTGGCCCAGGATGGCTTTGAATGCAGCCCAACACAAATTCGTAAATTTTCTTAAAACATTCTGGAATTTTTTTGTAATTTTTAAAATCTTATCAGCTATCATTAGTGTTTGTGTATTTTATATGTACTCCAAGGCAACTCCTTCTTTCAATGTGGTCCAGGGAGGCCAAACGATTGGATGCCCCTGCAGACTAACCACATCAATCTCTCTTGATTACACTCTGTGATGGTCATATTAGTCTCTCTACATGGGAAGATGTTGTGTTCACTATGGCCAGTCACTTGGACAAAGAAAAGCGAAATTCTTTTCTGAAGAATTGTTCCTTATTACCAAACTCCCAGTAACCCCCTCAAAGAATAATTGCTCCTTGCTTAATCATGCAATTGCATATTATGTTTATAATCACTTCAGCAGTTATCAGAGATAATTGCAGTTTCACAAGGTTTACTTTTAAAAGTGTAAACAAATTATGTATTTACTTACTAATAGAAAATATAGGTAATTTGGGAAAATTTATGTACACTGTTAAATAAAATTATATCTATCTAATTTTGTTCCTGGTTGTTTTTCCCTGACATACTTGTGACATACACAATAACATATCATGTTATTATGTATTTTTTAAAAACATAGCATTTGAATGATTATACAGTATTCTATCAAATGGCTTATTTGCTTAATTTTATGTTATTGTTACTTTTTAAAATTTTTTTCATTTTATTTTAATACTGTGACAAAAAAAAAAACATGTACATAAACCTTTGACTGCATCTGTAATGTTTTTCCTTAACACAAACTACTAAAAGAAAATTACCAGGTGAAATAATACAAATTCATTGATATTTCTTGGTAAATATTATGAAATCTGGTTCTAATAGGATTGAATCAATAATTATGTGTGGCAGCAGTGAGTGTTGATATATTTTTTTGTGTGCATAATATTAGTATTTTTTAAAATTGCCCAAGTTAGTGGACAAAATGGCATCAGATTTTTGCTTTAATTTATATCTTTTGATATATAGAGCATTATTTTTCAGATAGTAATGATTTGTGTATTTTTGTAAAAAATTATTTTTGCTTTCTGTATATTTGTTGATGGGACATTGGAAATTTTATTGTTTGCAAAATCTCTTTATATACAGAGGAAATAAGTCCTCTGTCTACTGTAGAATGTCTCCCAGCTTAATTGTTTTTAAACATATTTTCATGTACAGAACATTTTAATTTTATTTTTGATCAAATATATCATTTATTATTTTACCATTTCTTTATGCTTATAAATTTCTTACATTAAAAACATGTTTATTTATATTTCCTTTAGATCGTAAGTACTTTTATATTTTATATTCAGTACATCTAAATTATTTATTTGATTTATAATTTAAGATAATGAACTAAATTGTTTGTCTTTTTTTTTTTTTTTTTTTTGAGACGGAGTTTCACTCTTGTTGTTGGCCAGGATGGAGTACAATGGCGTAATCTTGGCTCATTGCAACCTCCGCCTCCTGGGTTCCTGCCTCAGCCTCTGGAGTAGCTGTGATTACAGGCATGCGCCACCATGCCTGGCTAATTTTTTTTTTTTTTTTTAGTAGAGATGGGGTTTCTCCATGTTGGTCAGGCTGGTCTCAAAGTCCCGACCTCAGGTGATCCCCTGGCCTTGGCCTCCCAAAGTGCTGGGATTACAGGTGTGAGCCACCGCGCCAGGCCACTAAATTGTTTCTCTTATATAGTTCACTTTCCCAGCATTATTTTTTAAATATTCCTCAGTTTTAAAAATATTTTCATTAATAAAATATATAATATAAAGGTTTTTCATCTATAAGAATGTTTAATATTGTATACTTATTTTCCTTAATTACAAGACTGAACCATCTTGTTTTATATTATAGCCTTGCAGCATTTTATTTAAATGTCTGATAGAACAATTTTCATTTTTCTTCCAGTTTAAAAATTAAAAATGTTTCCATTATAATTTTTACAAAAAAATTTCGGCTATTCATTACTATTTATTCTTTTAAATTAACTTTAAGGTTTACTACCTGGAACCTATCTGAATCCACCACCACCACTCCCCATCCCATGGGATTGCATTAAACCTGATAATGTATTTGGGAATAACTGATATCTTTGTAAGCCTTCCACCTGGCAATAGCATTTACTTTTTTCTATTTAATTGTGTTGTATTTTGTATTTTATGTGTTAAGTATACTCACATCTTCCTCTTTCAACTCCTCTTCCTCCCCTTTGCTCTCTTAACAATAATGATTTTAATTATGCTATTGTGTTATGTTCCTTACATTATAATAATTAAATTATATGGCCAAGTTTTAAAACTTTATTGTGATCTCTCATATACACATTGCCTAGATTCTCCATTAATATTTTCTTATACTTGCTTTTTCATGTATCCATCCAGTTGTCTATCCATCCATTAATCCATCATATTTTTGATACATTTGAAAGTAAATTGTGGACCTCTGCACACTTCCCCCAAATTATTGTAACATGCACATTGTTAATGATAATTCACTATTTGTTTCAAGTTTTTTTAAATGTAAAAAAAGTTCACCTATAATGAAATGGACAAATATTAAATATACCTTTCTTGAGTACCGACAAATGCATACACCTGTGTAACCAAACCACTTATCAAGATATATGACCTTCACCCTGGAAAGTTCTCCTATGCCTTCTCTAGTCATTCTTTTCTCCCACTCACCCTCCGGAGGCAACTACTGTTCCAATTTTTTTCCACCATAGATTAGTTTTACCTCTTCTAGAATTTTATATAAATGGGATCACACAATTGCACTTTTTTTTTTCTTTTTGTGAGACAGAGTTTCACTCGTTACCCAGGCTGGAATGCAGTGGTGTGGTATCTCGGCTCACTGCCACCTCTGCCTCCTGGGTTCAAGCGATTCTCCTGCCTCAGCCTGCGGAGTAGCTGAGACCACAGGCGCATGCCACGATACCTGGCTAAATTTTGTAGTTTTTTAGTAGAGACGGGGTTTCACCATGTTGGCCAGGCTGGTCTCAAACTCCTGACCTCAGCTGATCCGCCTGCCTCGGCCTCCCGAAGTGCTGGGATTACAGGCATGAGCCACTGCACCCAGCCTGCACTTTTGTGTGTGTGTGTGTGTAACGTCCTTCTTACGGCATAAAGTTTTTGAGAATACATGATGTTTTGTGTGTGTTCATAGTTTATTCTTTTTTATTGCTCTTAGTATGCCACATATGGATATACCACAGATCTTTTTTTAACATCTGTGTCTATTGATGGGCCTGGGCTGTTTTTGTTTGAGGTCATTATGACTAAAACTGCTATGAATACTCTTGCACAAGTCTTTTTGTGTATGTGTTTCTATTTCTCTTTGATAAATAACTAGGCATGAAATTGCTTAGTCAACTGTCGTCATTTTAATTTCCTTGTAGTTTTTCCTTATCACACTCGGATCCATCTTCATCTAAACTTATTGGTGTTACATCCTGTCTTCCTGTTCTTTTCATCTTATTTGTTTTCTCTTGACTTGTATGTCGTGGCTTCATTGAGTCTGTATATCCTTGCAGCATATTAAGACTGCCAAAGTTTTAAACTCCTTTTTTCTGGTTCCTAAAGTGAATTAATTGCAGAAAGAACACTATTTATTTTAGTTTTTAGGTTAATATATTCATTCCCATTTTTTGCAACATTTTGTCATGTATTCTATATTTCCTTTCTTTTTTTACTTGTGTTTGAACAAGAAGAGAGGAATGTTGACCACATGTTTGCTAACTGGGTAGTTGAATTGCCTTGATTCTGCCCACTCTCTGAGTTAGAGCTGATAGCAAGTAGATGGGCACTGCTGCCAGTATAATTCCTGATTTCTCGCAGATATTCATGGATACTCCGGATTGAGGTAGAAGTTTCACCTATGCCTGTGTTTTGTTGTCTGAGCCTCTGAGCTGATGCTGCATTGGGAAAATCCATAGCATTTTCTGCAACTGTGGAGCATTCGCTCCCTCTACTGCTTTGTTTGTGGGAGATATTCCAGATGTCTATGAAATTCTCACAAATTTCTCCTAAACTTCCTGCCTGGCAGGTTGCTGTTGGTTGCAATCTGGTGGAAGGATAAAGATTTTGCGGGGAGGACTGAATCAATTCTCTAGTCAGCACAAAAAAAGAACTTATGAATTGAGGGATGGCTGCCTAGAATCTCATTTGAATAGGTAACCATTGGTCCAGTAAGAGGGCAGTCAGAAGGAGAGAAAAAACATGTCTTTGTTCTGTTCTTCAGGCATATAGGGCTCTCCTTTTTCATGAAGCAATACAAAGTCAGGGCAGACATTGTTTTCTGTAGTCTATCTATCTAATAGTTTAATAGTAGTCTATCTATCTAATAGTAGCCTATCTATAATAGATAGTTGGAACACTTTTGGAATTTTAGCAAGTGCTTATTGATCAGTCTTGAAGTTTCCTTATTTTTGTGTGTCTTATTGAGAAGTTGGAAAAGATAGCCTCAAAGGTTGCTAGCCTGATTTCATTTTAAGAGTGGGTTCCTCATAAGAAATATCATGTAATGACTCTGAAATAAAATAATAAAAATGATAAATACATAGTACTTGCTGCATACCAGGCACTGTTCTTGGGTATACGCATATATTTGTTGGATTAATTTGCAAGCAGTTTCTTCCTAGAATGAAAGCTGCTAGAGACAGGAATCACATTCTAACTTTATGACACTGGCATCTGGTGCAGTGTCTAATCTATGGTCGGTATTCAATAAGATTGAATTAATAGTCATGTTGGAAACTGGGTTGGATATACAGCTGACAGAGAATGCTCAAAAAGAATCAACACAATAGTTTTCTTTCCATTTCTGACACTGTGTCTCCATCTCTGTCCATCTGCTACTTTTTGCCTATCTTTCTCTCTATTGTTTTGTTTATGTGTTATTATTGGAATTCAGTGTACTTTTGAGATTATTTTTCAACAAAGATGTATAAAAACAATGGCTTTTTAAAAGATGGTTTAGAAGAAGATATTATTTTTAAAAGATGACTAAAATATATATGCTGATTCATTTAGTGAGCTTTCATGATACCAGAAGACCACCATACTCTGAAGTCCTTTTGGTGATATGGAAACAAATAAATCATTATGTAATGTAACTAAGGACCATAAGGATAATATAAAAAAAAAAACACCAAAGGGAAAAATCTGAAAAACTTTCCAGATGTGCGAAACCTGTTAGGTAGAATGTGTAGACATTATTTAACCATTGATAAGATGAAAAACTACTGGAGACCTGGAATTAGTAGCTTCTTTTTCAGCTCCTTGCTGGAGGGTGGTTGCCCAGGAATTAATTTCCACTAATTTTGCCTAGATTAGTCTGGACCTCTCCTACATTTTCATGTTGTTTCCACGTAACAGATTTCTTCTAGAAGCTTAGAAGGATAACCTTTGAGGCTGGATAGCAGTTCATTCCGCCTGATGAGGAAGCAGGTCATTGAAACTTTTCCTTGGTAAAGAGACTTCCTAAATGCCTCTCTTGGGGTTGATGATGGCTGAATGGGGAGGATGGTCCTCGCTGAGATCCCTTTGCAAAGGGCTTGGATCAGAGACAGTTCTGAGTGGGGGCTCAAGGCATCCCTTGAAGTCAGGAACCCCTCAGGAAATTATGATTGTAATTTTCCTTTCTTTCAGGTCTCTTATTTGGCGTGATGTGTACCTCTATGGCTGTAGCTGCATCTGTCATGGGAGGTGTTGTGCAGGTAACGAAAGAAGGAAAAGACACATTTGGTTTCGCTGAAACTTCCCCCCACTCTCTTCTAATGTCTTGCCTCTTCCTCCAAGATCCAAAGGCTGATGTTTAATGATACCAGCTCCAAATTAAAAATAAATGTAAAATACATGTAAAATCAATTCTCTAGTCAGCACAAAAAAAGAAGAACTTATCTTTTCAGAAAGAGAAATCACTTTCAGAAGGAGAAACGATTAAAACTAGTAATGGGATAGTGAGATAAAATTAGAAACTCTTAAAAATTCAGATCTGAGAATTTATTATCCTGATATAAAAGTAGTGATAAAAATAGTAAAACCAATAATAATTAACATTTATGTAACACTTACTATGTTCTGGGCAGAGTCCTAGATGTATTATTTCATTTAATCTTCATCATTTCTCTTAAAGGTAGTATAATTAATGCACTAATTTTCCAGATGAAGGAACTAAGAAGTAATTGTTTCAAAGTTACATAATTAAAGAGTGGTAGAACTGGGATATCTACTCACCTCCACCTATCATCCAAGCTGAATTCACAACTCCCAATTCCATAAAATATCAGTGCTAAAAGGAACATCATGGATAATCTGTTTCAACATCTTCATTTTGCAGGTGATTACAGGAAAAAAAGTGCAAATAACCTGTTCAAGTTCTCACAGTTAGTGGAAAAACTAGGTTTATGACTCAAGTCTCCTGAGCCACCCATCCCCATTCCTCATGTTACCCAACTCACAAAGCAGCATCAGATAAGCACATATTCAGATTCTAGTCCAATTCTCTCAGTCCCCTTGTGTCTTTGTGGGTTTTTTTTTTTTTTTTTTTTTTTTTTTTTTTTGAGACAGAGTCTCAGTCTGTCACCCAGGCTGGATTACAGTAGTGCGATTTTGGTTCACTGCAACCTCTGCCTCCCGGGTTCAAGCAATTCTCCTGCCTCAGCCTCCCCAATAGCTGGGATTACAGGTGCCCAGTTAATTTTTGTAGTTTTAGTAGAGATGGAGTTTCACCATATTTGCCAGACTGGTCTTGAACTTCTGACCTCAAGAGATCCACCAGCCTCGGCCTCCCAGAGTGCTGGGATTACAGATGTGAGCCACCACGCCTGGCCTTTTGCAATCTGAACATCATTTAGAGTTTCTTATCATGGCATAAGTTTTCAATAAATGTTTTTCAAATGAAGATATGAGTCACAGTAAGTGAATAGTAATCATTAATGTTTATAGAAGGCCTTCCAGTTCCCAGAACAGTGTAACTTACTTGATCCCTCCAATGACTACTTAGATACGTTCCATTATTTCCATTTTAAGATTCAGAGAACAAATCTGGGAGAGCTAAGTGATGGAATAATTCACCTGTCTACACAAAAGAACTTGTGGGACATGGCATCCTTTCTAATAGGCCATTAACATACTGTTTCGTCACAGATGCTTTGTAATCCCTTCATAATGTTTGAAGCACTCTGATATATACCCATCTACACAGCAGAAGTGGCAAGGTGGTGAGGTTTGTCTTTAGTGATCTCAGGCACTTATTTTAGGTTTATTTTCCTATTCATGGAACCTATATTTCCAAGTTGCTTCTGATGTCTTGTGCCCCACAATCAGTATTTACTCTTAAGAAAGTATCATCATGTCCAACTGGTGATGATTTGAGTCACTAAATTGTTTTCTTCCAGAGATATTTACATCGTGAGCTCCCCTGCAATTGAAGTATGAGGGGCTCCAGATAGGCAAGGACTCCTCCAAAGACGGTGGAAAACAATTCTTGTAGTGAGGAGAAGTTGTGAGTGATGCCCTCATCTGCCTGCCTTAGTTCAGATGAGTATCCTGCGCCCACCTCCTTGATTGATTAAGATGTGTGCCATGCAGTTTAAGAGATGTTGATAGGCAAGAAATGAAAACCCTGACCTCTCCTTTCCTAGGAGAGGTATTTGTCTCTAAGGTGGTCCACTCATTTCTCTGAACACATCTGACTTTGACAGGCAAAAAAAGGCAACTGTAATTCCCTTATTTAATTTCCCAAACACCCTTGCTAAATTGAATTTAATGGCACAACATTCATATTCAGAATTTACATATGGGAAGAAGATAAGAACCCAGGTACTATTGGGATGAGATATAGAGCCTGGTTTAATTTAATTTCATGTTTCTGAAACCACCCCGTAATGGTATGTGTTTATGGGCGGTGCTGAGGCTGACAGTGGGAGCAGCTTAAGTCCCTTAAACAAAGACCTTTTCAATGTTTTAGTTAAAGACTTTAGAAAATATGTTGTGGAAAGCCTCATCCTGTGACATGCTCCAAGAAATAAAATTTCCACAGTCAAAAGACTTTGGAGCACACTGCACACTACATTCCACTCCCCAAAATCCACATGATACAGGGGCATATTGAAGTCTCCGAAAAATAAATCTGTTTCACTTGAAACATGTGACCACAGAACCACAATGGGGTGGAGAATAGAGGGGCAGGAGGTGCTGGGGTCAAATAGCAGCAAGGAAGATCAGTTAGTGATTTGCCCAGCTCCCTTTGAGAAAGGTCATTCTATCCAATATGCTGCTGTCCTAATGATTATCAGCTAATTCTGCTAAGAGCTGTTAATGACTTTTAGGCGCATTTTAATTTCAACTTGAGAAAAAACTTTCTAGATATCACAACAGTTCAGCAAACAAATGGCATGCCTCAGGGATCAGAGCTCACTAATAGAGCAGGTTAGAGCAGTAATAAAAAGATAGTAATAGTGGTAGTCAACATTTTGGTGCCCTTATGTGCTCCATAGTCTTCACTCATTATTCTGTGCTTTTTCTTGGATTCCACATTGAACTACTCACCAAACCCCATGTCCCCCCCATGGGAAGCAAGTATTAGCCTACCCACGTGACATGTGAGGAAGCTAAGGCATAGCAAGGTAAAATATCCTGCCCAAGCCCCAAAGGCAATCCTAACCCCAATGCACAAAGCTATTGTCCTGTACTTGCAGGAATGGCTTAGAAGGGATTTGGGCATTGGGGAGGAGGCTGAATTACATGAGCTATAAGTCTTCCTCTAATTAAACATGCTTAATATTAATAAAAGCAAAGTAAAAATTAAAATTAGTTTGCTTTTGTACACTACAGAAATATACATAGTTTTAAATCCAGGAACTCTTGAATTCCTTCCCCACTGCCTTTTTTTTTTTTTTTTTTTTAATGTGAAGGCCTTTTTGTTCTGAGGCATGATAGCTAGTGACTTTTGTAAGAGATCATCAAATATTTTTCCCACAGGGAAGATAAAATTACCTTTACTAACTTATTGACTCTCCTACGTAATCACTAGTAAATTAGCTTTCAAATTCAGCAACCCTAGAAACTGTGAATTAATGCTATCGTCAGCGGAGGAAATGCCAAGAATATTAACTTAAGTATTGATGCTGGGTAAGAAGGAAGGCTTTACCCTCATCTGCCTCCATTTTGTCAAGAATATATCTGAGGCATTGACTTCTTTGAAATTAATCTGGAAAAAATAATCATGCATTGCAACCCATCTTTCTGGAAAAAAGAACTTGCATTACAGCTAGAGGTGATTTGAAGTCCCCTTGGTTCTATGACCTTATATTTCTTATAGAGAAAGAAGACTGAAGTTCAATGAGTTTCAGCTTGAACTTCAAACTAAATTCAGGTTACCTGCCTTTCTACTATACAAACACACACACAGACACATACACATAAATACAGTGCTTATCATTCAGCCCAGAATTGAGAAATGACTTATAGAAAGCACATAATTAATAAATGGCACAGTCAGGACTAGGACCCAATTTTATCCCAGGTCCAAGAGAAGTATGATGCCAGGAAGTCACAGATGCCCTTGAGTAGGGGGTTCATCTGGTCTGCCTTTGTTCCACAGGCTTCCCTCAGCATTCACGGCATGTGTGGAGGACCGATGCTGGGCTTATTCTCCCTGGGAATCGTGTTCCCTTTTGTGAACTGGAAGGTAAGGATCCCACAGCCCTCTTCACAATTCCCAGTCAAAACTGGGCCCAGCCATTTTCTTTTTCCTCTTACCCCTGTTTAGAAAAGCTATCTGTCTTAGCCAGGAAAAGAATCCATAGTAGAATTAAACAGAGCTTGAGTCTACCTATCTCTGACTTCAGTGACATCTTTCTGGGAACAGAAATGAAAGAAGAGCAGAGGTAGTTATGAACTGCCACATATCCTGACATCAAAGCTGACTCTTTAAGGTTAAATTAAGTCTTCTCTAAATTAAAGGCCCACAACATCAACGGTAAAATAGATACTGAATTCAAGAATAGTTTTGTTGAAACACAATTTTGAAAATTCGTATTTACAAATGTAAATCTCCTTGTTTTCTGTGTATAATTACCTAGATTTATAACTAACTTTATTAAATTAATTAACTAATTTATGTAGGGGAGAAGGGACGAACTTGGGTTCTGACAGCCGGATCTTCATTTTGCTGCTCTGACAAGCTAATAGTATGTCTTCAAGTAAATGTTGGTTGAATAACTATGTATTGAGTATAAATCAAAATGAATAATTATTTGGAAAAATAATATAACAATATTTTTAAAACATTTATAATAGCAGGATTTTCTCAGTCTAACAAAATTGCCATTTTTCAATTATTGCCATGTGCACACTTACATGCCTGTATTTTGAGAAAGTCTTTTGATTCCAGAAAGCTTGGCTTTACACTTATTTATGTATATACTATAGGATATTCCATAAAGTCTGCGTCAGATAGTATACTTGATTAGGTCTCTGTGGCTACCTGACCCTTATTGACCTTTCTTCTAGACAAATCTTGTGGGGCTAGGTAAAGAGATTGATGGGTAGTGAGCATTTGGGTCTTTGCAGCACTTCCCAAGCAGTCTTAATCACTTGTCTGATATTGGGGTTGACAAGAATATTATGTCTTGGGGGAGATAATGTGAGGGAAGACAATATCCTAGCCACAAAAATATGAGCTAACTACATAAGATTTTAGTGCACTGTTAACATTGATTTATTATCTATGTTAGTACATTGTAGTTTTTTTCTATTTGGTCAGGAAAACCACCTTGATTTCTCTTACTGAAATCACCTTGTCATTTTGGGCAGCCATTGGGGCCCTCACTTACCCTGCACCAGCCTCTAAGACGTGGCCTTTGCCTAGATATTTACTAAAGTATAGTAAATATTATAAATTTGTGTCACCTCTCCCCTCATCAATGGCCATGGCTGATCCTACTAACCAATTATGGCTCTCCTTCCCATAGAATGTGGCTACAACTTCAGAAACTGTCTCAACATGGCTCTCCAGCTAGCTATTATAGATCAACCAGGGTTAGCCCTCCAGTTGAAATCCATTTGCCACTTACTGGTAGGCCAGGGGTGAGCAAACGATATGCCTCAAGCCAAATCTAGCTGGCCTCCTGTGTTTGGTATAGCTTCAAGCTAAAAATGGTTTTGACATTTTTTAAATGATTGGGAAAAAAGTCAAAAGAAGAATAATATTTTGTGGCACAAACATATTACATAAAATTCCAATTTCAGTGACCATAAATAAAATTTTACTAAAACACAGCCAGGCTTTTCTGTTTGGGTATTGTCTATAGTTGCTTATATGCCATAAGAGAAGAACTGATTTGTTGTGACAGATACTGCATGGCTTACAAAACCTAAAACATTTATTGTCTGACTGTTATATTAGAAATTTTCAGACCACTTGTTTAGACCAAGGCACAAGTATTCAAATCACACACACTGATTAACTTTCTTCAAACAATAATGGAGAAAGTATTCTGGAACTCTTACCAAGGTCTCTTCTATTTTTTTCTGATTAACTAGAGAAGCCAACAGGTTTCTTTTCTCTGACTCAGAAGGCTCAGCTTCCTAGCAGTGACCAGAAACATCAGATTACATTCTCTAGTGATCCTAATCTCTGCTAGATTGTTCTGCCTCCTCTACAAGAAAAGTGATTCTTTGACTTTTCACTATTTATCAAGAAATATAAACCTTAAATGACAAGACTATTAAATGCACTTGCTAGTATTCATACTAAAAAAAACCCAGAACTAGGGAGTCAGGGGACTCTACTGGTTACTTAGGAAGAGAGATAGGAGTAATAATTTCTGTATAAAAGCTGTCAATAACAAAAAATGACCTGCACATGGATACATATGTAACAAACCTGCACATTGTGCACATGTGCCCTAAAACCTAAAGTATAATAATAAAATAAAATAAAATGACCTAGTATTTGAAGTTTTCCTTAACTTCTGAAAGTCTTCTAATGAGAATTGAGGTTTCAGCAGCTTTTTAAGTAGTAAGAGAAAGAAACCCAAAGGAGAAAAACAATTATTGCTAGAAATCTAAATATAATGATCACCATGAAATTATCTGGTGTCTTCCTTTAAAGAACAAGTCACTCCTTAATAAACTGCATTATGGGAGTTGAGGTGAAGGCAGTTTGAGCAGAGTGTTTCCAAAACATGTGGCCAAGATTTGCTGTGGAAAGCCAGAATCTCTAAGGCATAGAACTCCTCATCTCATTATTCTTTCCATAGACAGCTTTGTCAAATTTCCCATTAACTTTTTCCTTCTTCATCCAGGGTGCACTAGGAGGTCTTCTTACTGGAATCACCTTGTCGTTTTGGGTGGCCATTGGGGCCTTCATTTACCCTGCACCAGCCTCTAAGACATGGCCTTTGCCTCTATCAACAGACCAATGTATCAAATCAAATGTGACAGCAACAGGGCCTCCAGTACTATCCAGCAGGTATGCTGACTTTAAAGATGGTGCTAAGTCCCAGAGAGTGGGTCGCCTGGTAAGAGGGAGGTGCACTCTTCAGAGATAAGTACGATGAGACACAACTTTTTCTCTTATGAGACTCACTCTGGGAAGTACCCAGCACTGAAGAGTGCCACGCAGGGCTGCAGCTTTCTGCAGATGTCCATTCCTCTGTATTCAGACGTACAAAAACCAATTTGGTGAAAGAGTTAATGGGAGATATGAGTACAAAACAGAAAAAATAGTGGAGGGCTGAAAGACAGGTGACTGGGTATGAGGAACATGGTGTCCTCAAAGAATAAAACTGAGTAGAAGAAGTTTGTGAGCAATCAGGATAATGCTTATGGGCAAGCTGAGTTAGGAGCACTGCTATGAACCTATGGCTTCTAAACCAAACAATATGAACACAGGGTTTAACAAAGGATTTCCCTTTCTACTTCTGGCTGGGGTAAGTGATCAAAAATATCAAAATACATCAGATAATATGGTGTAGACAGAAGATTGTGGACTTTGAAATCTGAAATACCTGGGTTTGGATTTTGGTTTTACCATTTATTCCCTCTGTATCTTTGGACAAGTTAGTAAGTTGTAACTTCTTGAATTCTCAGAGCCCTTGACTGAAAAATGAGGAAATACATATATATGAATATATATACATATATATATATAAAGTAGCACTACACATGACTTTAATAAATGTTCACTCTCACATTCTAATTGTAAGTAAGAGCAAGTCTAGAAAATATAGGATTTGTGTTATTTGTGTATTCTCAAAACTACTTCATTTTTAGTAGCCCTTTTCTGATTATCATCAATACCTCCCTGTACTGGCTCATTCCCTCTGAGTCCAGGCTTCTCAAACTGGCCAGATAATGTGGCAAACTGCATTTATGAGAGTCTCTCTTGGTCCAGCATATCTTCTCCTCTCCTTTGTCCTTGTCAATCTTGAGGCTAGTCTTGTCATTACAAAGTCCAGAAAAGTGAAATGATCTTATTTGTATTTTTGATTCCCTCCATTTTTCTATCTTCTTTTCCTTTCTAATACAACCCATTCTATCCAAGCGTCATTAGATTTATTTTTTCTGAAGCACCTTTCTGAACTCATTACTACCACATGGAGATGACTTCAGTGATTCATGTGCTTATGGAATAAAACACAACCTTTTTATCCTGGAGCTAAATATCTACCAAACTTAAAACTTTCCTGTGGCTTTAATATTATTAACTATTGTTTTCCTTCTACTCTGAATTCTGTCTCTTCTCTTCTACCTATGCTTATCCCAGTCTGTCCTATGTTTGCGTCCTTAAGCTATTCGCTTTACAGGATGTATTTTAGTGTTCATTTCCACTCTCCTAAAATCTATTTATCTTTCAAGAGCCATATTAGTGTCCCCCGTTCCTCCATAAAATTCATTTTGACTCAGGTTCCAAATGGGCCCTCCATTATTTTGCTTCCATTTGCCTTTGAGTTTCATTTTCTTTCCATACATTTTGTATCAAATAATTTCAACCTATTTATGGTTCCCCATAAACCATGTTGACTCTTCTCTCCTGCCTATACTTACTGTATTCTCATCTTGGAATGCTAATTCCTGGCCCTGACTACCCTCTTTGCTTGATTAACTACTAATTATTCTTTCAAAATGAGCTGAGGTATCATCTCCCACATTGCTCTGAAGTTGATACTACTCTGAAGGCTGCCATAATCTTTTACACCTTTTCTACTGAGGCAAAACCAATCCATTTTATGACTGTCTATTAGCTCCTATATCTAGGCTTTGTGACTGTCTCATCTTTATATCACTAATGCCTGTCACAATTACTAGCACTAAATCGGGGCTTAATAAATGTCTGAAGAATAAATAATACAAATGAAGTGAAAGACACAATCCTCATTGTAATACTTATGATTCAGTATCAACATTGTTATATTTGTAATTCAGGAATGAATTGGATTGGGTGGAATACAAAGCACATCTTCTCTAAATATAATTTTTTAAAAGACAAAAAGTTATTATTTAGGCTTTTGAGATGCCAGGCCCTAAAATGAATCCTGAGCAGTCCTCTACATCACTGTGGGTCTTTAGAATGCACGGAATTGGTGACATGTGCTGTTCTCCACAGACCTGCAATAGCTGATACCTGGTACTCAATCTCCTACCTTTACTACAGTGCAGTGGGCTGCCTAGGATGCATTGCTGCTGGAGTAATCATCAGCCTCATAACAGGTTGGTTATAATTCCTCCCTTTGGGACTAAAGAAGATATGGGCTCATGCATGCATTGGTGGACTGGCTGGCTCTCTTATTGGTTTGAATTCAAGTTTCCCACAAAAACCCTTCTTCCCACAGAGATGTCTACTCTCTCAAAGCTGACATACAAAGGCACCCTTCATTATTATATATCTGATTATTAATATATAAAACATATATTCACGGGAGGCTGAGGCAGGAGAATCGCTTGAACCCGGAAGGTGGAGGTTGCAGTGAGCTGAGATGGTGCCATTGCACTCCAGCTTGGGGGACAGAGCAAGGCTCTGTCTCACAAAACAAAAAAACCCAACCAAACAAAAAAACATATATTCAAACATTTCCCATATATTATAAAAAAATAAGATGCTTTGACACAAACCCCCCAGAGGCCTGAGTATGAAAAACCCTCTGTAATATAACAATCAGTAAATAAGGTTAAATATTCAGAGTGGTTCTTTTCCCCTCATCTCAGTAAGAGACAGGGTTTTTGTCATCACAATCTTACTATCTCATGAAGTCAGCCTTTGCTAACTTACTAGAAAAGCAAAACACTGTTGTTTTTGCCTGTGTTGTCCTTTGGAGGCTGCTCCTCTAGGGTCGTGGAGTTCTCTGCAGTGAGCAGCTTCACTGTAAGCCATTTTTAGCAAAGTGTCTACCATCCATACTTGCCCTTTTGATGTATTAATGTCCTTTTTGTTTCAAAGCCCATGAGGGATTGGTAGTGGTGAGAGTGTGAGAGATAATGGGGTGGCATAAGTTCACTGTACTCTTGTCCCTCCACCTCCTTGGAGTATGTATTTTAGCTAAAAAAATTTTAAGGTATTCTACTTTTCCATGACTATTATATACCAATGAACAATGGCCAACGTTCTGACTCAACACAAAACCTGAATGGCAACATTTCTGGTGACTGTGTATCAGAAATGTTATGTGCAAGCTCCAATGCCCTATTGTTCTGTGCATGATGTCACTAGCCTTTCACTGAAATTTAAGAAGATCTTGGCTATGATAAAGAATAGACTATAAATCTTGTAACCTCAGTCTTTTACATAATAACAACTCTCTCAATGTCTTTATGTAAATGGTTTCAGGCAAAAGATTGTTTATTCATTTTGTTTAGATTTTGCCTTAGTACCCTGACATCTGTGACTCCTTCCTTGATGCTAGTGGGATATACCTAGACATTTCAGTTTAGTGATCGGTCACCACTAAGAAGACAGCCAAGATTTCAGCTGCCTGAACATTTCCTTCTAAAGCAGGAAATGTGTACACATGAAATCCAGTGGTTTGCCAGTCTATATTTTCCATGTGTGCACCAGAATTAGCATGCTCTTATGTTGATGCAGCAGCACTTATATTAAATTTGATTGAAAATTCTTACACATTTTCAGCGTGAATAACTCTTCCGGTATTAATTCCTATGTTTTCTTTTTCTCCAAATGAGCCAGGTCTTAGTCAAATGCCCTTAAGGCCAAAAGCGAACACTCTAACAAAGTCTAATTATGCCTTCAAACATTTGGAAAAATTTTTGAACATGACCATCAGATGTTCTTGCCTCCTGGTGCCTGTCTTCCAAATGAGGCCTTAGGTCTCATTTGGAATGATACTCTCAGGTCTGCTCACTAAGAGGCTTTAACAAATCTTCTCTAATACCCACTGAATCTTTTAAAAAGTCTTACAATGTTTAAATGTAGAATAGGGTCAGTAAGGAAGGACAGAGGCCTTTTGTGGGCCTGTTCTCCTTGTGTCATATTTTGTCTTGGTCTTGTTTGGTCTTAATGGGTGATGTCTTCAATTATACTTCTTCCAGATAAAATACGGCACCTCGAAGATATGCTGTTTATGTTACTCATACATGTTGACACATAGAATCATGTCTGTGTTGATTAGCAACTCCAGGAAGTTTATATCATTAATCATTTTGTGCATCAGCTGCTGAAAGATCTTGGCCTAAGATACACTTTAAATTCTTCATTATTACTGATAAAATTCTGCTGGATGGCTGAAAGTTATTTTTTCATTTTTCCATTTTAGATATGTGAAATGAAAATATCATTTCCTAAATCAAGAACAAATACCATTGTTGGTGTATCAAGTGGCCAAAACATCCCATTATGAGGACAGTATATAGAGATTGATGCTACTCTGTTTGTCAGTGTACAGTAGTTTATATTTATCTGAATCTTACTATATTTTTCTCATTTACCATAAAGCTGCATGTCTCAGATATAAAGTCTTTAGTTATCAGTCTATTATTTTATATTTTAGATTATGTTTCGGTACACCAAGGTTAAATCTGGCCTACTACCTGTTTTCTTTTTTTTTTTTTTTTTCGTTTTCTAGAAACAGAGCTTGCCCATTAATTTGCTTTTAACTATGGTTGATTTCACTCTACAAAGGCAGAGTTGAGTAGTGGCAAAAAAGATCCTCTGGTTAGCAATGCCTAAAATATTTACAATCTATCTCTTAACATAAAAACTCAAAAAAAAGTAATCTTTGTATTAGATAATTAATCTCATCAGAGAAATTTACTGGACTAGTTTATAAATTGTCAGGAATTGTGCAGCTCTGTATAATGATGAGAGATAGATCAAAAATATTCTAGCTTTCAGTTTGCTGTGGTGAAATCTGATACCATTCTAATTTCTGATTCTTGTATGTAATCTACCTTATTTCAGTCTCTCTCTCCTCTTTGTCACACACACACAGAGATACATACACACACACACGCACACAGATACACACACACTCATGCCATTCTTTCTGTTGCAAGTTTATAGACCGTCTCTTTATTCCTAGGTTTCTGAAATTTTATGCCCTTTCCACTCCTAATCTGATTTTCCTAACTTCCAACTTAAGCCTATATCTTATACTCAGGTCTTCTGCTGAGAGTTTTGGGGCTTGTGCCCAGTACAGGGACCATGTGGGGAATGGATTCTAGGTTGCATCCTGCTCATGGAGTCAGTACCTTGGCATAGAGTTGCTTCTGCTGAGAGGAAGGGGAACTTTCCTCAAAACCACCCCAGGTTACTATACATCTAGTGACATTTCCTCTACAAGCATGAACTTTCTTTTCTGTAGGATAAACCCGCTTGTCTACAGGATATGATCTTATCCCTTTTGACCTTCTCCTTTCTCACCTAATACGTCTACAGTCCTGTAGTCACTGGACGAACTTGGTTTCAACCAATTTTCTCAACAGTCTACTGATGCTCAATCCCCAAGGTCCTGCTCATGAAAGAGATGATAAATCCATGATTGAAGGCAAACACAGAGCTTCTGATTTGAGAATTTGAGTTTCATTTTCATTTTTAACTTTCCTACCTGTGACAATTATAGCCCTATACTTTGCTTTACCATCTACTATCTCTCAAAGGCAATATTATCTTTTTCTAGAAGAAAACAGAATCTAGATCCATATGAAGCAAAGAGTCCTGTCCTTCTTAGCAAATCTCAGGACTTGCTCTTAAGAGACAATAGATCTACATCATTTGTTGGAGGGTTTGATACTTTTGTGGTTCATCAGAGACAAAACTCTTCTCTGTTTGAAACCCTGGAAATGGCTTTGTCCCAAATTAAATTATTCTGATTCAGAGATGCCCTTGGATAGAAGTTTGAGGTTTTACAACCCCTCCGCTGCCACTCACACATACGCACACATTAAGGCAAATGGAGCGTTACAGAGTGTGAGATCACATATGTTTAACTAAACGTATACTTCATTTATTAGCTCGTAGAAAAGTTCACCATTTCCTCATCCATCAAATGAGAATAACAATACTTACCTATTTATAGGGATTAGTGATAATCTATGTAAAATGTTCCCAGTATGTAGAATACACTGACTAATTGATAAATATTATTATCAACACTAGTAGAATTCTATGTGGTCAAGTGTCTTTCGACAGGGTGAGGTAATGCCAGGGAATAGATTGTTTAAACCTCAATTTAGATTTTTAAAACTTTACATTTTTGGCCAGGCACAGTGGCTAACGTCTATAATCACAGCACTTTGGGAGGCTGAGGTGGGCAGATCAACTGAGGTCAGGAGTTTGTGACCAGCCGGGCCAACATGGTGAAACCCCATCTCTACAAAAAAAAAATGCAAAAAATTAGCCAGGCATGGTAGTTCGTGCCTGTAGTCCCAGCTACTCCAGAGGCTGAGGCAGGAGAATCACTTGAACCCGGGAGGCGGAGGTTGCAGTGAGCCGAGATCACACCACTGCATTCCAGCATCGGCAATAGCGTGAGACTCTGTCTCATACAAAAAACAAACAATCTACATTTTTTTTTTTTCATCTCTAGAAAGCAGTTTGAGAAAAAGTTTGTGGATGGTCACAGTATCTGGCACTTAAAAGAAATTTGATCAACGGTGTAACCACTACTCCACTCCTCCCTCTAGGGATCTTTACACTACACTGACTATGGGACTAATAACTATCCTTGAATGATATTGGGTATTAGTGAATAGTCTTTATGACTTAAAATTTGCATAAGTTCTGGGAGGAGCAAAATCACTGGCCTTTACATCTTGGTTTGAATATCAATTTGACTCTTGTTTCACAGCAGGATTTGAAGAAATAGGACGTTGAACAGGTATGTTTCAAGGAAGGGAAAAGGAGGGTGTGAGGCATGAGGAGGTGTGAGGAATGCTTAAAGTACCTGGGAAGAACATGAGGGTATTGCTTGTTCAGGATGTTAGGGTGAAAGAAAAGAAGGAACAATAAAAATACTTTTTCTAATTTTACAAATACTGACTTAGATGATCTCAAATATTAATATATCTGGTTTGGCTAAAAAGTCAAGAGCTTTTTTAAAGGAAGAAATTGCATAATTACTGCTATCCCCTCTGTTGGCCAAAGAGGGTTACTAGTAGAGTTTTCTATAATAGATATTTAAAAATAAATAGGTTGTCTCTGTTTAACTCTACAGTCACGAGTCTAACTGACCTGACAATTTGTTGATGTTTAAAAACAAACTCCTACCCCTTTCAGCAGTTAACCAATTTCTGTTTATTAACCACTAAGTCTTGTTTTCACTCTTATTCTAAAAAGTAACCTACTTTTCAAGTTGACAATGTTTAAATCTGTAAAGGAAGACCTGGAGGCCTGCAACCATCTAATCTATTTGTTATTTTGTTAATAGGTCGCCAAAGAGGTGAGGATATTCAACCACTGTTAATTAGACCAGTTTGTAATTTATTTTGCTTTTGGTCTAAGAAGTACAAAACACTATGCTGGTGCGGAGTTCAGCATGACAGTGGGACAGAGCAGGTGAGCTGATGTTTGAGCTTCTAAAAATGTGTATGGACTGAAAGGGATTCCTGGTTTTGCCCATTTAAACCGGCTGCAAAGATGCACTGGAAAGGGAAGACAGTGAATGTGAGAACTTGAAAGAATTTGAGTTTCAACTTCAGAGTTACCTCAGCTAATCAGCTTTTAAGCACATAAATATGTTGAGAGGTAAAAGTGCCTTGGAGCTGAATTACTGGCATTGCAGGTAGTCAGTTTTCAAAGTTTGTTTTAACCCCTGTGAAGGCGAATTCTAGGAAAATATAAAAGTGAGTAATAGAAAAGGAACAAATTGAAGGCACATTCTCCTATAATAGTTCAAAGCATGGACTTTAGCATCAGACAGTCCTGGGATTAATCCTGGTTCCATGTCCTACATTCCTTGGGTAAATTATTTAACTCCTCAACTCCAGCTTTTCTGATCTGAAAACTGGGTGGGTAAGGGGGGTATTATACAAAGCAACATGGACACAAGCATTTCCAGTTCTATGGGATATAAACGTAAAGCAAGGTCATGGTGGGAATGTACAGGCAAAGACGCAGCAAGAAGCACTTAACTCTCTAACTCCCCAGCTCTCTTTATTCTGGGAAAAAGAAGTGTGTTTAAATCAGGCAGTACTAGAGACACTGCCCAAGTTCTATTCAGGTTTCATCAGCCAAAGACCACCAGAAAGAGCCTGTAGTTAGACAAAATTGGACTTACTGACTTGATGCAGCAAGGTGGGGTACTTCAGAGGAATCGGGGAATGCCACCCTCAACAAGAGGGAGGAAGAACATGTCTTTTGTAAGGTTTGGGTTCCCACTGAATGATTCTTAAAGGGGTCTATGGGAAGCAGAAAATGACCACAAAGCTATCTGGGGCAGCATTGGTAAGAGTGCATGGTCACTCAAAGAGTTGTTACGGCATTTGATGACTGCCAGACCTTGGGAGCAGCTGACCTTATCAGTGTCTGTCTTCCCAGCTTGATTAAGGGCAGGAGTGTTTTTTTTTGTTGTTGTGTTTTTCTTTTTAGTTTAAACTTATATTCACTTTTAGTCCCAGACATTTTATCCTTTTACGATTTTAGGAGAGAGAAGCCTAACCCATATCGCGGCAAATATTTTTGAGTTGTCCATTGCTCTCCTCTCCAGAAAACAGCAGAATAGCATGTATATCACCTAAAGCTGAGTTTATTACTTATGGCAGGAGGCAAGAGCACCACGTTTACAGAGAGGCTCAGAATACAGAAGTTAGGTGCAGACATTTATAGAATTCTGAGCTTAAGTGACTTAAGGTCGATCTTTCAATTCAGGGTTCTTATTGGAACTGGGCAAAACTGTGATGTGAGAATTTAAAATTGGAAAACATAGCCAGGTGAGGGTCCTAAAGTCAGTTTTGATAATTGAACAGTGGCTTGATAAGCAAGGAGTTTGCTTCACTGAAAAATCTATACTTTTGAGAAAAGGGCTGTTTACCCAGATGAGCAATTTATTTCGCTGAGACGGCAGCTGGTTAAGCAGTCTATTGTTTGTATAAATGAATTTTGAGGAAGTTCTAGAAGCAAGGGATCAAGTTATTTATTGGTTTGCAGACTCAGGAAGATAGAATTTCCTGGAATAAATAATAAACTTAATTAATGCAGGCAGCCAGCTTCTGTTCTCAAGGCTAAGTTGAAAGGGAGGGGACACTCCTTGTGTCACTATTGGGCTCCTTTGCCAAAAAATAATGTTGAGCAGCATCCAGGGGAGTTTGTGTATAGGTGTCCCTGTTATTATCAGCAGACTCTCCTATTCCCAGGTAGGAAGGGGGCCATCCCCATATGAGATACAGGTATGTTTCTCCTTTAAGGTAATACTACTACCTCACAGGATTGCTGGGTTAAATGAGAGGTGTATAAATTTCTTCATGCAACACGAGACATACTGTAAATGCTCAATAAGTTGTTCTTTTTGCTGTTATTATCATTACAAATAGTACCTTACATGGATTATCAAAGTTATCAATTAGAAAATATATTAGGTCAGAGTTGTTTATGCTTCTTTTGTACGTATATATAATTTTTTGAAGCCAAAGCCTAAACAAGATTCTCTCAGGTTAATTTGGAGTACATCAAGGCTATCTTGCTAATATGTGTCTTTCTATTTCCCTCAGGAAAACCTTGAGAATGGCAGTGTCTGGAAACAGGGGGCTGAATCTGTCTTACAGAACGGACTCAGGAGAGAAAGCCTGGTACATGTTCCAGGCTATGATCCCAAGGACAAAAGCTACAACAATATGGCATTTGAGATTACCCATTTCTAAGGCAATACCTGTATGAATGCACACACACACACAAATGCACAATATGCACACACACACACACACACACACAAACTCCACATACTTCTTGCCTATTTTTTAGTAGATATGTATAGTTGCCATTGCTAGAAGACAGGGATGTCTGGTGCCTATTTGTACTTATTTATAACTACATGCAAAATGACTGTTTCTCAGGATATTCTTTGAAAGACTCCAACTTTCATAGAGAAAAACCAGCCTGCTCCAAATGTCCTTGACTACTTCCTTCTTGAATAAATTAGGACTGGATTTCATTACCATTCAAGAAATCAAAGTCTTTTTGCTTGGTGTCATGTTACACTTCAGGTTTTTCGTTTTAGTAGTTTTTTAACCATCAAACTATCTTGGAGTTTAGAGGCAGAACGGGAAACAGGAATATGCATATTTAACACTTTTCTGCCACGAGAGATAAAAGAGAGGAATGACATCCACCCCCGACCTCATACCTGACATACATGTAGACATATTTTATGCCACCCATCTCCCATCCTGTAGCTACAATTGGCATACAACTACTATTAACATCCCTTCACCACCACTATTAGGTCCTCTTCCAGTCATTCCAGTCATTAGCTGTCCTGACTAAACATTAAAAAAAAATTCAGCTAAATACAGAAGAAGATGGTATGTCTGGCTAGTGGGAGCGATTATAACTAAAAACTTTGCTCCTTTTGTGCTGTCCATGCAGTATTTCTTCTTCCTCTCTATCACTTTACAATGAAAAATTGCCTCAGGGCTCAATAAGAAGTCTGGAGCCTTTTTCCAGGGCCAAGTAAAGAGAAAAGGAATGTCCTATAGAAGGTTGTTAGGATAGAATTTGGTAAAAGAACGTTGCAAATAGTGTAACAGACCATAGGAGATTTCACCAGCAATAGGGTTCTTCTTTGGACAAAATACATTGTCCACAAGACTTGTACTCTGCGCATTCAACTCATGTGAGCAAGCTCAACTCACTCCACCTGGGTTAGGTAACAGAAGTGGAGAACTTCATAGTTCGTGTCTAGAAAATAATGTTTAAAGTTCTGGAGAATGAGGGTATTGCCAATTAAAAGGCGAGTTGACAAATGAAGGAGCAGTGAAAGATTTTTGGAGGAAGTGAAGAAGTGAAATTCTGAAAAGGTAAAAGAAAGAACCAGTATGTCACAGGCGCCAAGTCAGAGGACAGATAATAAGAAACAAAGATGTCAGATATTTATTTGGGTGGCCAGATAAGAGCAAAAGGCCTAGAAACAGTGTGTTAGCAAAGTAAGAATGGTCCAAATAGGCAAGGATAAGGAACTCCAAAGGTTGTCTTTAAATATTTCTCAAAAGAGAAAGCCTTGAAAGAAGCATACAATAGAGAAAAAATAAATTACCAATATTTATTATTAGAAAAGATAGAAAGACAAATTATTGGAGGAATTAAAACAGACAAACTGGAGTTTATAAAACAGAGCCCAATCCTTGCCTTCTCTCCCTCCACTCAAATAGAAAAGGAGAATGGAGAAAGAGAAAGAAGGTATTAGGCTACAGTTTATAAGAGAGATGAGAAAAAAATACATTTGGGAATAGAGGGAAAGGGTTAAAGGGGGCACATTTGGAGAAATATCTGAAAATGAGAAGGAGCAGAATTTTTGGAATCATTTTTTAAAGTCTGGCAATGCTAATTAAGCTGCTGATCTAAGGATTTGCAAATTGAGAGGTGCAATTATTTTCCAAATGATTTGTGACACTCTTATTAATTAGAATATATATTTTGTGAATATTGAAATCTGAGCCAAAACTAGTTGGCTTTATTAATATCTTAGGGAAAGAAGAGAGAAAGAAAGAGGGAGAAAGAAAGAATGAAAGGAAGAGGGAGAGAGAGACAGAAAGAATAAAAAGAAAACAAACAGCAATTCTGAGGATGAGAATAAATTAATGGTAGGTATTATATATGCATGTACATATATATACATGTGTACACATATATACGTAAATATGATTTGGAATACATCAGGATTGTGAACTTCCACTTGGGATAGCATAAAAGCAAAATATACCATACAATTTTTCATTTTACTCCAAGTTTTACTCACAAATTTTCCTAAAGACATTTCACTAGGTCAGTACATTTCCAAGAAAGTTTTAAAAACGTTTCTTCTTTTACAGTCTCTAATTATCTTACCTGGAGTGTTATCAAAATGTCATACAACTGGAAAATGCAATTATTATTATAAAAATATCTCTGCCTTCTCTTGTGTAATGAAATTTATGGCATTAGGAGATGACATTTCAAGAGATTTTAGAGGTCAATGTAGAGACTCCCCCCATTCTTCTTAATTGAACAAACATGCACAAATCTAGGGTTTCAGGTAGACAGCAGATGGGAATCTACAGGAAACTGTCTTCCATAGTGTATGAAAACCATGTTTGTTGTGTGGTGAAGCAAAAGGGAACTATGAAGTGCACAGTCAATAGATTCAGCTAGTGAGTCCCAGCACTCCTCTCAGGCCCTCCCTAGGATTAGCAGCCCAGAGTCATGCCAAGGCCACTGGTGCAGTACAAAGACAGTTCAGTGACAAGTTCCATCCATACCATGGAAGAGGGTTAAACTTGTGGCTGTTTTTGCCACAGCATGACCAGAGACATTCTCAATAAATGGCTCTAGGAATGATGAGTTTTAGAGGGGCCTAAAATGTTCCAAACTTGATATTCACCACTGTACCTTTAAAGCACAACCACAGATACTGGTAAAAATGGAACAGAATTACCTCAATGCCTCTTTAACTCATTCTGAATGAATTCATTTTGATGACAGACATTTTTTGTCACCATTTGGAATAAGAACTACAACAGCTTATGATTGAGGTGAGGAACTGGAGTCAAGTGGCTTAGGTTCAAACACAAGTTCTGACACAAATCTAGGTAATTTTGGGCAATACTTTTAAAATCTTAGTTTATTCACCAATTAATAGGACTAAACATTATCCCTACTTAATAGAATTATTATGAAGATTTATATAAGTAAATCAAATAAAGTGCTAGCACAGTGTGACTGGCCCACATGGAATATTTAATACTTGGTCTGCAATATATGAAGAAAGTGGTGTACATGTTAACTTAAATGGTTTCATTATTTCTCTTCAGGATTTTTAAGATGTGGGATCAGAATATATGTTACTATTTTGAGAATTAGAAATAATAAGAAAACCAGAATGTATACATTAAAAGTCATGCCATAAATTTCCAAAGAGTAGTTTTTTTAATGCCAGAGTTTAAATAAAATATTATTTTCCAGAGAGTAACTTTTCTAAAGGTCCTAAATTCTGAAAAGAGAGAAAACTACTGTTATAAACAGGTTTATTACTAAAAGATGCAATATTCATTACTATGATTTATTATTATTTTGTACATGTGAACCTTGATAAGTAAACAGCATCTCAGCCCAAGTTTATTACTCAATGCACAGTTCAAAGCAACTATGACTCTCAAAATAGCAACAGAGGTGGAGAGGGTCTTTTCCCTTTGTTTATACAGTATTTGCTAAAAATGAACTTTACTATTTTGTGACTTTATAGGGTTACACCATTTCATTCTAAAGAGAAACAAAAAGTAAACCATCGGCCATGTGGCTTTCAAACTGTATTTCAAAGAGAATATTACTGAAATATTTTTGTGCTGTTACAGTCTTAATTAAACATTATTACAAAGATCAGATATGAAAAAATAGGAGTCTCCCTTTAATTGTTCCCTTTGAAATAAATTGTTTTAAAATATTACAGAAGTTACAGCTGTATGTATATGCACATTTGTATATTTACAAGTCTCATGTACTTTATCTCAATATTGCAAATTAGCTAGGTTTACTATAGAGTTAACTGCTTTCATCTAGCATTTATAATCTTGTAGTATAACCTATTTTCAAATAACTAAAATTTAATTGATATCAATGGTACACATGAAAATGATACAAATTTATAAACTAATAAAATGTAACTCATCATTGATAGTAAATTAACTAATGGGTAGATTTTATTGGTAATTCTTGGAAACAGATAATACCATTGTTTCCTCTCCCACCCCAATCTCCTGAGTAAATCAATGTAGATTTGCAAATACCCATGTGAATAACAAACATGCACAAGCCCATTTTTCCAATATTATACTTTGGTGTTTCAAATATTAGCCATCTTCAGAAGACAAAGAGTTAAGCTCCTAAGTATTTAACTTCTTAATCACAACATGACCCTTTCTTGAAGTGTCAGGCTGTCATCATAAATTAGAAAAATAATCTTATGCTGTGGAGCAAGATGTTCATTGATAATGATATTTCAGTACATCGGTAGGACATTTAATGTGATATTTTTGTATTTTCAAAATCTTTTCCAGCTTTTTAATTTCAGAGTCCTAGAATACATCTGAATCTAATGTTGTTTATACAACTAGTTAAGATTAGGCAAAATGCCTATAAACAAGTATAGGTATATAATTCATATATAATTATTTAAATTTTTTTAAAAGTAAGTTCCAATTTAAGTGCATTGGAATTATCAATGTGAATATTTTCTACAGGGTTAGGGATGGAATGGAAGATAATGATCTATTCTAAAATCTTTTGTTAAAACCTTATAGATTAAGGCAGGTCTACCAGGTGACCAAGTAAGCATATGCCAAAATAAGGTTTTTCGTATCATAAAACATGACTTCCTTTTTGATGTTTTGGATAATGCCTGTAATATTTAGTTCACCCATGGGTTATTACACATACACACACAGAAATAAACATCAAGAGGGTTTGTAACTTAATAAAGTAGGTTACTATAAATCAAGAAAAGCAATGAATAATGGTGATATCTTTTGTGGACCTTATCCTCAGGAATTTCCAGAAATGATTCACCTGTGTCCCAAGTTGTAAAAGCAAGTGTGTGCACAGGTGTTCAGAACACCTCATCCCTATTACAGGATCTGCTTTTGACACATTTAAAACGCTAAGAGCAGTTTCATGTAACTCTTTATTTAATGTCTTAATTTAACTGCTATACATAAAAAAAGTGAGCAACCCTCAAATCACTTATTTGCAGTATAGTATAATATAAGCAGGCTGAATTTGTGGATAACATTATTGACTGATTTGGAATACACTTCATAAAGGTTTATATACCTTTATGCTAACTACTTTTAAGAATGCTAATAGGTCACCTTCTTAAAAATTGATTCAGTCTATCTCAACAGAGCAAAGCTTCCTTAAATTGGCTTTAGAATTTAAGAATTTGGAAGGAATGTTTAATGATAACAACACACAGTGTATTTTTTTTTTTTACGATTTGCAGCGTAACTGCAGTGAGTAAAAGGAGCAATAAAACAAATATTTATAATCATCTGGATAAATATATGGTTGCAACATAATTTCTCCTGTAGAGAATAAAAATGGTTGGAGAAATCCACTGTTGTCTCTTCTGGCCACCCCCAAATTCCTTTTTCAATTATAGAATTCCAATAGCTCTTTCCTACTTGAAAAATACAATATAGAGGCCAATGGACATATATATTAGGAAGATAAAATTGTATATCCTTTAAATTGTATATCTTTTTAAGTGTATTTTCATCTTCAACACTGAAAATAGGCTGTTTATTCTTTGGTTAGAGTTGTCACCAAAATCTAAGCTTATTAGATTTAGCTTCATAAATCATAACATAGTTAAGAAAAAAAAAACCTTCATTTCTTCTGAGTGTGAACAGATGAACTACACTGTGGTTTGTTTTTCAGCCAGAAAGAAGGCAGGGTGTGTGCACAGCAGATACTGAAGTAGGATCTGTAAAGCAGACATTTTTGCATGGGTAGAAAACACTCTAAATTGCCTTTATCATCTTCAAAACATTGCTTCCACAATTATCTTGGCCATCCGGTTTTTCTGCCACTCAATCTCTTTTCTCACCAGAGAGAGAAAAATACGCCGGGTAAAGATCAGCGGAAAAGTCTGTTCATATTACTTGTTGGAAAGATACTTAATTTTGCCTGAAGAGTTTACTGGTAGGGTTGAATTTCATGTATCAACATGTAATTCAAAATGATTGTAATGGTACTGCGGCAGTTTGAGTAGCACATGGGACTAGCCACCTACATGGCAATTATTTTTTGAGCAGTATCTAAATAGATCTCATAAAATTTTGTCTTTCAACGAATAATATAAGAAGTGTTACTTTCTGAAAAACAAAGAGGGCAGAGATATTGCTTTTACCACATAGAGAGAATTAAGATGGAAAAAAAAAACACTCTGAGGAAGTCAATGCAGGTATATACCGGAAAATCTCATTTCTTTCCTTCTTAGGGAAAAATGTAAAGCAGAGCCCACATAACTGACTGCCTAGTGTAATCAAGACTTCCACCTTGGGCTGGCTGCATGTGCACGAGGCTTTTTCTAGAATTTTGCAGAAGCACACACTGATACAGTCATAAAGCAGTAAAATTGGACTGACTTACAGGTTTCTGTTTGAGGGTAGACTTCGATAGTGAGAGGTGACAGCATGCTGGCAGTCCTCACAGCCCTCGCTCGCTCTCGGTGCCTCCTCTGCCTGGGCTGCCACTTTGGCGGCACTTGAGGAGCCCTTCAGCCCACCGCTGCACTGTGGGAGCCCATTTCCGGGCTGGCCAAGGCGGGAGCCGGCTCCCTCGGCTTGCTGGGAGGTGTGGAGGGAGAGGCGCCAGCGGAAACGGGGCTGCGCGCCGCGCTTGCGGGCCGGCTGGAGTTCCGGGTGGGCGTGGCCTTGGCGGCCCCGCCCTCGGAGCAGGCGGTGGCCCTGTCGGCCCCGTGCAAGGAGGGGCTTGGCACCCGGGCCAGTGGCTGCGGAGGGTGTACTGGGTCCCCCAGCAGTGCCAGCCCACCGGCGCTGCGCTCAATTTCTCACCGGGGCTTAGCTGCCTTCCCGCGGGGCAGGGCTCGGGACCTGCAGCCCGCCATGCCAGAGCCTCCCACCCCCTCCATGGGCTCCATTATGGCCCGAGCCTCCCCGACGAGCGCTGCCCCCCTGCTTCACGGCGCCTAGTCCCATCGACCACCCAAGGGCTGAGGAGTGCGAGCGCACGGCACGGGACTAGCAGGCAGCTCTGCCTGCAGCCCCGGTGCAGGATCCACTGGGTGAAGCCAGCTGGGCTCCTGAGTCTGGTGGAGATGTGGAGAACCTTTATGTCTAGCTCAGGGATTGTGAACACACCAATCAGCACCCTGTGTCTAGCTCGAGGTTTGTGAGTGCACCAATCGACACTCTGTGTCTGGCTGCTCTGGTGGGGCTTTGGAGAACTTTTGTGTCGGGGGACGTGGAGAACCTTTATGTCTAGCTCAGGGATGGTAAACGCACCAATCAGCGCCCTGTCAAAACAGACCACTGGGCTCTACCAAACAGCAGGACGTGGGTCGGGCCAGATAAGAGAATA
This sequence comes from Nomascus leucogenys, assembly GCF_006542625.1. Lineage (NCBI taxonomy): Eukaryota > Metazoa > Chordata > Mammalia > Primates > Hylobatidae > Nomascus > Nomascus leucogenys. The sequence continues at coordinate 87,040,931 of NC_044395.1, read as the reverse complement.
AAAGCAGGCTGCCTGAGCCAGCACTGGTAACCTGCTCGGGTCCCCTTCCACACTGTGGAAGTTTTGTTCTTTCGCTCTTTGCAATAAATCTTGCTACTGCTGACTCTTTGGGTCCACACTGCTTTTATGAGCCGTAACACTCGCCGCGAAGGTCTGCAGTTTCACTCCTGAAGCCAGCGAAACCACCAGCCCACGGGGAGGAAGGAACAACTCCAGACGCGCCGCCTTAAGAGCCGTAACACTCACTGCGAAGGTCTGCAGCTTCACTCCTGAGCCAGCGAGACCATGAACCCACCAGAAGGAAGAAACTCCGAACACATCCGAACATCAGAAGGAACAAACTCCGGACACACCGCCTTTAGAACTGTAACACTCACCGCGAGGGTCCGCGGCTTCATTCTTGAAGTCAGTGAGACCAAGAACCCACCAATTCTGCACACAATAGTACCAGATATTGGAACTGGTCCCAAATATTAAACTTTTTTCTACCAACTGTTTGTTTCATTTTACTTTCCTAAAAAAGATATCTTAATGTGGACGTGGCCAGGATGCAGTGAGGGTAACATTTGTGTTCTCTAGAAAACAAAAAAGCCATCAAATGTGATCATGGGTATGTTTTTTCAGATGAAGCCAGATGGCAAATTCAATTGAAGATAACTTATCACCATTACAAAGGTAGCAGAAGCCTGGGCTGATCAATGATTCAAGCTAAAGCCCGATTAGTATCTCCTTTGGACTATGTATTGTTGTCGTATTTCATTTGGAATAGAAATGCCTGTAGGGAAATGTTTGGATTTTCATCAGAAGCTGGGTTGTTCAGGCCACTCCTAAAAGGTTCTCTCTGAGCCACTAAGAATACCAGGAATGAGGTAAGATGTTAACTGATTCCCTGGATAAAACCTAGAACTATACCCAGAGTCCATTTTAATACCGTGATGTTCGGGGGAAATGGAGTGGAAATATCTGGTCACCATAGTAGGACTGAGTTGGGCATATTTCAAAGACAGTAACTGCTCACTGATTCTTATACAAAGGATGGCAAGACACAAGTGTGTATATGCACACCCACACACAACACACACCCTAGGCTTACATTAACTTGCCCCCAGTTGACAGGCTAGTTAATCAAGCCATATCAGTTAAGCAACTCTGCAGGCCACCTGGATTTTCCATTTTGACTATCATTTAAAAAAAAAAATGGGCAAATTGGTAGCCTCTTTTTGACATTTGGCTACGGTGCTCCTGCATGTCCTCCCTCCTTAGCATGCACTGTGTCTGTGCTAAAATTCCTGTCGTAAAGAGATTTTGATGGTGATTGATGGAGCCAGCATAAATGTGAAAAAGAGAAAGGGCTTATGGGTGATGACAGTATTGTTAGCCCTCACAAGAACTAATCAAGCTTCTTCTCTTATCTGTGTCTAGTACAAAGCATTAGATAGGTGTGATTCCCCACCAGCACTTTATAATGTGCAAACGTCTTGAAGAAAATAATGATCTTATCAGAAGAGAGTCAAACCTTTTTAAGAGTACGGTAATGGCCTGCAAGAATAAGAAGCTAGCCTTGTAGAGTTAAAGAATGAACAACACCCCCTCCCCATACAAAACAAATTTCAATTTAATATTTAAAAAGCAAGCAGAATTAAACTTAACATGCAAATTATAGGGAAAATACCATATCAAATAATAATTTATTGAGTGAAAAAGTTTTCTATTCATTCCATCATACAGTAGATTGTACTAGGAATCATTTTGGAAGAATGTGCAGCATTCAGAAGTTGTATCTCATCATGCAGTCACTCAGCAGCATTTTATCTAAAAGTACGTGCACAGACTCAGACAATTACAAACTATTTCAGCCATGATCTACAGTGATTTTCCACACATTGTACAGTGAAAGCTCTTCAGCTTGGAACAACTTGTCAAGGCAGACTGCATGCACATATATATTAGTTATTTGCTTGAAAAGACAAGTTAGAATATGAAAATATATAAGCAGCATTCATGTAATACAGAATTCCTGAGAATAGTGTGTGCTATAAATCTTTGAGAAGTAATTTGTATTCATATAAAAACCATGATATAAAACATTTCTCTCAACTAAAACAGTGATCTAAAACTAACACACTGCAAGGGGCTGTCAGTATTTACTGTCAACAATGATGAAGGCATAACTAGATTCTATTGCACTGTTTTGCAAAATAAACATTTCAGACAATGTTTTCTTTTTCCGTTTTTCACATCTGTTTCAAAAGTATCAGAGAAGGCATTTTATAAATCAGTGTATTGCAATTTTTAAATTAAAATATTTTTCTCTTTTCATATTTTTCTTTCTAGTTGATCAATATGGTTTTAAACCCTAACGGGACTATATAAAAACACGGAAAGGAAATACTTCTTAAGCATAGAGCTATCATTATTCTTTATACTACTGTCAGACAAATGTTGCTGTTCTGTGGCCCTGATTTGGAAAAGATGTTGGTTGATGTTATTATTAGGTAGAGAGAGTATTTATACTCAGGCAGGTGTATATATGTACCTAACAAAGAAAAAGAAATGCAGATGCTATAAAAATGGAGAAGTGTAAAAAAAACTCCCTTGTACTTAGTGGAATTAGTTGCTACGATTGCTACAAATAGGGAGGGGGGAGCATGAGAACCTCTTTGCAATCTGAATGGAAGAGTCTCACATAACAAGGGCACGTGAGGGAAGTTCAGAGTCTGAGGCCCTTTCCTTTGCTCAGAATCAGAGAACAAGGAGGAAAGTGAATATGCTTGACAAAAACAAACAATGAAACAGCTATCATCCATCCGCTTTTCTTCTGGAGAGAAAGAAGGAAAAGCTAAAACATTTTCAGTGTTAATATTTAGAAAAAAGTTTCCTAGTAAGAGAAACATAATCTCACTAGAGAAATACTAGCATATATACGTAGTAGCTTTATTTCCATTGTGTTTGATCTGGTCTTTTATATGTTAGAAATAATGGTGCTTTGCTTGATTGGACAAATAATAACAATCATAGTAACCATAAATATGTATGTGTGCATATGTGTGATTTCCTTGTTTTGCAAAGAAACATCTTATTTCTACTATACATTTACTTCAGCTCTTCTTTTTCTTCCTTTCCAACCTCCATAGCTTATGCCTCCTCTGAACTTTCTTGAGTGCCCCATCACTCCTGCCTCATCTGTCTGTGGAACAGACATACTCATAGATACAGAGTTGACGTTGAAATAGAAATTCTACAACAAAGCAAAATTATGTCTTTTGTGATTAATTTGACTTTGTTTCTAGAGAGTTGTTAAAAATAAACCAAATCAAAACTATCAAAGAAATAACATAAAACTCCCTTCAGTGATGAAAAGAGAAACTAAAACACAAATGTTTTTTCTTTTTTTAGCAAATAATATAGATTTATATTCATGCATTATTTTCATTAGCTCATGAGTAACAGTGCACATTGTTGAAAAAGCATAAGTGTTGCAGAGCATCTGGCCTCAGTTTTCCCGAATAAACATATTACAATAGCAAAAACTGATGTCAGAGCTGCATAAACCACAATGTATACTACGTACTGTCAAGGTGCAAAGGGACAAGGAAAACCAACGTATTTACAGCATTTCAAGTTAATATTCCATGAGAGTTGTAATAAATCATAGAGAAAAAATTAAATATACTATAAAACAGCCTTCCACAATAAAGTATGGATTAATTGTGTTCTAAACTATGTAAGAACAGCCATTCATAGTTTATAAGTATGTGGCTTTATTGGCATTTAGTACAAAAAATTGCAGTGCAACTGGCTCTGCCAGGGATAAAAGAGACTTGAAGTAGCCAATGCAATGGAATATTATTTCAATGAATGCTGTTCTTTTTGGAATCTTAGATTTTTGGTTTGACTACTAAAGGTGATGTGCAACTCTTCAACTGCATAGTCAATGTAAAGCAGCATAAATCCCCTGTGGCACAAATCCATAATCTCAGCAAGAGACAAGGGCAATTCCTACCAACCTGTAAACTGAAGGGGTGTAGAGTTCTGGTAGCCAAGGCAAGAATTTGTTTAAGTCATTTCTTGTAAGTATCTGAACTCAACCATAATTTCCAAAGTCAAATTAGTATGTGAGTGAAGACTGCATGATATTTTAAGCCATGTCTGGCTTGTGAACATTTACATGGAAATCTGTCTTTCAAAACCTCACCACCCTCTTTCCCATTACACTGCAGTTGATGGAAGGCAGAGGTCTCCACGCATACATCTCCCTGAGACTCGTTCTGAGAATTACATCCTGGCTTCCTGCAATGTCAATCTAACCCTCTGTAAGGTCGTCAAGTCATTGTTTTCTTCCCTACAAGCCTGGATATTTCAAATCCCAGAGATGGCTGTGATACATTTCCAAGTAGCATATTATACATGTGGATTGCCAAGTATGCCTTCCTCCTAGATTTCACCTAGCATTCACAGTTGCCATCATTTCTTCCCATTAATGTTATCAGCCCTACTGGGTAACAGGTGTCAACTAAGGCCATTCATGGTGAACAGGCTGACCACTTTTTCTCCGTTGTTGTTGCAAATGTTCCAGTTCAGCCTCATACATCATTTCTTGAACTAAGTACTTCTCTCGTCGTATTCGGTCATGTAGACCCTTTGGTACATCTGGAATCAGGTATGCGATGAATGACTTAATCCCAAAAACGAGGTGCTGCAAATTTAAATGTGAAAAGTACAGTTTTCAAAGATTCTGAAATGCTAATTATAAAACAGTACAACAATGAACAATGTTGTATTTGCCTTGAATCAAGCATCAGAACTTAGTATGTACCATCTAGAATATTAATATTTTCGAAAATTATATTGAAAACACTACTGTTGCTTTCTTCCTTAAGTATTAGGACAAAACAAAGAATTACTTCCTCTTTTTGCTACAACATGTTGATAGCACTTTATAAGCACCGAGTAAATCTTAAATTCACTCCTATAAAATCTTTACATATTATGAAATATTATTATGACATGAACTGTTACACACAGATGAGAAAGATCATATCCAGGGAGAACCCATGTCCAATAGATCATAACACATATCATGTAAACCACATAGAATGCAGTCTGCCTGTTAGGCTAGCATTAGACTCAAACTCAAAAAATGTATTTTTCATGTCTATTAAGTTCATATATCATCATAGCTGCTTTAAATATTTTACCTTTATTACATAATTATTCTATGATAAAAAACATATTACTTTTATTTTATTATTACTTCTTTGAGACAGCATTTCATTCTTTTGCCCAGGTTGGAGTGCAGTGGCATATATACAGCTGACTGCAGCCTCCATCTCCTGGGCTTAAGCAATCCTCCTGCCTCAGACTCCCAAGTAGCTGGGAGAACAGTTGCCTGCCACTACACCTGGATAATTTTTTAAAAAATTTTTGTAGATAGGAGGTCTCACATGTTGCCTAGACTGGCCTCGAGCTCCTGGGCTCGAGTTATCCTCCCACCTTGGCCTCCCAAAGTGCTGGGATTATAGGTGGGAGCCACTGCGCCTGGCTGATATTTTGAAAAAGGAACTGACAAAAGTAATGCATTAAAAAAAAGAGCAGGAATAAAACTCAAAGGCAGTATGTCTGTGGTTAGAAGTATACATGTTGAATGAGGCTGCTTGAATCTGAATCCTATGCTTATTAGCTGTTTAACCTCAGGCAAATCACCTATATTCTGTGTCATATCCCTAAAATGGTGATAATTGTAGTACCTCTTAAAGGTTGGCATAAGTATTAAATGAATATATACACACATACACACACATATACACATACACAATATACATATACGTGTGTGTGTATATATATATGTGTGTGTATGTGTGTGTATGGCTCAAGGATTGCTTGTCATAGTGTGAGCCCTGCTTAAATATTACCTCCTGTTATTATAAATGCATCCTGTTTTTCCTATGAAGAAGAGTAAGTAGATCTTTCAATTTCTCAGAAAGGAAAAAACATGATGCTAATAGAGTTAGCATAACCTGTGGAAAATAATACATTCCTAATGGATTCTTAGTAGATAATAGTCTATGAAGAATTCAAGGTACTTTAACTGGGCTTATTATATGTGTCCCAAGAGACTGTACTGCAGAGTAGATTATAGTAAGGCAGGTCATATTTTTCCATATAAAAGCAAATAATCAGAAGTTTCTTTCTTGATAAAATATTTGATATTCACAGAAATATCCAGGAATGTGCCTCAAGGGTATAGGAATAAAATTCAAAACATTTGCTATAATTAAATTAGTAGGGATATGCTTCAAGTCCCTGAGCAAAAAATAATTTAGTATAGCTTTTTTTTTTTTTTTGAGGGACTTTCACTCTTGTTGCCCAGGCTACATTGCAATGGCGTGATCTCGGCTCACCACAACCTCCGCCTCCTGGGTTCAAGTGATTCTCCTGCCTCAACCTCCTGAGTAGCTGGGATTACAGGCATGCGCCACTGCACCTGGCTAATTTTGTATTTTTAGTAGAGATGGGGTTTCTCCATGTTGGTCAGGCTGCTCTCGAACTCCTGACCTCAGGTGATCCGCCTGCCTGGGCCTCCCAAAGTTCTGGGATTACAGGCGTGAGCCACCACACCTGGCCAAGTTAGTATAATTTTAATAACACTGACTATTAGAACTTAATGCAGAATTATTTTATAATTAAAAAGTTTATTCAACTCATCCTAAATGGCACTCTAAGGGGAAAATATTTAATACAATTAAAGATAGTGTCTTCAATAAATGGTGGAGGGAAAATTGGATATCTATGTGCACGAGAATGAAACTAGATCCCTATCTCTTACCAAATTCAAAAATAAAATCAAAATGGATTAAAGACTAGTGTTAAGTCCTGAAACTATGAAACCACTAGAAGAAAAACACTGGGGTAATGCTTTAGGACATAGACCTGGGCAGAGATTTTTTTGGGGTAAGACCTCAAAAGCATGGGCAATAAAAACAAAAATACACAAATGGGATCACATCAAGCTAAAAAGTTTCTGCATGGCAAATAAAAAAAATCTACAGAATGAATAGACAACTGATAGAATGGGGAAAATATTTCCAAACTATCCACCTGACAAAGGATTAATACGTTTGATGAAATATCATACAGAAGACAGAAAAAATGTTCTAAATGTGGATCAATCTCATAGCTAGCTCTCTATATATCTAAAAACAGTAAAATGGGTAAGGCACAAAATAAGTTTCATGAAACAATACCATTGAAGTAATTTTGAAAAAGAACACTCAAATTAACACTATGTATTTTTTTTTGTAAACAAACATATGCAAGTAAATACGTGGAAGAATTTATACAGATGAACAGGGAGTGGATGTTTTTGGAATGGGTGGGTAATGGAATTAGCAATGGTGAAAGAAGAAGAAAAAAATAGTGAGGAAATTACATGGATCAATGATGACAGTTTGCTTTGAATCCCTGCATTCTATTAACTTTGTTCATTTGAGCTCCAAAATAAGATAGGGGGAGAAGTGTAAATAAAAACACAATAGAAGTTTTTTTAATCACTGGGTTGGAAATATGCCTTAACTCTTATATTAGACACTCTCATTTCATCAGGAGACATGTATATAGGCCAAAGTCATTAAATAACAGAATTTCAGTCCTGGATGATACCCTTAGGGGTAAGCATTTCATCTTAAAGATGAAGGATATTTCACTACAAAATTTGAAGTACTTTTTGGAGATAGTTGAGAGGTATATTACCTTTAAAAATATTTGTTCCAACAGTCTTAGACATGGCTACCTTTTCTCTAAATAAATTGGTGTGGCCATATAAAACAGATTCATTTAAAGTCTTTTTATTGACCTTAGTGGTACCTCAGAGAGTAGATACTCAGTGTATCCCAGTGCTAAATTATTCGCTGTATTGAAATAATTATATGCTAAACAAGGCAATAATACAATAGCTTCTGCCAAATTTCTTCACAGGATTACAATCAGATATTATTGTATGGATCTGATAATCAAAGTCTCTGAATTTTTAAATAAAATGTTCTCAAGCACAATTTATTGAACCATCCAGTGTTCCTTATACAAATATATAAGTGATCAACTGTAACTGGAATTGATTGTCCAGAAAATCAGGTTTTTTCCATCCCAATGAATCGATATGGATTCTTTTATCAGATGATGAAAATCATCCTTTCCTTTTTAAACTTGGTTACTAAAAGGCTCAAAAGTAGGAGGCTCAAAAGTTTTCAGCTCAACTGTGCAGTAGCTTTTTTTTTTTAACGCTGATTTCCTGGTATTTAAATTAATGTACACTCTTACATTATTCAGCTCTTGCTTTTCTGTACTTGTAATAATGCTTTCATTGTATTAAAGCCTTTTACGGGACCTACTTAAGTGTTTTTATGGAAGTCTGTGAGGAACTGATTTCAAAGAGGCAACTGATAAATCATTTAGAGAAGCATTTATCTATAGTAATTTTCATCTCAGCTTGTGACTAACCTCAAACACAATAATGAAGGCCAATCTAGCAGCAAGGATATGCCAGTATTGTAAAGTAAACTCATAGGGTTTGGAACTCCAAGGGGGGCCTCTGTAGTCTCTGTACCTGAAATCCACAAAAACAAAGAGAATGACAGAGATCAAAGAGTGGAGGCCCGAATTTTCTTGATTTGCCAAAATGCCAAAATAACAGTTTAAATGTGCTCATTAACATGCAGGGGGGAGTACATGGAATGGTGAAAGCAAGCAGGAAAGATAACTATTATAAGTACCTGCAATAACCAGATTTTCCCATACCAAGCTCACTCAGGTCAAAGAAGGATAGGCTATTGTTGACATATCCCTTTAAGCAACTGGGAGAAAAGAAAAATATCATGTGATTCAAAGATTCATACATTTCTAGCCTAATTATTTTATTACAAATGCCAGGATTTTACAAATGTATTATGCTTTCCATTCTAACGATAAACTTTTAGCAACCAAGCTCTTTTATTCCATTCCCTAACTCTCATTATTGTACCTTAATGAGACAGATTCCTGCTGTTTTCTCCCAATAATTCCTATCTTGCCTTTTCATCTGATTTATGTTTATTAAGTAGTTACTACACACTAGATATGTTGCTAATTGCTTTCTATGCATTAAAACTCTATAAAATATGTTTTATAAATGTGCATGCACATATTATTCAATTATAATTAAGTAGTTAATAAACATTGCTTATTTTTTACTTAACTTATTAAACATATATATTTATTTGAGACCTATGATTTGTTGGAAAAATTATCGATGCTTGGTACTTAACAGTGAACAAAACAGGCAAAAACCCCTATCCCTGTGTAGCTTACATTCTAGCAGGGTGGGAGAGGAGAGAGATACACACACAATAAACATAATTAATAAGTAAATTGTATAGAATGTTAAAATGCAATAAGTGCTATGAAAATAAAAATGAAGTAATTCTTCCAGATGGGATATTGTTAAGTCAGCATTCCTATGGTAACAAAAATCAAGTTTTTAAAGACATTGAAGATGTATGGAAACAAGAACTAGATGAATGAATGTTCCAGAGAGAGAAAAGTCCTTCCTAGGGAAATTGGCAATCACCTATTCTTTCCCTTTCCTGGAGGCATTCATTTGTCAAATCTGGGTGAGTACTAAGAATTAGGCTCAGCAAGTCAGGGTGTCTCTACCAAGGGCAATAGAAACCAATGAGTTTTACCAATTGCATGGGGCTGGTGTGACAGATTGGAGGGTACAGAAGCCCTAAATGCCTGGATGTTTTTCTCATGAGATATTTGCTAAGTTCTTGGGCAGCCTGGAAAGCTGGGGGTGGGAGTGAATTTAGTTTTCAAAAGGCAGAATGAAATCTTCTAGAGTGTCACAGCACTTAAGACAAAAAGGCCTTCTACAAATCCTGCTGCAAGATGGAGGGGGCCTGCCACTAACACACAGCCTCTCAAAGTTTTGAGGCAGTGGGGGGCAGAAAGATAAGTTTAAATATTCTATAGACCACAAATGAACCTCATGACCAAGTGGAGCTAATTCTCGCAATACAAGGTTTTTTCTATCATATAAAATCGCTCAGTGGAACTCACTACATTAACAGAACAAAAAGAAAATCATATGATCATATTAATAAACAAATGTTTTACAAAATTCAACTGGAGACATAATAAACACTATTAAACAAACCAAAAATCTGGTAGGCTCTTAATCTGATGAAGAATATCTACATAAATACATATAGCTAATATCATATTTAACAGTGAAATGCTTCATATGTTGAACACTTTCTTCTGAAGTCAAAGAGAAGACAAACATTTCTCTTGTAACTATTTCTATTCAACATTGTCTACACAAGTAGAAGAAAAAGACATAACTGGAATTAACATAAAGAAACAATATATAAAATGACTTTATTCACATATGGCATAGTTATGTATATAGGAAATATAAAATAATCTAAAAACCATTTGAATTAATGAGTGAATTTAGCAAGGTCACTAGATAGATACAAGGTCAATATAGAAAAATATTTCTACATACTAGCAGCAAACAAAAGAAAATAAAATTTAAATAAATACTATTTATAGTGACATTACAAATACCAAATATCTAGGCATAAATCTAAAAATACCATATAGGACCTCTACACTGGGATCTAAAAACAAACAACCAAACCACATGTCTCAGAGAATTCAATAAACACTTAAATAAATAGAGTCAGCATGTTTAAAGATTAGTTGTTAAAATGTCAATTCTCTCAAATTTTTAAAAAATGGTAACTGATAAATTGAATCTAAAGTTTATATGTAAATGTAAAGAATCTATATTAGCAACGTCAATGTTGAAGAAGAAAATGTACAGAAGATTACAGCACATAATATTGACTTACTGTAAAGCTACAGTAATTAAGACACTGATCTTCATACAAGGAAAGGCAATAGACCAATGAAGAGGAGATAGTTCAAAAACTGATCCACAAATACACATTCACCTGATTTATGACAAAAATGGCACTGCAATCCTTGGTGAAATAATTGTCTTTTCAACAAATGGTGCTGGAGAAATTGGGATGTTCTTAAAGAAAGTAATGTAAAGCTTTGACCACCTCACAACATAATAGATTAAGGGAAATTGGAATTAGGGGGTTAAAATTTCACGTAGAGTCCTTAGGGTAGACTTTTTAAGGAAGATAACACGAGGGATGATTAGGAGTTGAAAGAGGCAGCCATGAAGGTATCTGGGGATGGACAGTTTCAAGCAGAAAAAGCAGAGTCCTTGGCGTGTACTGGGGACTGTGAGAGGGCAGTGGTGGTGGAAACAAAGGGAGGGAGGGAAATAGTGTTGGAAAACGAGTTCAGAGAAGAAGCTCCCTTTGTACGAATTTAAGGAGGATTTTGGCTCTTAGAGTGAAATAAGAAGATACTACTGTGTTTTGAGCACATGAATTACATGAATGAACTTAAGTCTTAAGTAAGATTATTCAAGGATCCAGGTGAGAAATGATAGTGTCTTTAGGTAGGTGGTGGCAGTGGAAGTGGTATGAAAAGGGGATGTTTAGAAAGCAGGGTCAACATGTTTTCCAGTGGATTGTGTGGGGCATGAAAAAAAAAAAGTATTCAAGGCTGATTGCCAAGGATCATGGCCTGAGCCACTATAAATATGAAATTGCTGTTAACTGAGATGGGGAAGACTGAAGGTTAAGCAGGATTGGATGAAATTTGGACTTTAAATTTGGGCATGGCAAGTTTTAGATGTTTATTAGACATGTAAGAGGAGATGCCAAGTAGACAGTGGAATATTCAAGGCTAGAATTCAGGTGTGAGATTAGATCAATCCATGAAACTGAATTAGATGGTCAAGGAAATAAATAGAAACACAGAAGATAATAATAAGTCAGTAGATTGAGCCCTTGGGGAACTCCGAAACTAAAGCTGAGAGATGAGGAGAACTAGCAGACATGATTTAGCAGGTGTGGCTGGTGGGGTAGCAGGAAAACCAAAATTATGTGGCTTTCTGAAAGTCAAGTGAATAAAGTATATTAAGAAGGGAATGATCAATTGTCAAATGCTGCTGAGAGGCCAAATGATGTGAGAACTGGAGTTGACAAGTGGGTTTGACAATGTGAAAGTCATCATGACATCTCGACGGAGCCATGGGGCATACAGGTTATTCAAGAGAGTTTAAAAGGGAAGAAGAGAAGGGGGAATTGGAGAACATAAGAACAGAAAACTCTTTGGAGGTAGTTTTTGTTATAAATGGGAGCAAAGACATAAAGATGTAACTGGAAGGCAGCCGGGACAAGGGAGGACTTTATCTACTGACTAGAAGAATAAAAGCATGTTTCAGTGTTAATGTGAAAAAGTAAATAGAGGCAAAATACATAATGTATGAGAAAAAGGGGTGAATTACTAGAATGATGGTCTCAGATAGGGAAAGAGGAAGAGATCCAGGGCACAAGTGGAGGAATTTTGCCTTCAATATGGGAGCACAGATGGTTCTATTTCTAGGAACTTGGAGGAGGCAGGCTATATGGGACACATACTGTAGGTAGGAAGATGTGATAATAGACGTCTGTGGAAGATCTTTTCTAATTGATTCAATTTTTCTTAAGTAGGAAGCAAGATCAGGTCATAGTGAGAATAAAAAACGAGGTTCAGAAGGCTTGAGGAGCAAGGAGAAAGTGTGACAAACTTCTCTAAAAAAGTAGACGGGCAAATGGACTAGGAAAATAAAATACGTTTGTCAGGTCCACACAAAGTATGTGATACAAATTTAAAGTGAAACTAGTCAGTGTGGTTGTTCGTTTTCCTTCATTCACATGCAGCTGCATGAGTGCAGTACAGAGTAGACAAAGAGTCTGGAGAACCAACGATGTGATTCTACAATTCCCTAACAAAGTGAATGGGGGCAAGGACCTGCGTATCCAAGGAAGTGGTTACAGTGATTGGGCAACTGGTTTGTAAGATGGTTAAGGATGGAAAAGAGGACATCAAAGGAAAGGGGGGGGGGGAAGATTGAGTTACTATGACCAATGCTTTAGAGATCCAAGTGAGTTCCAAGAATTGTTAAAATTAATTTTTACAACAACCTTAAAACATATATATATTTTATCTCCATCTTAATGATTAAAGAATTGAAGTTTAAAGGGACTAAGTAACTTTCTCTAGGCCTATAATTCCAAAAACGTTTGGCCTCAGAACCCCTTTGCATTTAAAAAAATTATTGAGGATCTGAAGAAGCTTTTTTTCTTTTTTTCACAGAGATGTATCTATTGATATTTTAACATATTCGAAATTAAAGCTGAGAAATTTAGAAAATGTCCCTTACTTCATTTAAAAACAAAAATAATTTATATTAAGGTAAATTAATATAAATGATCCGTTTCTTAAAGAAAAATACCTATATTTTCCAAAAGAAAAACATAGTGAAAATGACATTACTTTAAATGTTTGCAAATCCCTTTAATGCCTGTTTTAACCGAAGATGGCTAGGTTCTCATATCTGGTTCTATATAAAATCTGTTGCAATATGTTGTTTTGGATGAAGAATAAGTAGAAAATCTGGTCTCATATACTAAGACTATTTTAATAGTATTTGAAACAATTGTGGATATTTTTCATTGACATTCCATCAAAGCTCTACATGTGATACTTTCTAAGGTTTAGTTGCAATGTGGAATTTTAAAACATATCAATGACATTTTCATTCTGTTACATTAAAATCCCTAAGTCTAACTTGCATTTTAAATTCATCTTTTATTCATTCATGATTTTATAACATCAAATATGGGTTATTTGGAAAATATTCATTCCTGGCACCATGCAGCTCTTCCAAATATTGACATTTTTTTACTATAGACCATGAAAAAACTCACAATTGTTAATATCACCATTTATTTTTATCACAAAAAAATTATAAGCATTGGGAAGCTTTTAAGCTCAAAGTGGTAAATAAAAGTTATCCAAAATTCTTAAATTTCACTTCAGTGCTTGAACTTTTTCAATGGCAATAAATATAGCAATTATTTTCTTTAAAATGACAGGCTAGTAGTGAGCATTCTGTAAAAGACTGCTAAGTATCCAAGTCTGAATAATCATAGTTTGTCTGGCAATCATTATTTCATGTTGGAAAAAAGTTTGCTCAGTTTGTAACTCCAACGATCACATGAGTATTTTTTTTTTTTCTTTGAGATGACCATTACACTTTGGCATTCAGCAGAAAGTGGTTTATGCACACTTCCTATTTTGTCACATAGAATATTTAAAAGGCATCTATTCAATAGTGGAGATTTTATTAAATCAATAATTATTGCTGCCTGCTTCACTGAGGACACACTGAACTTCTTACTGAAATTTTTTATGTTGGCCAAATTATGGTGAGGAATACAATCACTAGTAATACTGCTTGGTGCCACTGCCTTTAATTATGCAAAACTACCAGAAACTTTATTCACCAATATTTTTGGATCACTAGGGAAAATGTCAATATATGAAAAGGGCAAATGATATCTTAATTTCATTATAAAAATTGCATTGACTTCATGGACCCCTGAAGGAGATCCGTAGACCACATGTTAAGAAGGACTGCCCTCAGAACCTAGATTCAAACACACATCTACCTGATTCTAAACCTTGAATTCTTAATTACAGAGCTATGCTGGCTTCACTCCATTCGTTGTCCATACTAGAACCAATAATTTATCATTTCACCTACTCTCTTGCCAATATCCTCCCCTCCCAGCATCCTGTTCTTCCGCCACCTTGCTCCGAAAACTTCCAATCTGAATGAACCTATGCCAATTTAGCTGCTAAGCATACACGGAAAATAAACAGGGTGCTCCTCTGAATGTGTGGTGTCAATGTAACATAAGCCCTCCAGATCTTTGCTTGAAATTAGTCTATATTTCTAACCGATGAATATGGAGAAGATGTCGGGCGCTATCTACATGAAAGGCAGGCTATGGAACGCAGAGTACTAGATACCCAGTCAATCTCATTTTCACCTGCCACTAGGTGGCAGTGAAGACACTGGCAAACAATGCTATGGAAGAGGGCTCCCTAACAAGCCTGTGTATTTTATATCCTTAACATCTGCTTCGAGATTATTTTGAATTAAGAAAAAACAGGGTTTTTAAAACTACTAATACAAAATCCCTCTTACACTTAAATAGTGCTTTAGAGTTCATAAGATCTTATCTCAGACACCATTTCTTAATCATAAGGGCTATGAACATTTTTTTTTTTTTTTGAGACAGAATTTCACCCTATCGTCCAGGCTGGAGTGCAATGGCATGATCTTGGCTCACTGCAACCTCCGCCTCTCGGGTTCAAACGATTCTCCTACCTCAGCCAGCCGAGTAGCTGGGATTACAGGCGCCCGCCACTATGTCCAGCTAATTTTTGTATTTTTAATAGAGACGGGGTTTCACCATGTTGGCCAGCCTGGTCTCGAACTCCTGACCTTCTGATCTGCCCACCTAGGCCTCCCAAAATGCTGGGATTACAGGCGTGCCACCGCGCCCGGCCGAACATTTCTTATTATGAACCAACTAGGTCCAGATTAATGGCATGCCTTTCACTAAAAAGCAGAATACAGGATAAGCATGTCTAAGTTTAGAACTATAGAAGTTTAATATTTACTCATTCTATATTGTTAAGGGTGGAAATAATTAAGAACAGATTATCAAAAAAGTCAGATTCTATTGTTATATACCTTTAAAATGTGTACATGAATAGAATACATCTGAAAAGATAGGTTCAACATATTAGTAATATGTATTTCTGGAATGGAATTATAGTCTAGTTTTTGCTAGGATTTTTATGGCTTTTTATTCTTCTGTATTTTCAATTATCTTTAAAATAAAGTAGACAATTTATTATAAAATTAAAAAAAGGCAAAGTTAGAACTCGAACCTAAAATGTCTGGCTTCAAGTTAAAATCCTTTGACAAGACCCCACGGTATGCAATATATAAAGGAAATATCCATCCCTTTATCACCTATCTGAAAAAACTGAGACATTTATATCCAGAAAGGCATTTCATTGATCCTAGAAAACATCAGTTCCTCAGCACAGTTAACAGTGCATTTCCTCCTATTCCAGGGTCATCCTGTTGTGGCACATGTCCTGCATCCAGATTAGCTGCACACCCAAAGCTGCTCCTGAAGGAAGTAGGAGAAGCAACTTCTCCTGTCGCTTCTTCCAGACCTAAGGCTGATCTCCAGCTACAGCTCTGTTTTATGTGCCTCCAACTCCTCTTTGTTCCTCAAATCCAATGCCCTCTTACATTTTTCCCCCAATACCTTATTTAAGTAAGGAAAGAGCTGAAAAAACCTGTATCACTTAAAGCAGTGGTTCTAAACTGGGTAATTTTGTCCCCCAGAGGACATTTGGCAATGCCCAGAGATAATTATGGTTGCCACAACTTGGGGAATAGTGAGGTTACTATTGGTATCTACTGGGTGGTGACCAAAGGTGCTGCTAAACATCCTACAATGTACAAGACAGCCCTCTGACCTCCATGAAAAGACAGAATTACCTGATGAAAAACGTCAATAGTGCAGAGGCTGAGAAACTATGTTGCAAAGAGTGGATTTAAATTTTAAAAGAAAAGACGTGGGAGACAGGATTTTTTGAGTCCTTAAAACCCCTAGTTGTAAATTCCTTTTGAAAATCTCTAGTCATAGAGCTGAAGTTCCTTCAAGTTCTGCTTCTTCCCACAAACTAGCACTGCTCCATTCAGCAGTTTGATTAGGCAGTATAGGTTGCAATTTCCCCATCTATATGTTAGGAAGATTGCATTCTTCCTACCATCTAGATGGTAAGAAGTTATTCTAAGATAACTTCTATTTACAGAATGTAACTTCTAAATATATTTTTAATATTTTGATACTTGTGATGCATTTCCAAGTAAAAACAGTAGATGGACTCTAAGATTATTTGCTATAATAACACTGTTGTCCTTTTTACCTTGCTTGATTTCACCTAATAAACACATTATAAATGCAATGCTTAGAAACACCACCCTTAGTGGTCACAGAACAAAACTTCCCAGTAAGATCCTATTTTAATTACAAATGTAAAACATATCAGGAGAATGTTTAAATTTAAACCTTACTTTTCACTTGGTTCTACATGATTTGCACAGGGGCCATATTTGTATTCATAAACAAAACGTGGGATGTAATCAGAAGTAATAGCAATTACAAATGCATTGGTGATCACGGCCAATATACCGATTCCTTCGAGAATTCCAAGCCAGATACCTGGTAAGAGAAAGATTAATCATGGTGAACAAAAATGAAGAATATGAAAACTCTGTAATTAATCTTATTTTGGAAATAATGTTTTACTTATGTTGGGACCACAGCTCTGTCCACTATGTGCTTTCTTAGTATACTATCTCAATACAGACATTATCGCTATTGAATACACTTTTTCCACAAAGAGAAGATAGATCTCGTCCAGAAAGATTTAAAAATTGAAATGCCATTAGGACTAGGTTCATGTCTGCAACAATGAGACATGGCACAGGTGCACAGGTGCACAAGATATTTCAAAGTCTAATTTATAGGAACTTGCTGAGGCAATAAAAATAGTACATAAGAAACTTCAAGTTCTGCATGGTTATGCACACTGTGAAATATCTGCATTCACTCTGGGGTTTGTCTTTATCTTTGTCAAATGTCTTTTTAAAGTAAAAATATAAAAAAAGCAAAACTAGTCTGGTGGTAAGATGTGAAAAGTTCTAGTAGACATTTTTTACTTCCTAGGAGGTCAATCTGGCGTCATGAAAATACATACACACAAAAAGCTTTTGAAGATGTATAGTATATAGAACTAGTATACTATTCATTATAGTCAAAACTAATGTTTTCAGTGGGATTAAACTTAGTTTTAAAAATATGTATGAGAAAAAAATATCCTGGAAAAAATGCTCTACAGCACTAAAGGTGATTATGTAGCATGCCAACTTTCTTTCCTCCCACACTTGGCATTTCAAAATTTTTATAATGTGCTACATTGATTTGTAATTAAAAATAATAATTTAAAAAGATGTTAAAGTTTACTTGATGAGGAGATCGTAAGACAAGAAACCGATATAAATCATATTTGAGTACATTAAAATTAAACATTTATTTTTACAACAGTCACAATATTTAGGCAAAAGAAAATATTTTGGGAGAAACTATTTGGTTTACAAAAACCGAGAAAGGGTTAACACGCCTAATATACAAAAAGATCCTAAAATGTTAATAAGATAAACCTAGAGAAAAATAGACAATAAAATGAGCAATTTGCTTTCTGAATTAAAATAACTGATAAAAAGAAGTTTAAATCACTAGTATTCAGAGAAATGGCACTCAAAAATAAGATTTAAAAAAAATCCAATAGATTGACAAAGATTTGAAAGTCTTACAAAATCTAATGCTATTTAGGGATTGTGGAAACGGAGACTCCTTTACAGTGTAGCTGGAAGTATGACTTGTCACAACATTTTGGTAGTTAATCTGATACATCTTAAAATTAAAATATGCATACATTTTAATCGTACTTATTTGGATCTATACTACAGATACACTTTATGCAAACACATACATAAACATGTGATATATACTACATATGTAATAACTATGTACATATTTATATTTTAGCTATGACTGTGTGTTTATTCCTGCTTATAGTAGGAAATAAATGGTTATAAAATTTATGGTGTATCAGTATTATGAATATTACTATTCTATTAAAATAAATTAGACGAATATGTTTTGAGGTGGAGAATGTTCATGAAGGAAAAACAACGCAAAATTCTACATATGTGTACAAATATATTCTTTGTATATTTCTATGAGCAAGAAAAACAATGGCAAAGATACATGCCAAATTGATAGTATTGATTCCCTGAGGTAGAAGAGAAATATAAAGGTGAAAGATTACTAACTGTTTTCTTTATACACTTTCGTGTTGTCTGGCTTGAGCAAAGTAAAATCCAGTAGTTTAGAAAACACTTATCTCTCTATGGGAAGGTATAGTAAGTGCTAAGTAAAGCTGAAATGGAAGTTTTTTTTAATTTATTTTGTGGATTTTCTTTAATGTGCTTATATTATTTTTATTTAATTTTAGGTTCCGGGGTATATGTGCAGGATTTGCAGTTTTGTTACAGAGGTAAACGTGTGCCATGGTGATTTGCTACATCTATCAACTCATTACCTAGGTATTAAACCTAGCATGCATTAGCTATTTTTCCTGATGCTCTCCCTCCCTCTGCCCCTCAAAAAGGCCCCAGTGTGTGTTGTTCCCATCCTGTGTCTATATTGTTTAAATAATGAAATCAATAACATCACCAAATTTAAAGGACAGCAATAATTTTAGTTGCTTAAAATATGGGAACTCAAACTGCATTGTATTCAATCTTTACAGATAAGTATATATATATATATAGATATATATATCTATATATCTATATATATCTTTTTTTTTTTGAGATGGAGTCTCGCTCTGTCACCCAGGCTGGAGTGCAGTGGCGCGATCTCGGCTCACTGTAAGCTCCGCCTCCCGGGTTCACGCCATTCTCCTGCCTCAGCCTCTCCGAGTAGCTGGGACTACAGGCGCCCGCCACCATGCCCGGCTAATTTTTTGTGTTTTTAGTAGAGACGGGGTTTCACTGTGGTCTCGATCTCCTGACCTCGTGATCCGCCCGCCTCGGCCTCCCAAAGTGCTGGGATTACAAGCGTGAGTCACCGCGCCTGACCCAGATAAGTATATTTTAAATAAACTTTGGTGATGGTATAATATATAAATGGGTAAAATTAATTAAAAGGATAACCTTGCAGTATTAGCCAGAAAATCTCCACTCCCAAAAAGAGAGACATGTGGAGTTGCTTTCCAATATAGTTGGATTTTTTATTTAAAAACTATAGTTTATTAAAGCAGTATATGTAATAAGTAGCTCAATGGGAAAAAGTAGATTATATAAATATAATTAAATTTATAGAGAATTTAGTATAAAATAATAGAAACAAAATAAGTTCAAAAATTGAATTATTTAATAAACGGTTTTGGAAAAATCGATTAAGCATTGGGAAAAAAATACTGGACCTCAATTTTATTAACAACATATTCCAGATAAATCAACAATTTAAATGAACAACAATTAAATGCATCAACAATTTAAATGAAATAATGACAGCAAACAACAAGCAAATAAAACAGAATAACAGACATATCTAGATAATGAAACAACAATAAATACAATAGGTGAAAAATCATTAGTTCTAAAGTACCTTTCTAAGAATGTCAAAAATAATAACAACTATGAGGGATATATGTCAATTTGATTATATATAAAATTTAAAACCTTATCCAAAATAAAGTGAATAAATTGAAAACCAGCATCTCTGTTTATATATATATACACACACACACATATATTTATACACACAGTTATAGTATGTACATATGGTATATATGTGTGCGTGTGTGTGTGTGTGTGTGTGTGTGTGTGTGTGGTTAATAGTCCCAATATAGGGCCAGATTACCAAATCAGATACAATGGCCAAATGACCAAAGAACATAAACACAATTAGCAAAGAAGGAATACAAATATATTTAATCTCACAGTTAGAAAAATGCTAGTAAATAGAACAATAAATTTTTTCCTCTTCAGATTCTCAAGGATAGAACAACAATCCAAAAATCCTTTTTACATTTGGAGTTGTTGCAGAAATAGAGAAATGTACTTATGATGAGAGTGTAAATTGGCACAACATTTCTGGAGGACATGCTGCCAAATTATGTATCAAAAATTTAAATGTGCATGCTCTTTGAAGAGGAACTCCAGTCTAGAAATGTATCCTGAGGAAATAATCTGGAAAAGTATATATGAATATGGTCACTTCGGTGTTGTTTATAATAGCAAAGTTCTGAAGCAATCTAAACATCTCTGGCTAAAGTATTATTTTTAAAAAATGTCATATACATATAACAGAAATTTCTGCAGGAATTATACAGAATGAGGCAGAGCTGTGTCTATTAACACGGAAAGGTATATATGAAATCCGTTTTAGTTATGATCAAGTTTATGAAATAGCATATTGAATGTAAACTTAATCTCAACTAAATTAATGTTCCTTTTATTATTTTCATAACTAAAATTGTTAAGTTTTGTTACGGTTGGAAGGGTGTCCTCACAATACAAAACCACACGG
Organism: Nomascus leucogenys; assembly: GCF_006542625.1. NCBI lineage: Eukaryota > Metazoa > Chordata > Mammalia > Primates > Hylobatidae > Nomascus > Nomascus leucogenys. The sequence continues at coordinate 87,019,722 of NC_044395.1, read as the reverse complement.
TGCTAAGTAGAACCAACTTATGTTGTCTTAGTGCCTTTATGCTGCTATAATAAAATACCTGAGACTGGGTAATTTATAGCGAACAGAAGTTCCTTGCTGTTTTGGAGGCTAGGAAATCCTAGATAAATGCACCAGCGGGTTCAATATCTGGAGATGGCCTTGCTTCCAGCTTCCAAAATGGCACCTTGCTGCTGTATCCTCTGGAGGGGACAAATGCTGTGTCCTCACATAGCAGAAGGCAGGAAAGCAAAAAGGGGATGAATGCTGTGTCCTCACACCACGGGGAAGTGGAAGAGAATGAAGTCACTCCCTCAAGCTATTTTTTATAAGAGTTCTAATCCCATTCATGAGGGATCATGGCTTAATCACTTCTTTTTTTTTTTGAGACCGAATTTCGCTCTTGTTGCCCAGGCTGCAACCTCTGCCTCCCGTGTTCAAATGATTCTCCTGTCTCAGCCCCCCGAGTAGCTGGGATTACAGGCACCCACCACCACACCTGGCTAATTTTGTATTTTTAGTAGAGACAGGGTTTCTCCATGTTGGTCAGGCTGGTCTTGAACTCCCGACCTAAGGTGAACTGCCCACCTCGGCCTCCCAAAGTGCTGGGATTACAGGAGTGAGCCACCATGCCCAGCCGGCTTCATCACTTCTTAAAGCCCTCTTAATACTATGACACTGGCAATTAAGTTTCAACATATGAATCTGGGGGCACACTCAAACCATTGCACACCTATTGGTATTAGCAACATAAAAATTATTTAACTTCTGAATCTTACCTATGTCAGTTGCTCGGGCTGGCAAAGGCCTCCGCCACTGGGTGACAAATTTGTATGCATCCAGCCTGATTTCAATGATATTGTTTAACAAAGCCAAAAGAGGGGCTAGAGGAAAAGCCGCAACAAAGATGGTGGTAAAACCAAATTGCAAAACTGCAAAAGAAGAGCATTAGGAAATTACTATATAAACTTCCTTTGTTGACAAATTAGGTGCTTTATATAAATTGCTTTTAATGCTTTCAACATCCTTACAAAGTAGATATGTTTATCTCATTTTACAGTTAGGACAACTTTATTTCATATGTTAACTAAACTTGCTAAAGGGTAGATAGCTAGAAAAGGTTGAAACCTTTATTCAAATTAAGTTCTGAATGTATTGAAAGTCTATGGGCTTTCCATCTCTATATAAGGCAGCATGAAGGAGGGAGAAAAAGAATAAGAAATAGAGGGAAGATGGGAGACAAAACAGGAGGAGGAGAAGGAGGAAGAAGAAGAAGAAAGAAAAAGGAGAAGGAGGAGAAGGAGGAAGAAGAAGAAGAAAGAAGAAGGAGGAGGAGGAGGAGGAAAAAGAAGTAGTAAGAGAAAGAAGAGGAGGAAGAAGGAGAAGTTAATATTCAGAAGTTAAAATTCAGACGGAGTCTGTGCAAAGGTTTATTGTGAAAAATAATTATTGCTTTATGTTGAGTAGAATGGTAGGTTTCTTAAGATAGAAACTGGTTCAGCTGGCCGGGCGCGGTGGCTCAGGCCTGTAATCGCAGCACTCTGGGAGGCCAAGGTTAGCAGATCACCTGAGGTAACGAGTTTGAGACCAGCCTGGCCAACATGGCGAAACTCCATCTCTACTAAAAAATGCAAACATTAGCCGGGCGTGGTGGTGTGCACCTGTAATCCCAGCTACTCGAGAGGCTGAGGCAGGAGATCGTGCCACTGCACTCCAGTGTGGTTGACAGAACAAGACCCTGTCTCAAAAAAAAAAAAAAAAAAAAGAAAAGAAAAATGAAACTGGTTCAGCATTATTTTGTTTGCGTCAAATATTTACTCATAAAATAGGTGTTCCACTGTGAGAAAAATTTTCATTTTGGTCAATGCATGGCTCTCAGAGAATAAAACGTGAATCTGCCAAGAGTTAATATCTCTAGCTCCTTGAGATGAAGGTGCAAATGTGTTTTAGAATGCTTGGGGTTAGAAAGGAAAGAGACAATTTTCTCTGTTGAACCAAAGCTTGTGTGAAGTGGAAAAATTGTATCAAGAAGGCCAAATAGTCCTGCAGACTTTTTTTTCCTTACCCATTTCTAAGTACTCATCCATCAGTCCATGAAGGTTCATGGGCTGCAGATTCCAATCATTTTCCCACTGAGGTATGGAAGCATCATGCATTCCCCGTTTGATTTTATGTCGTGACCACCAGTTCTGGATCAACCTACATCACAGAGCAGACCAAGGACTTTTGAGTTCTGATTCAAGCATCCGGTTAACAATGTATAGTGAATTAAGAAATGAGTAAAACCAATTCCAGCTCCTCGGAATTGGAGGTATTTGGTTTTACCTTTTATAAAAGTTATTTTAAAAAATTAAAAAAATTTTGAAAGCCTAAATATCTTAAAGAATTTTTTAAAAATCTTTTGAGAAACTTTAGCATAGGAGAGTAGGCCCCAGCCTTCCAGAACTCTCCTAGGTCCTATTAATATCTACATATTTATCTAGGAATTCATGCTCTATATACTAAAATGGTCCTTGACATTGATTAAACAAATATTCATTTCTATGATTCCTTCTCCTCTCCCCACCTATAGAAATACCTAAACTTCTATGTTGCCTGCTGTGATTAGGTCTGACCCTTTCATTGCTCATAACCTAAAATCTTCTGAGCTATACTCTCTGAACAGGAAAAAAAATCATGTTTCACATAAACTAATTGACCCTTGGGTAGGATTTCAAAAGATCTAAGTTCTAGTTCCCATCCTGCAATGCATTAGCCATGCGATTTTTAGCAAGTCACTTCACCTCTCTGAGTTTAGAAACATGAGGAGTCTAAGTATTAGTGATTATTATATTCTGCTATTGTAGTGAACAATAATTACTAGGCAATAAGTCTGTGTCCCTGAGTCCGTTTCTCACACCTGGAAAGGAAGTAACAATACTGTTTTCTTAGCCCAAGTACAATCTTGGAATTATGTGACTCAGAAATGTCCTGGTATGCACACATTGTGGCCTTCTGGGTAATGAATTATTTAAGAGTTCAATGAAAATTACCTCCAGGACAAGGTGAATTTTACAGGACTCGGTGAACAGTACCCAACTCTCACTTTTAATCATGGAACCTAAGTGGCAGTTGGAGGAGCAACCAGAGAACAAACGTCAGGCAGTGGAGGTTGCCTCCAGAGCCTCATGAAGGTGAAAAAGGGGCTGGAGATAAGAGTTGAGGCGATCTGCTTGTTTCTATCATATGTATTTAGGTTCTGTTTAAAGTTTCACTTGAAGAAAGACAATTGTGGTTTACAAGAGTTTTGCTTTAATGGCTGGTCTACTCCTGCTCAATTTTCTTCAACAAAGCCTTTGCCTAGATATCGGGAAGGGTAGGGTGTGTCATGGTGCCCTTAGGATTTGATATATGTGATCCAGACTGACCCCTAGCGCAAGGCCATAATGAAAATGTCCTGTCTAAAGTGCACCAAGTGTAGCAGTCCATGAGTAGTGATAATAAAAAGAAACAACTTTTTTTATACTGCAATGACCCCTACATCATCTTGTTGATACTTACGGAGTACTCACAGCATGTTACATTCTGTGCTAAGCACTTGACACCTAATGTCCTGTTTCTTTCAAACAATGTTTCCTAAACCCAGTTTTAAAGAAGTGACCCAAGAATAGGAAAGAACACCACAAACGAACTGGGCTCCCCAGTCCTCCATCCTCTATTCTCTCTATGTTTAGGAGAGATTTGCTTAGATTTGTTTTGCATATTAAGTCTGTATAAAACTCTTCACAAAAAGGTTCTGTCGTTTATGATGAAGGTTTAAAAAGCACTCGGTCATCTCAGTTAATCTTCATAAATACCCTATTTTATAAATGGACTAAAAAAGCCTTAGAGATGTCAAGGAAATATTAAACAAATTTAGCAAGGAAGAGAGAAGGAATTTAAACCAGGTCTGGGTAATTCCAGAGCCTATGCTTGAAGGCTGCCTGTAAATTAACACAATACTTTATAGCAGATTGCAGGGTTAATATCACTTCTACAACCCCCAGGTCTTTGTTCAAGAATGTTCTGATAAAATGTGTACCACCACAAGCAAAAAAATAAGAATATAATTTGATATATAACCCCAAGATGCTTATATCATCAACCAACTAACCAGTTCTTCCCCAATAGTCAGGAAATTATTCAAATAGACATGTTTTTAGTTGATCAGACTCAAAGCTTCAATATTACATTGTTTTAAATACCCAGTATTTTGTCATATTTTAAAGGAAAGTGTATTTTAATATATGTGAAAGTGAGCATTCAGCACCTCTGTAAGCATTTCACAGGCAGCTAAAACAATGAAAATAGAATGCTATTGTTTTGATGTTAGTACAATCAGTCCTGTTCTAACATTTTTTTCTTAGTTGTAACAAAGAGTACAAAGCTTCTCATCCAGGATTTGATCTTTGCTTTATACTTTTGGGAGGAATGAAGGCTGTCTTTATTACACAACAAACTTGGTCTGCTGGTAGCGAAATAAACACCCCAGAAAATTATTTTTATATATACAACCTGTAATGTCAATCATGTTTTCAATCTAGTAACAAGTGTCTTAATGCATTAAACAAGTTACTCTACATTCATTATTCTGTTTAACCCTTACAGCTGTTCTTGAGGTAGATACATTGTTGATACATTCTTAGTGAAAACAGGCTCTGAAAGGTTTAATTTACACATGGGCAGACATTTAGTAAGGAGCAGAACAGGAATTGAGCCATCATTTGTCTGATTACCAAGACCAAATTCTTAAGCACTACTCACACCATCTCTAGCTTTCCTCTTTGTAACTAGACATAAGGCAAGTTTGAAAATAATGTGCTCACGGGTATCCCAGTTCCATGAAGTTGTTCCATATTTGCTTCAAAAACATGATGACACCCATCTGGAGGCAGAGGTCTATCAAACAGCCACTAGGATGACACTGAAATAGAACATAAGAGCAAAAATGATATTGGTCTTCTTCCCAGTAGGCGCAGACATGCCCACCTTTAAATTGTACAGCAAATTTTAAAGCTGGGTCACACCATCTCGTGCATAAAGAAAATAAAAACAAGAAAGAAACAGCATGTATGAGGGCACTTGATGAGGGAATTCTTCAGTAATTATAATGAAATATCAATCAAAATTATAATAGCAATAACAACAAATCTAACTTTTAGTGAGTACTTACTATCTGCCAAGCTCTGTGTTAGGCATGATCGCATTTAATGAATGGTATGGAATGTTATATATCCATTAACAATCAGGTAATAGAAAATAGTTAATTCTATGGCATAATGTTTATAATATATTGTTTTTAATAACCTTTTTATTTCAGAATTAAGTTTAGATGTACAGACAACTTGCAAAGATAGTACAGAGTTCCCATACACTCCTTACGCAGTTCTAGCTGTCGCTCCATACATGACCATGGTATATTTGACAAAGCTAAGAAAATGATATTAGTGCATTACAATTAGCTAAATGCAAAGCTCTCTTTGGATTTCACCAGTTTTCCTCTCTCTGCTCCAGGATCCAACCCCACATACCCAGTGGCATTTATTTTTCCTATCTCCCCAGTCTCCTCTGGTCTCAACAGCTTCTCAGTTTTTCATAACTTTAAATGTTTTGAAGATTGCTGGATGTGTACCCTGTGGAATGTCCCACAATCTAAGTTTGTCTAATGGTTTTTCTTATGTTTAGACCAGGGTTATGTGTTTTGGAGAGACCAATCACAAAGGTGAAGTGCTATTTTCCTCACATCGTATCAGGGATACATGAGAAGCACATGACATCACTGGTGATGTTAATTGGTTAATGTAGTGTTTTCCAATTTTTTTTCCACTGGAAAGCTGCTCATTTTTCTCTTTTTCTGTTCTATTTTTTAGAAGGGAGCCACTAAGTCTAGCCCATTCTCAAGATGGTGGAGAGGTGTTGAACTCTACCTCCTGGAGAGGAAGTATCTACATATATTGTTAGGTATTTTTAAGTGATAAACGCAAGACCACAAAAATAATTCGTCAGTATGATCCTATTCTTTCCTCTGTGCTTTTCTGCTTTTTTAGATTTTCAATAAGTTAGCATTAGAGACCCATACAAACAAAAACGTGATTTCAATGAAAATCATAACCAATGTGTTTTACTTGAAAACTTTGCAGTATTCAAGATATTTGGGTGGGAAGGCATGGGTCTGTTTCTTTAGAAATGGGTACATGTCCTGCTCATAAGGAAGACAGTCTTCTCTATGACTTTGATCCACAGTTTCTATTTCTATCAAATTGGTACTAGTGGAACTTCAAAGAGAACAAATAATTAAGACACAAAGAGCCTGCTCTTCCTGTTCCAGCCCAGTAATTTAAGACTCCCTAATCTGAGCCTGAGAGAGGATTTGCAAATGGTCATGCTTACTGCATGAAGAGGTCTAAATTCTCCCATCCAAGCAAAGCTCTTTTTCTAGGATGAATTTAGGATTTCCTGAACTCTCCCAAATATATCTGATAAACGGGTTCACTGGAATGACTGAGGCAGAATAATTATTAAGCTACGGGGGCAAATCACAGATCACAGCTGCAAGCTGAAGCTCTTCATTTTTGTAGAGACTCAGAGGCAAGCTGACTTGCCCAAGGCCATGCAGTGTTGACTGGTGCTGTGGAAATGAAACACTTGTCCCCATTTCCCTAATCCACTGCTCTTTTATATTATACTAAGGATGAATTCCATTTACCAATGTGTTTGCTGCCTTAAAGTGTGGGTTTAACACAAACATATTATTTTGTGGGATAGGAAAAAGAAGATGACCATAGGATCATGTGATTGGTTCGCTACCCATGAAGGATAGGCCAAAGTGGGGTGGCTGGAAGACAGGCCATTTATAATTTCATTGAAATTAAGCCTTGATGACCTTATGATTTATAAGGAAGAGACAGGGGTCCAATAGTTTTTGTGGGTTTGTCCATTCACATAATGGTAGCCTTGCACTAAAGCCAGTCTATCAAAACTCTAAATTTCATTTGGTAGAAAAAGCCCATACTTAGAATGTGTAAAAGTGCATGAGTGAGTGTGCAGAAGACACAGGCATTCATTCCAATTGCACCACTCAGAATCATATGACCCTGGACAAGCCAAACTAGATGCTGTGGTGTATTTTTCTCTTACTCCTTGTGAGAACCCGGCATGGTAGTTGTTGGTATCTTCACTCTGTAGATGATAAAGCTAAGTGACAGAAAGAACTATCAGTCTTCAGTACCCAGGTTCCTTCACTTACTTTAGTATGCTTACTCTAAATCCAACATAGAAGTGTGAGCCAGCAATCAGACAGCAATTTCTCAGCAAAATAAATTTTCATTATGTCTTTGATTATACCTACACGCCATCCCACTCGTGGCTGGAAAGCACAGTGTTCAGAGCACAGACTCTGAAGCTACACTGAAAAGATTTAAGTCATAACTTCATCAGTGTGTATGTTTCTACAATTGTAGGGAAATTACATTTGCAATTGCAGGCACTGTACATCTGTGACTTTGTTTCCTGATCTGTAAAATGGATATAATAATAGAACTGTGAGGATTAAATGCATTAACATGCAGAGAGCACTTAGAAACAATTGCTGGAGTACGTTAGCATATAGTAAGCCCTCAATAAATCTTAGCTATAATTAAGAACTTTTTTATATTGATTTCATATAAAATATTAATGTGAGATATTACATAGTTGTAGTAAAAGATTCACAAGTCTAGCTTAGCCAGTTCACAAATATCCTAAAACAAACCATAGCACTTTTTAAATTTTGTAATTATGGCTATCATTAATTATAACTATTATTTTACATACACAATCTAATTTAATATACCAATCACCAGTATTACTGGGATAGCTATTCTTTATTTTTTCTGTTGTTTAGGGACAGAGTCTTCGTCTCTCGCCCAAGCTGGAGTGCAGTGGTACGATCATGGCTCACTGCATCCTCGAACTCCTGGGCTCAAGGGATCTTCCCACCTCAGCTTCCTGAGTACCTAGGACTAGAAGCATGTGCCACCACATCCGGCTAATTTTTAAATTTTTTAAATAAAGACAGGGTCTCACCATTTTGCCCAGGCTGGTCTCAAACTCTTGGCCTCAAGCAATCCTCCTGCCTTGGCCTCCTAAAGTGTTGGGACTACAGGTGTGAGCCACAGGGCCAGGCAAGATAGCTATTCTTATCACCAATTTACAAAAGAAGAAACTGAGATTTATAGATATTAAATCATGCATCTGGGTGGGAAGGATTAGAATATAGACCGTCAGTCTCCAAAGATAAAATATTTGTTATGTTTTATTGCTATGCCCTGTTCTTCAAGGCTATGAACAGAAATATAAAATGCTCAAGAAAAATATGAAAAATATTATCCACCTCATTCATAATTATAGAAACTAAAATCATTGGCTATTAGATTGGTAAAAGTGAAAATTCTACCATTGGCTAAATACTGAAGAAGCAGGCTCATACAGTTCTAGGTAGGGGTGGCATTTGGAGGCCCATTTCTCAGTCTCAGTGAAAATATACAATATGCTTATCCTGTAACCCAGCAATACTACTCCTGGGCAGTTTTTCCATATAACATACATATTGTAAATCAATAAAGAAATACGAGTCTTAGGCAGGTACTTTTATATAATTACATGTTGCTGTTTCCAGTATGATGTCTTTTGGACTAAAAGGAAACCTACCATATTTAAAAGTTTGAAAATTTACCTAATGAATAATAATAATTTCCAAAAAAAAAAGGAAAATTACTGGAGCTAAATTCCTGGGGTCTGTAAATAAAAGAAATTTTGATGTGATTAAAAAAATAAAGAGAGCTGAGGTGAGAATCTTGGGGTTTAACTTTTCAGTTCACCCCCTTTTTTTGAAAGGATGTAGTTGCTTCCTTTCTGAACAATGTGTCGTCTTCAATATCCATATACTTCCCTGAACTTCTCTTCAGCTCCCTTCCTCCCACAGTAACTGGCCCATATCCATGCCCATTCCTGCACCCACACTCCCAAAGTTACTTACTTCCTCCAGTCTCCACCGGTCAAAAAGTTTATTGTATTTTCCTGGGTGGCCTACGAATCTGTAAAGACATTTTAATTCATTAGCATTTAAGTGGGGTTCACTGAAGAGCATCTACTAAGGCATCACGACGAGTGCATGTGTGGGTAGACATAAATGTTCACTGGTGCAATCTGTCCCTAGTTGACTTCTGCTATTTTAAACATCAAAGTATCTGACTTACAAAGGAAAAAGTGATGCGTGAACTAATGGGTCAAGAAAGTACAGACAAACTAACTGGATGACATTTCTGACCCTCATATAGAGAGTCTTAATGTTTTGTTGACCTAGTTAATGACTATTACAGTAATGTGCTGCATTGTTTGATCCAAAATGTTTCTGTCTTCAGTATGTTTCCATGGCATTGGATGGAGTGTTAAGCATATGGCAAAGCAGAATCATTAGTTTAATATGCTGCTTTTTTCATATTTTGCATTAAAGGTGGAAAAATGTTAAGATAATAGGTAGAAGAGGTTTCCACATTAAGGAATTATAACCCAAGGTCACACAAAAATTCTTTGCTTCTTTAACAGAATTGTTACTGATGATGAAACAGACATAATTCAACTCAAATGCAGCAAATAGGTTGTATTTTTTGTGCCAACTTTAACTGCTGGTGGCTGTCAGAAATCATTTGAGTAAGAACAGTAATCGTCAATTAAACTATTGACTGTGTTTTTCACTCTGTGAAGATAATGTACAAAAAGTTGACTTACCTCCCCAAAAAGAAAGCAATATAGAAGATGGAACTGTTTAAATTGACAAACTGGAAGAGGAACATCTTCAGGGCAAAGCTGTTTTCCCACTCAGATTCTGTTCGAGGATATTCTAAAAGGAACACAGGTTGCATTGACACAGGTGAGGTGAGGTGAATATCAAGACTCTGGACATGGAGGCAGAAACCCCAAGTTCAAGTTTGTTTTTTTAATTTAATTTATTTATTTATTTATTTATTTTTGGAGATGGAGTCTCACTTTCTGTTGCCCAGGCTGGAGTACAGTGGCACAATCTTGGCTCACTGCAACCTGTGCCTCCCAGGTTCAAGCAATTCTTCTGGCTCAGCCTCCCAAGTAGCTGGGATTATAAGCGCCTGCCACCATGCCTGGCTAATTTTTTGTATTTTTAGTAGAAGTGGGGGTTTCACCATGTTCGCCAGGGTGGTCTCGAACTCCTGACCTCAGGTGATCTGCCGGCCTCAGCCTCCCAAAGTGCTAGTATTACAGGCGTGAGCCAACATGCCTCGCCAAGTTTTTTAGTTCTATGAGGCACTTAGTTTTGCTGATTTCTAGCATCTGTGTCTGTAAAATGTGAATGATAATATCTACTGTTCACACTTGATGAAAGGACTTCATGAGATAATCTTTAGACTTTCCCCACAGCTACAAAATTATGTTATTAATACATAAAGATTTTCAGGAGTCTCTGCTATCATCACATAGCAGTAACCATACATAATGGATCAATCATTCACTCAAACTGGCTACACTCAATATAAGGGCCTAAACTGTCCACAGAGTTCTCTGAAGAATGAATATTTTGTGTACAGACAGAAGTGGAATGGTAAAGAGAAAAGAGGGCTATATCAGTCAGGAGAGCTGAGCTCTTATCTCAGCCTTACACCTGGCTGGCAGGTAACCTCAGGCAGGTCTCTTCACTTTTTTTTGCAGTCAGTTTGGTCATCTGTAGAAGAAGGGATTTAGACAAGATGATTTCTAAAAACCCTGTCAACTCTAACATCTTATGGTTTTATAATGCTTAAAAGAAAAAAAATAAGGACTGCCTGTACTGCAGCCTTAGCTCCTATCTAGTACTCAAATGAGTGATAGAAAATAGATATGTCTCATCTAACATATATTTCAACGTAATTGAAGAATTCAATAAAGATGGAAAATAGATAGGATCTCATTTAAGGAAAACATATGCCAACATATGCATTAGCCCAATCACATGGAAGGAGGAAGGAATAGGTCCTGGGGAACTCCAAGTCCAAAGGTGGTAGTTGCCAAAAGTAGGAAGGGTCCATGGGCCACTCAGAAGGTGACTGGCAAGTGTGCCTCAGTAAGAACAGTCAGTAAGAACCTGTCCCCACAGGTTTTAACATGTCATGCTTTCACCGTTGTTTCTCTCTAGTTTATAAATTTAGTTCATTAACACAAAACTTATTTAGAAAAGAGGATGTAGATTTTTAGGTAATTTTTATTGTGTAGATTAGTTTTGGTTCTTCATTTCTAATTTTATTTCAGCTTGTCCACAAATGTGTCCTGCCTGATTTCTGCTTTGAGGCAAAAAGTTGTGATGTCATTTGTGGCTAAATTGTGTGGATAAGTTTTGTCAATGCATCAAGTGCCTGAAAATAATATTTGTGTTCCTGTTGGGCATATGGTTTGTGTGTGTGTGTGTGTGTGTGTGTGTGTGTGTACATATATAGAGACAGACATATATTTTATATATATAACATATATTTATATATTATATATAACATATATTTATATATATTTATATATAACATATATTTATATATAATATATAGTTATATTTATTTATATATAAATATACATTTATATATTTATATATATAAATATATATAATATATAGTTATATATGTATTATATATTATAATATATATATTTTATATTTTATATATAAAATAATATATTAAATATATTATAATATATTAAATATATTATATTTAATATATATATTTTATATTTATATATATATTATATATTTATATATATAAATATATATAAATGTTATATATAAAACATATTTTTATGTTTATATATAAAACATATGTTTTTTATATATATATATATTTTTTTTTCTTGAGATGGAGTCTCACTCTGTTGCCCAGGCTGGACTACAATGGCACAATCTTGGCTCACTACAACCTCTGCCTCCAAGGTTCAAGTGATTCTTCTGCCTCAGCCTCCTGAGTAGCTGGGATTACAGGCACGTGCCACCACGCCTGGCTAATTTTTGTATTTTTTGGTAGAGACGGGGTTTCAACATGTTGGCCAGGCTGGTCTCGAACTCCTGACTGCAGGTGATCTGCCCACCTCAGCCTCCCAAAGTGCTAGGATTACAAGAGTGAGCCACCACATCCGGTCTGGTTTGTACATATTTTTAAAGAAGGTTGTCAGGTTGTCAGATATGATAGTCAAACACTGTGTATCTTTTTTTTGTTTTTTTTCCTTGAGATGGAGTCTCACTCTGTCGCCCAGGCTGGATTGTAGCATGGCAATCTTGGCTCACTGCAACCTCCGCCTCCCGGGTTCGAGTGATTCTCCTGCTTCAGCCTCCCGAGTAGCTGGGATTACAGGCGCCTGACACCATGCTTGGCTACTTTTTTTTGGTGGGGAGGTATTTTTAGTAGGGACGGGGTTTCACCATATTGGCCAGGCTGGTTTTGAACTCCTGACCTCAAGTGATCCGCCTGCCTCGGCCTCCCAAAGTGCTGAGATCACAGGTGTGAACCACCACGCTCGGCCTAAATACTGTATATATTTACTTATGTCTTGACTATGGATTTTTCAGTTCTTTTCTATCATTTTTTTGCTATCTATATTTTCAAGCTTGTTAAAGATGCATAGAGATCATGATTATTATACTGACATGTTAGTTCATTATAGTATTTTTTTTCTATTTCCTAAAGTGTTCAGTCATTTTTTTCAGCTTTTTAAATTTAGTTGTGTTTCTTTTCATTATCATCTAGCTGGATTTTATTTTTTGAAGTTCAATCTGTGTCCCAGTTTTCAAATGGCAATTATTCTCATAGATAATTGAAAGATAGATGGATGGATAGGTAGGTCTGGAGATAAATACAAACACACTTTTTAAAATTTGTTTAATGATTTCTTTCATCTTTTCTTCTCTATTTGTTATATTGATCATGATTCTCACTATTTTATTTATTTTTAATGTATAAATATTGCCTTATATAGAAGTAAATATTTTAGCTTTTCCTTCAAAGAAGCTACAAGAACAATAAACAGAAATAAAATAAAATGAAAGAACAAAAATAAACAATAAAATGTTTTAAAATCTTCAATAAAATAGATAGAATGATTCTTGAACATGTAATATTGACTAACATTTATGAAGTCTAGTTATGAAAAAAGACAGAAGACTCCACCACCCCAAATAAAAGATGTATAAACACTGTACTGAAGAGATTAACATTACTAAACATCCTATCAATAATTTTCAGTTGACAAGTTAAAACATTTACATATAATAAACAATTACCTACACAAATAGGACTTTTCAAAAAATGGCTCAAAAATAAGTAGGTACTCTTCAAAAAACTAATTACCAGTGCATTAACTAAAAAAAAATAAAAAAGTAAATATCTATCTCAGAATGACATAATGCCTGAATAGTCACATGGGTTGATTCTATGAAACCCTAATTAAATAACCAATTTGCCTTTTGTATGTTTCAGAAAATATAAAATAATTAAAGTAATTCAACTTGCTTGGTGAGATTAACGTAATATTGACTTAATACAGCAGAGCATAACAAGGCCAATGCAAGGACACTATAACCCACTTTCATTTATAAATTTACCACAGAATTCCTCACTCAACAATGTAATAAAAGAAAAGAAAACTATATCTCGACTAAGTCTAGTGGCATAAGGCCAAATGCCTTCAAAGCCCAAAAACTTAACCATGAGGGGCAGAGAGTTTTGGTTTAATATGATAAGGAGTGGTTAGGCCTGTAACAAACCAGAAAGTATGTCATTATCGAAATGCCTTATAAACTGCTTTTTATAAAACTGTGTGATAATAAAAGCTACATGTACACAAGAAAAGTGTTTGGATAGTTTGGATGTCCTAAAACAGGATTTAGTAATAGACTTCATCCTTCCAAAATAAGACTTTCTCTGAAAGTTCATGTTTTCCTGATTAATGTCAAGTGACAATAATTAAGGAATCTATGTGGCCAACTAAAGTGACCCTTCTATGAGAAGCCAAACTGAAGATGTGAAGTGCTCCAAATTGTCCTGTGAGAAATGCCAGTGAAGACAAATAATACTTTAAAACATTGTCAATAAAATTAAAGTTTTAAACTCTGTTTTTTACAATTCTTAATTATATAAGGAGAACCACATACCTCTAAATGTTATATTCAACACATTTATTTGTGGGCCATTCTTGATATACTTATTAATTTTTCAACCACTCTTCTGACAAGTGTTTACTGGGCTGCTATTTCATACTGGAACAGACTTGATACTATCTACACTATGATGATGGAGACTGAACATATCTTCTTGTTATTTGTGAGATTTGCATAATTTCTGACATTAAAACCCTTCAAGGACAGCGCAAGTAAAAATCTACCAACTATTTTTACTTAAAATCCCATTGGAAATTCCTAAATAAAATATAGCAGATTTAGGCCTGGTGCAGTGGCTCATGCCTGTTGTACCAGCACTTTGGGAGGCCAAGGCAGGCAGATCACCTGAGGTTGGCAGTTCGAGACCAGCCTGACCAACATGGAGAAACCCCCGTCTCTACTAAAAATACAAAATTAGCCAGGCGTGGTGGTGCAAGCCTGTAATCCCAGCTACTCGGGAGGCTGAGGCAAGAGAATTGCTTGAATCTGAGAGGTTGCGGTGAGTTGAGATTGCACCATTGCCTTCCAGCCTGGGCAACAAGAGTGAAACTCTGTCTCAAAAGAAAAAAAAAATAGCAGGTTTAATTCAACAGTTTATTAAAGGAATAATGCATCTTGATAGTCTAATGGTCCATCTCCCTATCACATTGTCTAAAATATTAGGTCCTCCATACATATTTCTTTTATGGATGAATGCATGCCAAACTTTGTACCTAAGGATTGAAAGAATCAGAAGTAAGTACATTCAATTCTTGGCCGTAAGAATTTTTTAGTCTTGTAAAGAAAGTAAATAGATAGATAGATAGATAGGCAGATAGATAAGAATAATGTAATAGATGCAGTAATGAAAGGAATCACCAACAGCTAAAGGAACATTGTAGAGTGAAGGATTGAGAAGTCAACAAAGGTTTCACAGAGGCGAGCTCTGATATCAGAAAAGATTACTATGATTTTACTGGGAGAAATCATTCTAAATGGTAGTAAGGTTATATACCCAGTTGGAGACATGTTGAGTGCTGTTCAGTTGCTTTACCTATTCTGATGAAGATTACAATGTTCCCAGCAGAATGGCATTTTGCTAGAAGTGGAGGATTGTTACACTGGTAGCAGTTAAACTGGTGTCCACAGTGAACTACTCCTCCAAGTATACATACCCTAGCGTAGTTGCCTCCAACCTTGACTCTGACTTGCCTTCACCAAGAGGAGATTGGATATGCAAGTAAAATGCAAGCAGAAGCTAGATAAGCACTTGTGTATAGGGGCTTGTCTTCCTGGAAGCCAGTTGACATGTAAGACATCCTATTATGCTGCTATAAGCAAGCTAGTCAGGTAGAGGCACATAGAGGAGAAGAAGGCTGAAGACACCAGCTATTCCAATAATTCCTTATGAGGAAACAGACGTGACTGAAGAGGCCCTCTTACACACCAGCTCCAGCAGATGGCACATGGAGCAGAAAAATCACATAGCAGGGGCTAATTTAAATTGCGGGATCATTAAAAATAATAAGTTGTTGTCCTGAGCTACTAAGTTTGGAATAAATGGCTATGTGGCAAGAGACAACTGAAACAATGGAAGTTACTGCAATGATGACAACTTTGAGGTTTAACCTAGGGTCTACGCTGCCAGGAAGAAAACTTTTATTTTTCAACACCATGCCATTCACAAATATAGCACGTTGTGGATCATTTTGAATTAGCTTTTAACTGAGAGGAGGAATCAAATCCTCAACACTAAGGATATAGGCGCTGTTTCTAGGATAATGTATTTCTGGCCAAAATATCTCTTACTTTTTCCCTAATGAAGCTAGTTATGGATGAAAAGCTAGTTATGAGATGCAGTCACCCAGTATGGTAATTAGTCCTTGCTTTTTACTGTTAATTTCTCTGTTCCTTGGAATTAATAGTGTGTATGGTAGGAAGTTACTATGTGTTATGGTTGTAAAACTGTGAGGTAGTTTTGACCTCTGTTTGACAAAGTCAAAACTCTTTTCATTAGTTGGCTTAATTGTTCCTTATAATCCCAATGTATCTTTAACATAGTGCATTATTAAGAACAATTAGCAGCCATCCTGATCTAATTCTCAACATTGAGAAACCAAAGTTCAAAAAAATCACTTTGAAGTAAATGCTTTTAATTTTTCCCATGTTAAAAAACAAATGTAATAGAGTTTAAGCTTTATATTTTTTGCTTTGTGGTTTTTGAAAATATTTGGAAAAAATAAATCAAGAAACAGAAAGTTTTAAAAAATTCTTTAAGTAGCACATGACCTCTTCTGAGAAGTAAAACTCAATTTTTCACTTGTATTTTGAAGCACAAATTAGCACACCCAAAAATTAAACAGAATATAATGTCAGGCACACACACACACACACACACACACATACAATTCTATTATTTTAATCAAACTGTCAATATTTTTATTATTTAAACTAATATAGTCCATTAGTTAACTGATGAATCAACAGACATAAATCATCACTGGGTTATAGAGGAAAAAATCAAATATCAAGTGAAAACTTTGACATTTCTTGATACTTAGCACAAATAACTGTTCTATTTCCTAATATTAATTATGATTTTCCCAAGTCATTCTCCTTAGACTTGCTTCAATCCTGGGTATAGGGTACTTTAAAAGCAAATGAATGTAAGGAACAGAGCTAGTGCTTCGTTACCCAACTGAAGAAAATGCAGCTCAGAGGGTTTAAAGAACAATTAACTGGATCATTGCTATTTACTGAACACTTGTCATGTGTCAGGCAGCCAACCTACAACAATGGTGAAATAGGAACGATTATTATTGTCATTTTACCAGTGAGGAAACGAAGGCCCAGAAAGTAAAGAAGAAGGAGAAGCAGAGGGAGGAGAAAGAGGAGGAAGAGAAGAAGGAGGGGAGATGAAGAAGAGAGAACAGGGAGAGGAAAAAGCTGCTGATAGTTATACAGTCATGATGGGGCAATCCAAATGTTCATTGCTATATCCAACTCCAAAGCCTGCTGTCTTCCCCTTTCAAAACATTGTTTCTCCAATGTTAGCTCCAGAGCACAGACACTATCTCCTTGTGTGTGTATATATATATATATAATATACACACACACATATATATACACACTTGTGTATATATATATACCCACACATATATATATTATATATATACACATATATAATATATATATATATAAAATTTGAGAAACCAAGAGAATAAAATAATTGATTATTACTGTGCAACTACTGATAATGTTGTAAGTTATGGTGCAAAGATTTCAACTCATGCATTCTCACTCTAGAACCGATATTCTTAACAATTACATTATATTGCCTACTTAAGAGACTGCATCTGTGAAGCTGGAATTGGATGACATAGAAAAAGGACATTCAGAGAACAGGAAATAACTCTAGAAAATGTAAAGCACGAGCCAATATAAAACATTCAGGAGAATACTTGGAAGATAAGGTTGAGGTCATCTTGAAGAAATCCCAACAAAAATCATAGAAAATGAAGAAAAAAAAATTAACTATTGAATATGATAAGAAACATCTGAATATAAAGAGTTTCAGAAAGATTTCTAAAAGGAGCAAATTATTGAACAAAGAATGTACAAAAATCTCCTGGAAGTGAAGTTTCTGAGTTTTCAGATTATGGCAGCAGTGGAGGTTTGCCACTAGGATTTCCCTTCAGTAAGAACTTGCTGTTCAGCTGCAAGGAGTACAGTCAGCTGACAGCCTCCAGCTGTTTCCTCCCTCATCCTATGCCTCAGCTTTCATGCCAAGGTCTTGCTCTTCCCAGGCAACAACCAACCAGTGACTCAGAATGACAGGGGTACTAGGTCTTGGCCAGTTATACTCAATTATACCCAATGTTGGAATCCTCTAAATCTTTATTTGAAATATTTATTCTAGAGCTCTCCATTGGATTGGTTAAAACCATCAGATCTGCATTGTTGTCTGAGGCTCTCCTTATCCAGTCCTGCTCCTTTCCTCAGGGTTTTCCCCTAAGAAATCTCTTGCATTACAAACTCCATCTCAGTGTCTGCTTCCCACAGGACACAATGGATATAAATATTGATGGGAGGCACTAAGTATCCAGCATAACAAATGATAAAAGGTTTTCACCAAAGTACATCATTGTGAAATCTCAAAATGAAAAAAGATTCAAAATTATCCTAGAGTATAAACAAATAAAAAAAATCAAAACAGGTCCTGTGCAAAGGACTGCAAATCAGAATGGTAGCAGAGCTCTCAGTAACAATGCTGGAATTCAGAAGAAAATGAAGTTCCTTCAAAATTCAAAGGGGCATATTTCTAACATAGAGTTTCATACCCAGGAACATGAATATCAAGTTTGAGGCTAGAATAGAGACATTTTCAGATATACAAAGTTTTAAGAAACTTACTTACAAGTAGCAAAATAAGGAACTGAGCCAAGAAGGAATAAGACATAGGATTTAGTAAGTAGTATCCAAATTATAGAAAAATATAAAAGGAATTCCCAGAGTGCTTATGAAAGTAAGTCTAGATGCAGCTGGCTACAAGCGTAGAAAATAACCCATCTGGTTTGGAGGAGACAGCTTGAGAGGGCAACTCAAAGAAGAAAATCAAGTTTGTGTAATACTTGATGTGTTTGAATATATTGAGAGAAAATTTAGAGTCTTGGCAAAACCTTTGGGATAAATTAAGAAAAGTATGTAAAAAACTAAGCAAAAAAGGGGCCATTATTAGCTTAAAAAATACAGAAGTGGTATAAAAAGCATACACAATTATAGAATATACCATGCTGTAGGTATGAAAATAGTTTAGAGACATAATGATGTGAAGACTAACGATTAATTTGGCTAAAAATGCTGATATATCCACCTTGGAAGGAGGAGAAATAACTGTGTTTATCAGATAATGAAAGATGGAGTGTGGGGGGACAGGGCACTGCAGGGAACATTAAGAGCTAAGTCTTAATAATTCATACTTTTATAAAGGGAAGGCAATAGCTATCAAAAGATAAAATCCAATAATGGCAATGGAACAATATTACATGGAAACATGGTGGGAAATAACAAAATAAACAGATAAAAATGCTAAAAAGTAGCCGGATGTGGTGGCTCATGCCTGTAATCCCAGCATCTTGGGAGGCCGAGGCGGGCTGATCACGAGGTCAGGAGATTGAGACCATCCTGGCTAACACGGTGAAACCCGTCTCTACTAAAAATACAAAAAATTAGCCGGACGTGGTGGCAGGCGCCTGCAGTCCCAGCTATCAGGAGGCTGAGGCCGGAGAATGGCGTGAACCTGGGAGGTGGAGATTGCAGTGAGCCGAGATCGCGTCACCACCGCACTCCAGTCTGGGTGACTGAGCAAGGCTCCATCTCAAAAAAAAAAAAAAAAAAAAAAAAAAGTTAAAAACTAGTTACTTTGGTATAGAAAATAGGAATGGGTGATGTGGTAAAGGACTGGTTTTCATTGTAAATCTCTTAATACTGTTTTGGCTTTTAAAAAGTGTACATGTAGTATAACAATTTGATAAAAAATAAATATTGAGGAAAAACCCAAAGAACTGAAAAGTTGGAGAAGCAAGCACTCCTAAGTAGGAAGAACTAGGAGTGCTGATTTCTAGTAAAAATATTTTGTAACTAGATGCATTGTCTCTCTATTGTTATTCAATATGGACCAACTTCCTTTACTACCCCTCTCCTTTTATTGGTAAATACTTAAATAATTGCCCTTATTAAAATGCTACATTACATAAAGTAACTACAGACTGACATGCCCATATGTTATTTTCTGACTAAGGAGTGAAGTAAGAAAAATGGACTTACCTAAATTGGTGAGGAGGTAAGCAATTTTTTCATAAGCCTGTAATAAAAGAGAATACATAGTGAACATTATTCTTCTCTTTTGGAAAAGGCTGGTATTTACACTATTTGAAGAAACATCTATAATGTACGTTATACAGTGGTTACATTTTACATTAAATAGAAACATTTATTGAAACTTAGTATGTAAGGCTTTATATATACATACATGAATGAAATTGATATATATGTGAATGTAAATGTGTGTGCACTTGCACATATGTGTGTAGATACACTTGTAATCTATAATAACGAGTCTTTTCTTCTAGCTATCTTCATTTTCATTTTGTAAATCAAGAAATGAGAAAAAGTCCCTAAAAGTCATTCAGCTAATCAATGGCTGAGCTGAGATTTGAGCTCAAAATTAGAGTTTTTTGGCCGGGCGCGGTGGCTCACGCCTGTAATCCCAGCACTTTGGGAGGCCTAGGCGGGCGGATCACGAAGTCAGAAGATGGAGACCATGCTGGCTAACATGGTGAAACCCCGTCTCTACTAAAAATACAAAAAATTAGCCGGGCGTGTTGGCGGCCGCCTGTAGTCCCAGCTACTTGGGAGACTGAGGCAGGAGAATGGCATGAACCCAGGAGGCAGAGCTTGCAGTGAGCGGAGATCATGCCACCACACTCCAGCCTGGGCGAGAGTGAGACTGTGTCTCAAAAATAAAAAAGAAATAAAAATAAAAAAAATAAAAAAATAAAAATTAAAAATTAAAAAATTTATAGTTTTTTTACTACACTGGAAGGCGAAGTGAAAGTTTGAATTCTGTCCTACTGATAAAGAAATTTCTAAACTACGACAAAAAACCGTATACATTTGTATTTGTAAAAAACAAAATTGTTTTTGTAGTTATTTAAAACAGATGCGTAAATCAAATCTGTTGAATCTGTAAGTCACAACTGATTTTTCTGATAATACTTTTCCTCTTCTGCCATCTTTTCCCTTCTCCTATATACTCTGACCAATATTTACATAGACTCAAGGAAAGGGCATACATTTCACAATATTCCAAGTAAATATAGTTGGGAAAGTATTCGCTATAGACAGAAGTACTTGTGGGTATATGTATGTGCATGTGAATAGCATATCATAACCACATAATTCAATAAAAAATTGTTTAGATTATCATTTCCAATAACCTTGCCTGTTGGCACGAAAAATTAAAAGGCATACGTCTGGACATATTAAAAGTTGTTCACCTTCTCTGACAGTTCTTTCAGTAAAATGATTGTGATTACTCATCTTAGCTGTGATTCAAATCTGCCCCTTCCTAAGAGTTAAAGTGTTATCTGGAGACAGAAAGATTACACTGAGTACAATACTCTCATTCTCCTCCTAGTGCAGGTTTTTTGTCTTTGTTTTTGTTTTAGCTATACACAAACTATAATTTTCAAATTTTAGGATAAGATTACTGTGAATTCATGAACACCAAGTGATTCCTACTATAACAAGGACTTTTTCATGTCCTATTTATTAAGTGAGATAATCATAGCAGGGTCTCCCAGGAGTATAATATGATAGATTCAATCGCCCAAAAAAATAGTACCTGAGCACCCACTATGCCTCTAGCATTGAGTTGAGTCCCTTTGTGGGGGCTGAAAGTTAGTTCTAGTTAAATAATTGCCATTTGGCTTGTGCCAAACAGTGCTTTACATATTTTATTATTCCTTAACAATAACTTTGTTAAGTAGGTATAATGATCCCCATTTTACAGAAGAAGAAACTAAGTCGTAGAATGTCAGGCACCTTAGTAGTGAGACAACACTACTGAGCAAGTAGCAAAGTCAGGACTGACTATCATGGCTGTCTAGCACCACCTACATCGTGCCTTGTCACATAAACCATTTCATTTTTAACTATTTATTTATTTTCGAGACAAGGTCTCACTCTAAAGCCCAGGCTGGAGTGCAATGGCATTATCACGGCTCACTGCATCCTCAACTTCCTGGGCTCAGGCGATCCTCCCACCTCGGCTTCCCAAGTAGCTGTAACCACAGGTACACACCACCATGATGCCTGGCTCATTTTCTTTCTTTTTTTCTTTTTTTTCCCAGAGATGGCTTTTGGGCATGTTGCCCAGGCTGGTCTCCAATTCCTCATCTGCCCCGGCCTCCCAAAGTGCTAGGATTCAGACATGAGCCACCGCGCCCAGTCCTATTCAAATTTTTGTCTTAGTATCTAGCACATAGAGCCACTCTGCAAACTTAGGATGGAAATATCTGCAACTGATGCACTAGGGGGGTTACAATAACACTAAGAAGAAAGTTATAAATCACGAAAGATGCCATAATGCTGTTGGAAGACTTTCTAGGGTATTTGCAAACCTGCATCATCCAAGGCCCAAATGCTATGGCTGACTGGCAACATCACTGATGAGCTACAAAATCAGTTCAAGCGGAGTGAATTGTTAAATCTCAAACTACAGACTATAAAAATAAATAATGATTTAAATATATCCAACTGTATGGTGTCTGGCACCAATCACTTTGGCAGTATATGCAAGCTGTGAGTGTGTGCATGTGTATGTGATTGTGTAAAGTGGAATGAGTACGTGCTTGTTGGGGAAGAGGATAAAGGGCTTCAGGGATAATATTCCGGGCCCTACCTGATACACACACATACCCACACATGACAACATGTTGGAGAACCTATACTTGAAAAAATCAGCCACTTATGCATTTAGTAAGCTGAAATTCTCTTATTCATACACATTAATTAGGTTACTATATTCATGATAAATTTCTAGTGCATCAGTCAGTGTTTTAGAAACCAAACAAACCTGAATCAAAAAGACATAATCTCTACTTTCATGGAACTCAAATTTCAGTGGGTAGAGATAAATGGCAGATAAATATGTAATTGGTCAGGAGGTGAAAAGTGCTCTGAGGGAAAATACAGCAGGCAGAGTGGATAGAGAGTTTTGGTAGACACAGAGTACTATTTTATAGAATATTCAGAAAAGCCTCTTCAAGAGGGTAGCATCTGAGCAGAGAAGTGCATGCAGTGAGGGAGGGTGCCAAGCAGAAATCTCAGCTAAGTACCTTGGAGACACAGAAATGGGAATGCCAATGCTCTGAGACTGGCATGGACTTGATGTATTTCATGAAGGGCAGAGAAGTTAGAGAGAAAGGAGTGGCAGCAATAAGACAGTGAAGTAGTAAGAGATGAGTCATTGAGAGCTCACAGGGAAACACTTTCTCAGTGCACAGTAGGCCACGGTAAGAATTTTAGAATTCATTCTCAGCTAAGACTTCATCATGTTCCTAGTAATGCCTTGTTTGGGGTGTTATGCAAAAACCAGTTTTGGAGAAAAAGAACAGCAAAGGCAGGAAAAGGACATAGTTATTGTGAGGGGGTATATTAGGCAGTTCTACATGGGTTTTAGAACCTTTTCTCTTTTAGTCATAGCCCCATAATTCAGCCTTCACTGTGAAAATAAACTCCAAGCTTTTGCAGAATTGAAAAGAGCCTGCCCTTTTCCAGTAATCTACTTGTCTGAATTTCTAGAAACTATGGACATAGACATGAACAAACTAGACAAATACATTTATTAAAAAGCCAATCCTCTTATGAGATGAGTCGTTTGACATTACCTCTTTTCTTGGTTAAGATGCATGGTCCAACCCTTTGATCCACCCTATTCCATAATAGCCTATTTGCATTGTAATTGGTAACCAGTGGTAACCAGGTATTAGGAAAGTTAGGTGTATTTTGAGGCCTTCAGTGATCAGGCCCATGAAAGAAGTATAGGGATGTATGCTCTGGACTCTAGAGATAAGAATGGATCAACAAGGGAGAAAAGTCCAGAACCTACATGGAGAACTTAAATTAGCCAAATGTAGATAGGATTTTTTCTTTTTTTGTTATAGAGTGCTCTGTGCATGGTACATGGATTTTAAAATGAGAGGAGCAAAACCAAAAGGAGTTCATTCTTTCATTTAAAAATTTTTAATAGTTTAATTTTAATAAAATTTAATTTAATATTTATAAAATTTGATTTTAATAGCATTTTCATTTTTGATTAAAAGAATTTCACCATGCTGAAATGATTTAATTAGCTTAATTCCAGATTTTTCAAACTCTAACAGTACTTCTGTTCTGATGTTTCTATATATTTCTTAAAAGTTACCCTTTAATCATGAGGCCAGGCAGCTGTCATGCTGCTGTAACATGACAAAATTAGTTAAAGTTGGATTGTCAAGCAACAAGAATATACATTTTGGGAATAATTTTGCATATTTAATTTTCATTAAAATATTTTTAGGAACATTTCCTGATATAATAGTACCATGCTACTTTTGGCACCTTCAAGTAGCATATCATTTTCTGAGGGTAGCAAAATAAAGAAGAAAAATGGTAGGCTTAGGAAAGAGCAATTCTCGGTTTCAAAATCTTTGTAGTTGTTTAGCTATATGCCTGATAAAGGGATGTTAAAAATAATATGTTGATGTTTTAATTATTGTTAAATTATTTGTAATTTAATTTTGGAAGATGTGATTTCTGATCTTGATTGTGCATCAAAATTACCTTAGCTCTCTTAAATTAATGATTTTCTAATGCTATTTGAGGGGCTGGCTGGATAAGAATTACTAGAGAGTATTTTTGAATGATTTGTTTTAAATACAGATTTCTTAGCCCAACAAAGGAGATTCTGAACAGGACTTAAGAATCTGTAGTTTTTTGGCCGGGTGCAGTGGCTCATGGCTGTAATCCCAACACTTTGGGAGGCCAATGCAGGTGGATCTCTTGAGGTCAGGAGTTCGAGACTGGCCTGGCCAACATAGTGAAACCCTGTCTCTACTGAAAATACAAAAACTAGCCGGGTGTGGTGATGTGCCCCCAACTACTTGGGAGGCTAAGGCACGAGAATCGCTTGAATATGAGAGGCAGAAGTTGCTGTGAGCTGAGATCCTGCCACTGCACTCCAGCCTGGGTGACACAGTGAGACTCCATTTCAAAAAATACAAAAATTAAAAAAAAAAAAAAAGAATCCTTAGTTTTTCAAAAGTGTTCCAGGTGATCTGATGCATAGTAAAAAATAGAAAATACTATTTTAAATTACTTTCATGACCTGTAAGGACTTGTAACCAAATTTTGATTGTATTAGCCCATATTTTTCTCCCGAGTTAAATATTTATTTAGGAATGACATAATCCACCTATTTTGAATCTTTGGTTATAAGTGTAAATTAAAATAAGTGCTGCAAACTTGAAATACATTAAAATACAATTCCAATAACCAAAAATAATTTTGAGCACATACAGTAAGCAAGATGCTAAGATATTTGGTGAATAAAATATTTCAAATTTATTTAAAGACTTGGACATACAAAAATGAGGAAGCTACAGCCCCTGTTCATAAGGAGCTTACACTCTGATAATGGGAAAAATGACATATCCTAAGCACTGTAACAGAAGAATATTCACAAATTGGATTGCTTAATTCTTCAGAAGAATCTGATTAGAGGAATAATTGACATGCCCAAACACCCTGTGAGAAGAATAAACACAAAATTCAATTCTACATACGATACTGAAAAAAATGCTTTATGGAAGAAGTGATCCTTAACTGTAATTTTCAAAGATAAGGAGATATTTGCCAAGGAGACAAATTAGGAATGGCATTCCAGACACAGAAAGCACTGTGGAGAAAAAGACAGGGGTATAAAACAGCAAAGTTCCCTGGGGGACAAGCAAAAGTGGTTCTGTAGGTTGGAGTGCAGGGTGATTTGGAAAGAGAGGTAGCAAGAGACAATTTTAGCCAAGAAGAGAATGGAAAAGTGGTTTTAAACAATGGAGGGCTTCCCAGGCCAGGCTAATGAATTTAGAATTTATACCCAATAAATACAATAGAAACCCATTAAACAGCCTCAAGCACATGATAATCACATTTACTATTTAAAAAGATCCTTCCAATAATCCTGTGAAAGGCATAATGGAAGAGTTTAGATTAGAGACAGGAAAACTAACCAGTTGGAAGCCTGCTGCAATGGTCCAAGCTAAAAATGACAACTAGTTGAACTAAGGGAGGAGAAGCAAGGATGGTGAGCAAAAATTGCATGAGAAAAATGTTACAGAAGCAAAATTCACAACAGTTAGTCACTGATACTGTGAAGGAGATAAAAGAAATAAGTAAGGACTACTTTAAGGTTTCTGGCTATGTACAGAAACAGAACTATGTTAAAAGTTCCTAATAATAAAAAAAAAGTCTGATTTAAACTATTTTTCCATGTCTATATTTTATAACTCCATGTACATGGATTATATTTGAAAAGCAATTTTGATCAATAGAATATTAATCTAAGTCCCTCATGTGGAGAAAATGATGGTACAGGGATCCTGTAGTCAATCTATTAACAACCAAAAAGCATATTTTTATTAGCTGTATATTTAGTTTTAGTCTGAAAATAGCATAACAAAAGGTAGCATTTGATTTTCTAAATCATGATATATTTGACATTAATGGTTTTGATCTAGCCCTACTTGATTAAATCCGTAGGTTAATCCTGTATATTCAGGTGAATCAGAAGGCTATTTAATAATCTGTGATGTGCTTTAACATCCTGAATAGAAAGAGAGTGCATAATTTCAGAAGAGCACTGTTATTTTATACTAATTAAATCTGAGGAATATAACCATCTTCTTACATTGTTTGAGTTGGCTGTATTATAGTTCACTTCCTTTGCACTCAATTCATTTTATAATCTTCTCCTGAGTTAGTTGCAAAAGCAAAGGAGAAGTATTTATGGTCTATTCCACTTCCAAAAATCCCTGTATCTTTATGCCAAATTGCCCAATAAGTAGAAATAGATATTTAGAAAAACAGGAGGTAGCTTCTGGTTTCTCCCAGGAACTATGATTGTTTTATAACACTAAGAAGTTACATGGGTTCTAGTATTCAATTAAGTGGAGCTGGTGGGATGTTGAGGCTCTCAAAAGACTCTTCTATAATTCAAATAATACTCTCCACTTGCCTTCTGAAGTCTTATCTCTACAGTTAGAGATTCACTCCGCTGAGTTCAGCCTTTGTTTTCTGTAAAAGGCAAGTGCTTTGGAAGAAATAATACATCAAGCTTCATTAAACACATAAACTTAAGAGCAAGTTGTATTGGAACCTTATAAGAGAAAGAGAAAGCCATAGGTATGATAACCAACTGTGATTCTAGGGAAGGTGTGGTAACTGAGGAAGGGGGTAGGAGGTGGAGAAGAGTGAGAGTTTAAAGGACTGGACATCAAGAAGCAACTGGAGTAATATAAAACTGGAGTCTGGTACAACAATGAAAATTTCAGCCAAATCTTGATTTCTGCAATATCAGTGATAATATAAAGAATATTTTGGGCCGGGCACGGTGGCTCACGCCTGTAATCCCAGCACTTTGGAAGGCTGAGGCGGGTGGATCACGAGGTCAGGAGTTCAAAACCAGCCTGGCCAGCATGGTGAAACCCCGTCTCTACTAAAAATATAAAAATTAGCTGGGCATGATGGCGCACGCCTATAGTCCCAGCTACTCGGGAGGCTGAGGCAGGAGAATCGCTTGAACCCAGGAGGCAGAGGTTGTGGTGAACTAAGATCTCGCCACTGCACTCCAGCCTGGGCAACAGAGAGAGACTCCGTCTCAAAAAAATAAAAATAATAAAAAAAAACTATTTTGTAAGAAAATGTTTGAAGGTAAACCTCCCATTCTGTTCAAATGCAGGTTCTATCGTGAGCTTGGTCTGACAAGTTTTCAGCTTATTTGAGAATATAGTTATTTCATAAGGTGGAAACTAAGTATTGAATCTTGGACCTAGAGTTTCTGTTCTAGGAGCTGTCATGCTTGCCTTCCAAAGTAAAAATTAATTAACCATATTTGGCTCCTTCATTTTCCTTTCCCTATCTTCAAAATATTAAGCCAGTTCATTAATCTTTTCAAGATGTTTTTGAAGATCAGTATGTCTTTGCAACAAATTACCAAAAAAAAAAACAAACACAGAAACACAGGGTGTTCCTTTAAAGGCAATAATAATTAATGGGAGGAGAAGATAATTAAGGGACATGAAACTATTAGGGTGGTGCAAAAGTCACTGTGATTCTTGCCATTATTTTCAATGGCAAAAATCGCAATAACTTTTGCACCAACCTACATTAACATTGATTACCTCCAACAGGTACAATTAGGTTTATAGTAAGATGAGTGGCATTATGAATTAAGGAAGGTAGCTTTTATTTAGCATTTCTAACGTTTTTATACTTCACTACTTTTTATAATATCAATGTACTGATTTTATAATTCATAGCTATAAAAGATAAAATAATTACAGATCTTAAAAGGGCGTTAAAAAGAGTAAGACATTTTAAAAATAAGATTACTGAAAATTATCATAGTGGTATGATTTCTGCATGAACTAATTAAATATTTTAAAAAAGTTTTTTATATTACTAGACATATTTGATAGAAAGACAAAATACAAAACAGTGATTCTCTTTCTCTCCAAAGATGGCCTTGACCATTTAAATATTTATGAATGGGTAATAGAAAACATTTTTTTAAAAAGAGTAACAAATGAACACCAATCAATGCAAACGTGATATAAAGAATTTAGGAAGAACAAAGAAAAGGTTGTTATTGTTTTCATATCTTGAAATGAGGGGAAATAAATGAACAAAAAGATGAAGAAAATGGAGAAAAGTAAAAGTTGGTATTTTGCAAGGAGAAATATGAGTATAGGTAGTCTTATAAAGGGAAATGAAATTTTAAAATATCGAAGGGAAACAAGTGTTGAGAAAGTTAACATTTACTACCATCTTCTATGCACTAGAGAGGTTACTCATTTAATCTTTCAATATCCCTATATGTTATTTTTATCTCCCTCATTTAAAAGATCCAGAAATTACAGCTCATAGATGTTATGTGGTATGGCCAGCATTACACAGGTCAAGTAGGAAATTTCTGCTTTGCCTGTGTCCAAAGTCCAGAGTTTTTGTGAAGACACCATTGAGGAACTGAAAAAAAAAATTTATACATATATATATAAACTGACAGAAGCTTGGACAGTATTGCCAAAGCCAGGGGAGAGAGGGAAGCACACATGAGAACAGAAGGAATAGGGTGCATATGTGCTGGGATGCTGCAGCCACTGATAAATCTTTTCTTTACTTGCCAAAGACAAAACTCAAAAAGTGACCTAATGTTGCTACTTGTATGGCTGTGGTGTTATGGGTAACTCATAAAGTAAAAAAAAAAAAAAAAAAAGAAAAGAAAATGCATTTCATTCCTAATTTGTTCTTCATTTTATATAAATAGGATGTTTTAAAAGCAAACGGTTTTTTTCTGATTATAAATCAACATCTATACACAGAGATAAATATTCAAATGATCAGAAAAAGTTATATTCTTTTTATAGAATATAATATAAATAGAATAGAATATAAATGTAGAGAGTGGTGTCAGAAAGAAGGTTGACTACAGTTGCCTGGCACTCGTCCTTCCCCAACAAAAAAGAACCAAAGCAACAAATAAAGAACTATATTGTAAGTAAAGTGACTGAAGTAGAGTGCTAGGCAGCACCAGGGGAATGGTAAAATCTATGTGGAGTACAGACACCAAGGATACCACAGACAGAGAGGAAGACACCCTACCTCAACCTCTCTCTCTCCCTTACCAGAATTAGCTCAGAGTCGGGGGAATTTCTTCCTATGGAGAAAACATAAGTCAAAGATCCTCAGTGGTCCCCATTGCCACCATAAACATCAGCAATCCTTGCTACAGGAGAGCCCCTAATCCTCACAGGCCTCAAATCCAGTCTGGAGAGTAGCTGAGGTCTGTGCAACTCCATTGCCTCATTGTAAGAGATCACCTTGAGCACCTCCCACCACTGTGACCTAGGCTGCTATGGCTCAATACTATTTTGAACCTGGACGCATGTACACAGTGTGTCTTGCCCTGGGGATCAGTATCAATTGACTTTCCATTCCTGAGGCCCTGCCATCATACTACCACAGTGCCTACAGTACCATGACCTCAGCTGCCCAGCACATAGGCCAGATTGAAGGACTGAGACCCTGGCATCCAAACCCATGTGGCATCTGTCACAGCCTTCCAATAAACAGGTGAACCTGCACAGCAGGAAAGTGGCTGAACAGGCTGCTAGCCATCACATCCATGTGCACCTACACTGCACAGTCTGCCAACCCTGTGAGTGCTTATACCTAGCCTGACAGCCAGTCCTATGGTGAATCCACCCCCAGAAACAACTGCTGCAACCTGCCTGGCCCCCCTCCCCAACACCTGCATATGTTCATGTACAGCCTGTAAGCAGGTCCCGCAGCAGCAGTATCCCCAGGACAGCTTGCTACAGCTTGCCTGGCCCAAGTGCATGCATGTTCCTGCATGGCCTGACAGCTGGTCCTGTGGTGACCCTGTCCCTTCAGACAGAACTTTGCAAAACCACCCAGTGCCACTACACCCATGAGCATCTGTGCTTGGCTTCTGACAGCCAGCCTGGAAATGGCCACTGCCTCTGCAGGAAACTCACTAGACAGCTTGTTGGCCCTCTGCAGCTTCCCTTGTCTGGGCTAACATCCAGCCCGCTGCCCCAGCCCCAAGCAAAACCACATTATTGCCCTTATAGTAAACCATAGACTAGGCTTCTGAGACAATATCACAGATATCACTGACAAGTATTGTAGCTAAAGAAACACCATGAAGATCACACTAGAGACTCCACTCAGAACCAAAGCCAAAGCTCCTCTGGCACCACCTACCAAAGAAAATTTCTTCCTACAAATGCTATTCTATAAAACCAGAAAGGACAAATTTACACTAGATTTGCAGATATCAACATAAGGACACAAGAAACACAAAATAGCAAGAAAATATGATACCTCCAAAGAAATACAATAAGTCTCTAGTAACAGACCCCAAAGAAAAGAACATTTATGAAATTCCTAAAAAAGCATTGTAAATAATGATCTTAAGAAAATGCAGTGAGATACAAGAGAGCACAGACAAATGATTCAATGAAATCAGAAAAATAACTAATGATCCAAATGAGAAATACAACAAAAAGATAGACATAAAAAAGAAGCAAACAGAAATCTTGAAGCTGAATAATTCAATAAATACAATAAAAAATACAACTGACAGTTCCAACAACAGACCAAATCAAATAATACATTTTTAAGCTTGAATACAGGTCTTTTAAAATAACCCAGTCAGAGAAAAATGAATAAACAAATAAGAATAGAGAAAGCGTATGAGACTCATGAAACACCATTAAGTGAACAAATGTTCCCATTATAGGACTATTAGAGAGAGAAGAGGTGGAAAAAGACACAGAAAGCCTATTTAACAGGATAATAGACAGAAACTTCCCAAATACTGGGAGATAAATTTGTATCTGGATAGATTCAGGAAGCTCAAAAGTCCCCTATTAGATTCAACTCAAAATGATCCTCTTCAAAGTACTCATTAATCAAACTGCCAAAAGTCAAAGAGAAGATTCCAAAATCCGCAAGAAGAAACTTTCAAGTTATATATAAAGGAAGCCCCTATTAGACTATCAGCAGATTTCTCAACAGAAATTGCAGGCCAGAAGAAAATGGGTTGTTATATTTAAAGTGCTGAAAGGAAAAAAAAAATTTGTCAAGCAGTAATACTATATCCATCAAAGCTATCCTTCAGAAATGAAGGAGAAATAAAGGCCTTTCCAGACAAACAAATGCTGAATGAATTAATCAGCACTAGACTGGCCTTACAAGAAATGCTAAAGAAAATGCTACAGTTGGAAACAAAAAGAATGTAATTATTGTCAAGAAAACTTATAAAAGCATAAAACTTACCAGTAGACATAAATTCATAAATCAAACTCAGAATAATCCATTGAAATAATGGTGCTATGTAAACTTTCAATCATCTAGTATGAAAGGTTTAAATTCAAATAATAAAAAACGACAACAGCCAGAATTCATGGCTTAGGAACACCTAATAGATAAAGAAGTAAAAGTTAAACAACAGGAATATAAATTGTGGGGGAGGGAAAACGCCTAGGGTGTTTTTTATGTGACCAAAGTTATGTTAAAATAATAAATCTTAAAATAATACATCTACAAGATTATTTAGGTTAGCCCCATGGTAGCCCGAAAGAAAGAAATTACAGCAGTCACACAAATGAAATGAGTAAGAAGACAAAGCACAGCAAGACAGAAAACCATCAACCCATAGAGGTAAACAGACAGAGACAAACAAAGGAACAGATGATCTATAAACAACCAAGAAACCATTAACTAAATGGCAGGAGTAAGTCCTTATCTATCAATGATAACTGTGAATACAAATGGAACAAATTCTCCAATTAAAAGATACTGAGTAGGCAAATGGATTAAAAAATATATCCAACTGTATGCTGTCTACAAAAGACTCACCTCACCATTGAGACAAAGGTAGGCTGAAAGTGAAGGCATGGAAAAAGATACTCCATGCAAATGCAAACCAAAAGTGAGCAGGAATAGCCACATTTATATCAGATGAAATAGACTTTAAGTCAAAAACTATAAAAAGACAAAAAAATTCATTATATAATGATAAAGGGATCCATTCAACAAGAGGGTATAACAATTGAAAATATATATGTACCTAACACCAGAGCACCCAAATATGTACAGCAAATATTATCAGATATAAAGGGAGAGAAAGACAGACTACAATACAATTGTGGGAAACTTCAACACCCCCGCCCTCAACAGTGGATAGATAATCTAGACAGAAAACCAACAAAAAAAATTAGACTTAAACTACTCCATAGACCAAATGGACATAACAGATATTTACAGAACATTCCATCCAACAGCTGCAGAGTAAAAATTCTTCTCAACTGCATATGGAACATTCTCCAGGATAGATCACATGTTAGGCCACAAAACTAGTCTTAACAAATTTAAGAAGACAGAGATCATATCAAGTATCCTTTTAGACCACAATATTATAAAACTAGAAATAAACAAGAAAAACTTAAGAAATCTTACAAACATGAAAATTGAACAGCATACTTCTAAATAACCAATAATTCAATGAACAAATTAAAAGAGAAATTGAAAAATTACTTGAGACAAATGAGATTGGAAACACATCATACCAACCTATGAGACACAGCAAAAGCAGTCCTAAGAGAGAAGTTTATAGAAATAAATGCCTAAACAAAAAACAAAGATTCCCAATAACCTGACCATGCAGCTCAAAAAAGTGGAAAAAAAAGACAAACGAAACCCCAAATTGTAAATAATAAAGCTCAGAGCAGAAATAAATACAATAGTGACTTTTAAAGTTTTCAAGAAAATCAACAAAATTAAGTTTTATTGAAAAGATTAACAAATATGAGAAACCTTAGAGTCACCACAGAAAAAGAGGAAAGACCTAAATAAATAAAATCAGAGATGAAAAAGGACACATTACAGGTGACATCACGGAAATACAAAGCATCATAAGAGACTATTATGAACAATTATACACCAAAAAGTTTGCTAACATAAATGAACTGGATCGATTCCTTGACAAACACAAGTTACCAAAATTAAATTAGGAAGAAACAGAAAATCTGGACACTCCAATAACGAGTGAGGAAACTGAATCAGTAATAAATAGTCATCTACCAAAAAAAGGCCTAGGACCTAAAATTGAATACCTAGGTGCAAAAACAAAAAACAAAAAACAACACCATCTTTCACTACATACAAAAATCGACTCAATTGCAATTAAAGACTCAAATGTAAACCCTAAAACTATGAATCTACTAGAAGAAAATGTGGGGGAAATGCTGTATGACTTCGGGCTGGGCAAGGATGTTTTTTAAAAAGGCTGCAAAAGCACAGGAAACAAAACAAAAAATAGATAAATGAGACCACATCAAATTAAAAAGCTTTTACACAGCAAAGGAAACAGAATGAACAGTCAACCTACAGAATGGGAGAAAATATTTGCAACTATACATCTGACAAGGGGTTTATATGCAGAATATATAGGGACTTAAATAACAGCAAGAAAACAAATAACCTGATTAGAAAATTGGAAAAATACTTTAATAGGCAGCTCGCAAAAAAAAAAAAAAAAAACATCGAAATGATCAAAATGGTCAACAGTTGCGTAAAAAAAAAATGCTCAACATCCCTAGTCATCAGAGAAATAAAAATCAAAACCACAATAAGATGATACCTCACTCCAGCCGGGCGCGGTGGCTCACGCCTGTAATCCCAGCACTTTGGGAGGCCGAGGCGGGTGGATCACGAGGTCAGGAGATCGAGACCACGGTGAAACCCCGTCTCTACTAAAAATACAAAAAATTAGCCGGGCGCAGTGGCGGGCGCCTGTAGTCCCAGCTACTCCGGAGGCTGAGGCAGGAGAATGGTGTGAACCCGGGAGGTGGAGCTTGCAGTGAGCCAAGATCGCGCCACTGCACTCCAGCCTGGGCGACAGAGCGAGACTCCATCTCAAAAAAAAAAAAAACAAAAAAAAAAAGATGATACCTCACTCCAGTTAGAAAATGGCTAGAATCAAAAATACAAACTAGGCCAGGCGGTGGCTCACGCCTGTAATCCCAGCACTTTGGGAGGCTGAGGCAGGTGAATCACCTGAGGTCAGGAGTTTGAGACCAGCCTGACCAACATGGAGAAACCCCATCTCTGCTAAAAATACAAAATTAGCTGGGTGCGGTGGCACATGCCTGTAATCCCAGCTACTCTGGAGGCTGAGGCAGGAGAATCGCTTGAACCCAGGAGGTGGAGTTTGCAGTGAGCTGAGATCGCACCATTGCACTCCAGCCTGGGCAACAAGAGCGAAACTCCGTCTCAAAAAATAAATAAATACAAAGTAAACTAGCATTGGCTAGGATACAAAGAAAAGGGAACACTTACACACTGTTGGTGGAACTGTAAATTAGTACAGCCACTGTGGAAAACTCTATGAAGTTTCCTCAGAAAAATAAAAAATAGAACTACTATATGATCCATCAATCTCACTCCTGGGTATATATCCAAAGAAATGAAATCAGTATGTTGAAGAGATATCTGAATTCCTACGTTTATTGCAGCACAATTTACAATAGTGAAGATATGGAATCAACACATGTCCATCAATGGATGAATAAATGAAGAAAATTTGGTGGGGGGGGCGGGGCCAAAGATGGCTGACTAGAAGCAGCGGTGATCGCAGGCTCCCCTCCAAAAGAACCTTAATAGCATGTGAATCCTGCACCTGCAACCAAGGTATCCAAGTTCTCTCATCAGAATCGACTAGGCTGTTGGCGTGCCCCACGGAGTGGAAGGAACAGCACTGTGGTGCCATGGCCCACCTGAGAGCCACATGGGGTAGGAGAGCCTCCACACCTACAGCCAAGCGAGGCAGCCAGTCAGCGTGCTACCCAGCTTGGGAAACTGTGCTTTTTCCACGGAACTGTTGCAACTCATGGATTTGAGGATCCCACTTGTTAACTCATGCCACCAGGGACTAGGGTCTCAACCATGGAGCTGCACAGATTCTCAACAGCCTCTCATCTAGAATCTGCTTAAGCCCGCTGAGTTCCTTGGGGGAGGGGCGACCAGCACCACAGCTGCAGCTGCCTGCTGTCTAAGCCCTTTGAGCTCTTTGAAGGAGGGGCAGCAGCCAGCACTGGGACTAATAGCTGCCGAACACACTAAGCTACCTGGGCAGGGGAAGATGGCAGGTATCTCTATAGCTCCAGGCTGTGCTTTTCACGTGCTGGCGCCAGGGAGGCTGGACGGTTTGTTCACAAGAGGTGTCCCCCACAACCCAACACACAGTCTGCTGTGGCGGACTGCAGCCAGAGTACCTCTTCAGGCCTTACCCTGACCCATCCCTCCTCACTGGGCAGGGCCTCTCTGCAGGAACTCCAATAACTCCAGCCAGGGGCTCAGGGACAGAACTCTGATCTCCCTGGTCCTGGGTCCCTAGGGAAAGGGGTGGCTGCAGTTTCCATAAACCAGCAGACTTAGCCTTTCCTCCTCTTAATTCTGAGAAATCTAGGCAGCCCAGAAGACTGGGTTTCCCCCCAGCAAAGCACACCCCCTCCATCAAGGGACAGTAAAACTGCTTCATTATATTGCCCCTGTACCCCGCGCCACCAAACTGAGTGAGACCCTCCAACAGGGCTTGTCAGACACCCTATGCAGCAGAAATCCTACTGGCATCAGCTTGGTGCTCCTCGAGGTCAGAGATCTCAGAGGAATGAGCAGGCACCCATCTTTTCTGTTCTCCAGCCTCCTTGAGTGACATGTACAGGTGTGGGGGTCAACCAAATGAATAGGGCCTGAAGGGAACCCCCAGTCAACTACCGCAGCCCTACAGAAGGGAAACCTGACCATTGAAAGAAAAACAAACAAACAGCAAGAACGACAGAATCATCAACAACAAAAAAGTCCCTACAAAAACCCTATCCAAGGGTCAGGAGTCTCAAAGATCGAAACTAGACAAATTCATGAAGATGAGAAAGAATCAGTGAAAAAATGCTGAAAACTCAAAAGGCCAGAGTGCCTCTTCTCCTCCAAATGATTGCAACGCCTCTCGGGCAAGGGCACAAAACTAGACAAAGGATAAGAACAAATTGACAGCAGTAGGCTTCAGAAGATGAGTAATAACAAACTCCACTGCGCTAAAGGAACATGTTCTAACCCAATGCAAAGAAGCTAAGAACCTTGGTAATAGGTTAGAGGAGGTGCTATGTAGAATAACCAATCTAGAGAGGAACATAAATGACCTGATGGAGCTGAAACACACAAAACAAGAACTTCGTAAAGCATACACAAGTATCAATAGCTGAATCGACCAAGCGATTCTATGCACCCAATACAGGAGCACTCAGATTCATAAAGCAAGTTCTTAGAGACCTACAAACAGACTTAGACTTCCACACAATAATAGTGGGAGGCCTTAATGCCCCACTGTCAATATTAGAAAGGATGTCAGAGTTTGAAAACCACATTGCTGAAATAAGGCATGCAGACAAGATTAGAGGAAAAAAAATGAAAAGGAATGAACAAAGCCTCTGAGAAATAGGGACTATGTAAAAAGACAGAACCTACAATTGATTGGAGTACATAAAGGAGATGAGGAGAATGGAAACAAGCTGGAAAACACACTTCTGGATATTATCCAGCAGAACTTCCCCAACTTAGCAAGACAGGCCAACATTCAAATTCAGGAAATACAGAGAAGAGCAAGATACTCCTAGAGAGGATTAACACCAAGACATATAATTATCAGATTCTCCAAGGTCGAAATGAAGGAAACAATATTAAGGGAAGTCAGAAAGGCCAGGTCACCTACAAAGGGAAGTCCATCAGACTATCAGTGGACCTCTCAGCTGAAACCCTACAAGCCAGAAGAGAGTGGGGCCAATATTCAATATTCTTAAAGAATTTTCAAACCAATCTCATATCATATCATATGGAATTTCATATCCAGTCAGAGTATACTTCATTATCAAAAAAGAAATAAAATCCTTTTCAGACAGGCAAATGTTGAGGAATTTCATCACCACCAGACCTGCCTTGCAAGAGCTCCTGAAGGAAGCACTAAATACGGAAAGGAAAAGCTGCTACCAGCCACTGCAAAAACACACCAAAATATAAAGATCAATGACACGATGAAGAAACTGCATCAACTAGTGTGCAAAATAACCAGATAGCATCAGTATGACAGACCAAACTCACACATAACAATATTAACCTTAAATGTAAATGGGCTAAGTGCCCCAATTAAAAGATACAAACTGGTAAGCTATTAATTATTGCCTCAATTTCAGAGCCTGTTATTGGTCTATTCAGAGATTCAACTTCTTCCTGGTTTAGTCTTCTGAGGGTGTATGTGTCGAGGAATTTATCCATTTCTTCGAGATTTTCTAGTTTATTTGCATAGAGGTGTTTATAGTATTCTCTGATGTAGTTTGTATTTCTGTGGGATCGGTGGTGATATCCCCTTTTTCATTTTTTATTGCGTCTATTTGATTCTTCTGTCTTTTCTTATTAGTCTTGCTAGCGGTCTATCAATTTTGTTGATCTTTTCAAAAAACCAGCACCTGGATTCACTGATTTTTTGAAGGGTTTTTTCTGTCTGTATCTCCTTCGGTTCTGCTCTAATCTTAGTTATTTCTTGCCTTCTGCTAGCTTTTGAATGTGTTTGCTCTTGCTTCTCTAGTTCTTTTAATTGTGATCTTACGGTGTCAATTTTAAATCTTTCCTGCTTTCTCTTGCGGGCATTTAGTGCTATAAATTTCTGTCTAAACGCTGCTTTGAATGTGTCCCAGAGATTCTGGTATGTTGTGTCTTTGTTCTCATTGGTTTCAAAGAACATCTTTATTTCTGCCTTCATTTCATTATGTACCCAGTAGTCATTCAGGAGCAGGCTGTTCAGTTTCCATGTAGTTGTGCAGTTTTGAGTGAGTTTCTTAATCCTGAGTTCTAGTTTGATTGCACTGTGGTCTGAGAGACAGTTTGTTATAATTTCTGTTCTTTTACATTTTCTGTGGAGTGCTTTACTTCCAACTATGTGGTCAATTTTGGAATAGGTGTGGTGTGGTGCTGAAAAGAATGTATATTCTTTGATTTGGGGTGGAGAGTTCTGTAGATGTCTATTAGGTCCACTTGGTGCAGAGCTGAGTTCAATTCCTGGATATCCTTGTTAACTTTCTGTCTCATTCATCTGTCTAATGTTGACGGTGGGGTGTTAAAGACTCCCATTATTATTGTGTGAGAGTCTAAGTCTCTTTATAGGTCTCTAAGGACTTGCTTTACGAATTTGGATGCTCCTGTATTGGATGCATATATATTTAGGATAGTTAGCTCTTCTTGTTGAATTGATCCCTTTACCATTATGTAATGGCCTTGTCTCTTTTGATCTTTGTTGGTTTAAAGTCTGTTTTATCAGAGACCAGGATTGCAACCCCTGCCTATTAAAGACTTAAATGTTAGGCCTAAAACCATAAAAACCCTAGAAGAAAACCTAGGCAATACCATTCAGGACATAGGCATGGGCAAGGACTTCATGTCTAAAACACCAAAAGCAATGGCAACAAAAGCCAAAATTGACAAATGGGATCTCATTAAACTAAAGAGCTTCTGCACAGCAAAAGAAACTACCATCAGAGTGAACAGGCAACCTACAGAATGGGAGAAAATTTTTGCAATCTACCCATCTGACAAAGGGCTAATATCCAGAATCTACAATGAACTCAAACAAATTTACAAGAAAAAAACAACCCCATCAAAAAGGGGGCAAAGGATATGAAAAGGCACTTCTCAAAAGAAGACGTTTATGCAGCCAAAAGACACATGAAAAAATGCTCGTCATCACTGGTCATCAGAGAAATGCAAATCAAAACCACAATGAGATACCATCTCGCACTAGTTAGAATGGTGATCATTAAAAAGTCAGGAAACACCAGGTTCTGGAGAGGATGTGGAGAAATAGGAACATTTTTACACTGTTGGTGGGACTGTAAACTAGTTCAACCATTGTGGAAGTCAGTGTGGCGATTCCTCAGGGATCTAGAACTAGAAATACCATTTGACCCAGCCATCCCATTACTGGGTATATACCCAAAGGATTATAAATCATGCTCCTATAAAGACACATGCACATGTATGTTTATTGCAGCACTATTCTATTCACAATAGCAAAGACTTGGAACCAACCCAAATGTCCAACAATGATAGACTGGATTAAGAAAATGTGGCACATACACACCATGGAATACTATGCAGCCATAAAAAATGATGAGTTCATGTCCTTTGTAGGGACATGGATGAAGCTAGGAACCATCATTCTCAGTAAACCATCACAAGGACAAAAACCAAACACTGCATGTTCTCACTCATAGGTGGGAATTGAACAATGAGAACACATGGACACAGGAAGGGGAATATCACACACCGGGGCCTGTTGTTGGGTAGGGGGAGGGAGGAGGGATAGCATTAGGAGATATACCTAATGTTAATGACAAGTTAATGAGTTCAGCACACCAACATGGCACATGTATACATATGTAACAAACCTGCATGTTGTCCACATGTACCCTAAAACTTAAAGTATAATTAAAAAAAAGATAAAAAAAGACACAAACTGGCAAATTTGATAAAGAGTCAAGACCCATCGGTGTCCTGTATTCAGGAGACCTATCTCATGGGCAAAGACACACATAGGCTCAAAATAAAGGGATGAAGGAAAATTTACCAAATAGAAAGCCAAAGCCAAAAAAAAAAGCAGGGATTGCATTCCTAGTCTCTGATAAAACAGACTTTAGGCCGGGCGCGGTGGCTCACACTTGTAATCCCAGCATTTTGGATGGCCGAGGCAGGTGGCTCACGAGGTCAGGAGATCGAGACCACGGTGAAACCCCATCTCTACTAAAAATACAAAAAAATTAGCCGGGCATGGTGGCGGGCACCTGTAGTCCCAGCTACTCTGAGAGGCTGAGGCAGGAGAACGGCATGAACCCGGGAGGCGGAGCTTGCAGTGAGCCGAGATTGCACCACTGCACTCCAGCCTGGGTGACAGAGTGAGACTCCGTCTCAAAAAAAAAAAAAAAAAAAAAAATACAGACTTTAAACCAACAAAGAATAGTGGGAGGCCTTTAGCACCCCACTGTCAATATTAGATCAATGAGACAGGAAATTGATAAGGATATTCAGGGCTTGAACTCAGCTCTGGACCATGCAGACCTAATAGACGTCGACATAACTCTCCATCCCAGATCAACAGAATATACATTCTTTTCAGCACCACATCACACTTATTCTAAAATTGACCACATAGTTGGAAGTAAAACACTCCTCAGCAAATGCAAAATAACAGAAATCATAACAAACATTCTCTCAGACCACAGTGCAATCAAATTAGAGCTCAGGATTAGGAAACTTGCTCAAAACCACACAAGTACATAGAAAGTGAACAATCTGCTCCTGAATGGCTATTGGCTAAATAACAAAATTAAGGCAAAAATAAATAAGTTCTTTGAAACCAATGAGAACAAAGACACAATGTAAGAGAATCTCTGGGACACAGCTAAAACAGTGTTTAGAGGGAAATTTATAGCACTAAATGCCCACCAGAGAAAGTGGGAAAGATCTAAAATCAACACCCTAACATCACAATTTAAACAACTGGAGCAAATAAATTCAAAAGCTAGCAGATGACAAAAAATAACTAAGATCAGAGCAGAACAGAAGGAGACAGAGACATGAAAAACCCTTCAAAAAATCAATGAATCCAGGAGCTAGTTTTTTTAAAAGATTAACAAAATAGACCACTAGCCAGACTAATAAAGAAGAAAAGAGAGAAGAATCAAATAGACACAATAAAAAATGATACAGGCAGATCACCACTGATCCCACAGAAATACAAACTACCATCAGAGAAAACTATAAACACCTCTATGCAAATAAACTAGAAAATCTAGAAGAAATGGATAAATTCCTCGACACATACACCCTCCCAAGACTAAACCAGGAAGAAGTTGAATCCCTGAATACACCAATAAGATGTTCTGAAATTGAAGCAGTAATTAATAGCCCACCAACCAAAAAAAGCCCAGGATCAGATGGATTCCCAGCCAAATTCTACAGAGGTACAAAGAGGAGCTGGTACCATTCCTTCTGAAACTATTCCAAACAACAGAAAAAGAGGGACTCCTCCGTAATTCATTTTATGAGGCCAGAATCATCCTGATAACAAAATCCGGCAGAGACACAACAAAAAGAAAATTTCAGGCCAATATCCCTGACAAACATTGCTGCAAAAATCCTCAGTAAAATACTGGCAAACCCAATCCAGCAGCACATCAAAAAACTTATCCACCACCATCAAGTTGGCTTCATCCCTGGGATACAAGGCTGGTTCAACATATGCAAATCAACAAGTGTAATCCATCATATAAACAGAAACAATGACAAAAATTTGTCTTGGTTATCTCAATAGATGTAGATTATCTCATAGATTATCTCATAGATGCAGAAAAGGCCTTCAATAAAATTCAATATCCCTTCAGGTTATGAACTCTCAATAAAATAGGTATTGATAGAACATATCTCAAAATAATAAGAGCTATTTATGAAAAACCAACAGCCAATATCATACTGAATGGGCAAAAGCTGGAAGCATTCCCTTTGAAAATCAATACAAGACAGGATGCCCTCTCTCACCACTCCTATTCAACATAGTATTGCAAGTTCTGGCCAGGGTGATCTGGCAAAACAATGAAACAAAGGGTATTCGAATAGGAAGAGAGGAAGTCAAATTGTCTGTGTTTGCAGATAACATGATTCTAAATTTAGAAAACCCCATTGTCTCAGCCCCAAAACTCCTCAAGCTGATAAGCAACTTCAGCAAAGTCTTAGGGTAAAAAATCAATATGCAAAAATCACAAGCATTCCTATGCACCATCAATAGACAAGCAAAGAGCCAAATCATAAATGAACTCCCATTCACAATTGCTACAAACAGAGTAAAATTCCTAGGAATACAGATAACAAGGGATCTGAAGGACCTCTTCAAGGAGAACTACAAACCATTGCTCAAGGAAATATGAGATGACATAAATAAATGGAAAAACATTCTATTCTCATGGATCGGAAGAATCAATATCGTGAAAATGACCATGCTGCCCTAAGTAATTTATAGATTCAATGCTATTCCCATCAAATTACCATTGACATTCTTCACAGAATTAGAAAAACTACTTTAAGTTTCATATGAAACCAAAGAAGAGCCCGTATAGCCATGACAATCCTAAGCAAAAGGAACAAAGCTGGAGGCATTACACTACCTGAATTCAAACTATACTATAAGGCTACAGTAACCAAAACAGCATGGTACTATTATCAAAATAGACATATACACCAATGGAACAGTACAGAGACCTCAGAATTAACACCACATATCTACAACCATCTGATCTTCAACAAACCTGACAAAAACAAGCAATGGGGAAAGGATTTCTTAAAAATCAATGAATGAGTTGATATCATAGAGGAAGTGTTATCAGAGACTGGGTAGGGGAGAGGAGGATGGGGAGAGGCTGATCAATGGGTACAAAATTATAATTAGATAGAATAAATAAGTTCTAGTGTTCTATTGCACAGTAGGGTGACATTGTTTAACACTTAGGTATTTTACATTACAAAATAGCTAGAAAAGAGGCTTGGATGACCATCGCAAAGAAATGATAAATGCCATGA
This sequence comes from Nomascus leucogenys, assembly GCF_006542625.1. NCBI lineage: Eukaryota > Metazoa > Chordata > Mammalia > Primates > Hylobatidae > Nomascus > Nomascus leucogenys. Next base: position 86,976,476 of record NC_044395.1, on the reverse strand, counting down.
GGTGATGGTCATACTAAATACCTAGAGTTGATCATTATACAAAACACATATGTTCAAAACATCCAATTATGCTCCTAAACATGTACGATTGCAATATGTGAATTAAAATAAATATACTAGGTGAACAAATAAAAATCCCTATAAACAAAAAGTTATACTAAATCAAAAGGGTGTGCCACATTTTTTCTCACTACTGAGGGACCAATATTGTTAATATTTGATTGTAATTTCTTAAAGTTTCAAAATCCAGGAGACTGCATGTGTATTCTAGAAAAAAATGGAATCAAGTAAACTTTTATATACTTATATAATTGTATTTCATGTTCTCAAATAATATTCAAATAGCATTTTAATAGTTTATATGATACTACCTTATATAGAATTTGAATAACTTTCTTTTATTTTTGGTTATTTAAGGGGGTCTCTTTTCTAATATCTACTACTCTAAATAATACTACAATCCTTCTATATGAATCTTGGATGATATTATCGATAATTCCTTTAAAATAGAATATTGGAAATTACTTTAAAAAAAAGGTTTGTCCTTTATTAGATTAGAATAGAATATAAGCTTATTGTAGCAAATCTAGAAAATTCAAAATGTGATAAATATTAGACAATATGTAAAGAAAATAATAATTACTTATCTTCCTCAAGAGGTAACTCTAGAAAATATTTTGATCTATACTTTCCATTATTATGTATATAGCTGTAGATGCTCTTTAGTTTGAGTTTTGATATTACCTTTGCAGTTATATTTTAAAAATCAGGTTTATGTTTGCCCAGGAAGCATTATTTCTTTATCTAAATGCGGCATTAATTTGCACAACAGGTAATTATCTTTTTATTTAAAAGTTTTTAAAAATGTAATACGGTGCCTATGATAAGACTGCTTTACTAGTTTGTAATATTTTTTCAATTTCTTTCATGATTGACAATCGACTTAGAATATCTACTTTTACTTTAAGCAGTTGTGACTATCTTTTCCACAGAAAGGCTTACATTTTCTTGAGTTTTCAAACTTACCAGTACAGTAATTACATGGGTTGGTGAGGGGAGGATGGGGAGACATTGATCAGTGGGTACAAAATTATAATTAGATAGAAGAAATAAGTTCTAGTGTTCTATTACACAGTAATATGTTCTTTTTTTTTTTTTTTTGAGACTTGGTCTCATGTTGTCATTCAGGCTGGAGTGCAGTGGGGTGATCACAGCTTATTGTAGCCTTGACTTCTGGTCTCAACTGATCCTCCCACCTCAGCCTCCTGAGTAGATGGGACTACAGGTGTGCACCACCACACCTGGCTTTAAAAACAACAACAAAAACTTTTGTAGTAATGAGATCTCACTATGTTGCCCAGGCTGGTCTCAAACTGCTGGGCTCAAGCAATCCTCTTGCCTTGACCTCCCAGAGTGTTGGGATTGCAGGCATGAGCCACCATGCCTGGCCCCTCTTCTAATATTTTAATCTCCTTTACATCTATGAATGTATCTGCTATGATGATTTGTGGCTGTTTACTTATCAAATACCATCAAGTATGGCTTCCCACTGCCCACAGTGGGCAAAAAATAACTTCATATCCATACTCTTTACATGCCACTTACACCTCCAAAGCTAGGCACTGATTTAGTTTTCTAATCTTATCTTTCTTTATTCTAATAGGCTTCACAGACACTTCTCATTACTTCCTTAGGGCAAAGAACATGCCTTTCTGTGCTTCTCTCCATTTGTGGTTTGAATTTCTTCAAACAACAATCTCCTTTCTGCTCTTTCTTGGCTGATCAGAATAAGCACCCTCTTTTCTTCTGTTCAAGTCTTCTGATCCACTGTCATAAAACTTACCATCCCATTTCACGTGCAATAGATGACTTTTTTCTCACCTTACTCAGGGCACTTTGTGCTTCAACTATTGTGCATTCTTCATTGAATTCTTCAATTCTCTTTCCCCACTAGACTATAAGATCCTGGGTAGCAGAACTATGACCAGCTACTATTATTAATTTTTTTGTCAACCAACCTACTTACAACAAGAAACGAGTCAATTTAAGATCAAATTGGGCGACTGCTTGTGTGACGAGAAATAAACACAATTACTTAGTTATCTTTCCCCAGATAATAGGGCCAATTGCAATAACCTCTCTACTGAAAAGCTGTCATAGTTTGTACTGATTTTGTTGCAAACAAGATGTTTTACTGTAAACCAGAAAAGTATCAGCAAAAATATAAAAATCTACAGTGTCTGTGCTGAAAATGGCTCTTCCATCAATGTGATGCTTGTGCAGTGCACAACCTATACTATCTTATATATACTACCATATGGGTTTCCTACTTGTAAAAGTGTATTTTTTTTCAATGTTTATTGTACATTTTAAATTATGAGTCAAGAGCATAAATTATTTTATGGCTCATTAAGAGATAACGTAAACAGTATTCTCTTTCTACAAATTAAACTGGACCTGAGCAAAGCAAACTTCAGTAGAAGACGTTAACTATTGTCCTCATAATAATGTGTACTCATTTATAACTGTGACTGTTCACTTTTCTCTTAAGATCTTCTCTGATTATTGTTTTAAAGTTAAATAGCAAATGGTCTCAACTCCCTCCAGGCTAAACAAGTAACATGAGTATCAATCACATTTGGAACCAAATGCATATTATCTATTTAAAATACTAACCTTATTACTTATGTATGGCTCGGCTATATCATATAAATTATCTCATGATGTAAATATACTAACATTAACACTTACTATATGCAGGTTATTTAAGCTCTTTGAATCTCAGTTTCATTATTTACATAATGAAGGGTACATTGACTTTGTGGAGCTGTTGGAAGAATTAAAGATATTATCCTTAATGTGCCAATAGGTGCCTTCTATTTTCAGAGGAAATTGGTTCCCATTGATAGACCTGATTGAAGAGGTAGGCCTATGCACACTGTTGTCCCATCAACCATGGATATTTGGTCCACAAGTCATTAAGTGCATGTGATGTTGAAACAAAAAGGTGCTTTGTTTGAGTAACTAGCACATAAAAATACTGGATGATTTAAGTTAAATAAGCAGTTGAAATACGAGGAACATAGTCATAGAGAGAGTCAAAGAAGATAATAAAGGCGTAGCAATGCCACAGCATGCCAGACTATGACAAAATGGTATAGTTAGGCAAAAAACAGTTATCTTCCTGATAGAATAGGGCAGGCATGCAAAGAGAAGCAATGGGAAAAGGAGAGAAACGAAAGAAGGTAGAAAGGGAGGGAGGGAAGGAGGGAGAGGGAGTGAGAGGAAGGAATGGAGGCAGAGGAAGGAAGGGAGGGAGAGGAAGTGAGAGAGGGAGGTATTAAGGGAGAAAGAGAAGAGAAGAAGGAAGGAGAGGAGAGATGGGGAGGGGAGGGGAAGAGGGAGGGAGGAGGAAGGAGAGGGGAGGGGAGGGGAGGAGGAAAGAGGAGGGGAGGGGAGGAGGAAAGGGGAGGGGAGGAGGGGGAGGGGGGGAGGGGAGGGGGGAGGGGAGGGGAGGGGAGGGGAGAGGAAAGGAGAGGGGACAGGAGAGGGGAGAGGGGAAAGAAAAGGAGAGGGGAGGAGAGGGAGGAGGGGGGGAGAGGGGGGAGAGGGGAGGGAAGGGGAGGAGTGCGGAGGGGAGGGGGGAGGGGAGGGGGAGAGGACAGGAGGGGAGAGGGGAGGGAGAAGGGAGAGGGGAGAAGAGGGGAGGACAGATGAGAGGAGAGCAGAGGAGAGGAGAGAGGAGAGAGGAGAGGGAAGAAGAGAGGGGAGAGAGAAACGTTAGTTCCAGAGAAAGAAAACTGGAATATGCCTTACTGTTTTTTATTTCACATGAAGACTAGTAGATAACAATACTTTGCTTTCAAAAAGATTTTCCCATCTTTCCAACAAGTTTTCCTATAAAATGGAGTTTATTGGGATGATTTTAAAGCCCAAACAATTCTTTATTTGTTTGAAAAGTGCATAGCACCACCTCTAGTACACACTAGATACTAACTGAATGGAAGCTATCACTAATCAGATTATAAACCCAAAATGCAGGGAAGATAATACAATTAGCATTTAATTTCAAAAACCTATCATCTAAACTACAAAGATGAAATCTTTTCTGTTAAACTGAATTGTCATTGACAGAAATGTGGCTTGGTCTTATTTTGGCTTCCATGTAAATACATTTCAAATATAAAGGAAACATAGACCTCTCCCCTTTCCACCCCTTTTTTATCTACTGAAGAATAACATTATAGACACTTACAAGATTCAGCAACATAATGATTATGAAATTGATACAGACAGCAGCAGCAGATGTTGCAAACTGCCAGTATTGTTTGATGAAATTCCACTTGAATGATGCAAACTGTTCCATGACAACCAGGCGGTACACCACGACTCCAAACACTGCAGTGATCACCAAGGATATCTACAATATTGGACACCAGAAAAAACATCCATATTTTACATCATTAACAAGTCAAAAGCAAAACCGTAGATCAAATCTACTGTCCCCAAGAATTGAAGGTATTTACCTTTCCAAGAAAGGATATCTAGATTTAATTTTCTCCTTTAAGGAAGTTATATTCTAGTCAAAACAAATAGGACAAAATTTGTTGTTTTAGTATGATAACAAAGTTATCACACTAACACGCAAATTCTGCCCAATGTCCTCTTAAATGGAATGCTCATTTTTAACACAATATATCTAATCCATCAGGTCAACTGATATAATTTCCATTTTATCTTACATGATCTTTGTTTCTCCCAAAGAGCATTTTCTTTAAAAAGGTGCACAAACTGCCTTTGTAAAATCTCCATAACCTGTTGTGATTTGTTTGTTTAATTGTACGTATTACCAAGTTGTTGGAAAGAATAAGGTTTCTGACATTTTCAACGTCACAAAATGAGTTGGTATCATTGAACTTACTTCTAAATTTGGAATCCCAAAACATTTTGATATCGATGGCTATACTTTACCATGAAGAATATTCCTGAGACAGAAACAAGAAGACGAGTGACTTTGTCTGAGGAAGGCTGATGTGGTTCAGGTTTTCCTGTGATGGGATTTACGATCTCCATCTTGTAATACTTGGCTTCAAACTGGGGACGAAGTGTTTCCTATGAGAGAAATGAAAGTTATCTAAATATCAAAGCCATAAACTAAAAAACATACCCCCAAGAATTGATACAATACTCCTAAATTTGGCCTACTTTTGTATTAAGTCTTCACAATAAAGCAACCTTTTAAAAAAAACATCAAATTACCTTCCAAATAATTCCGGAGCAGTATTGAAATTAGTGTAATTTTCCACTAATGTAATTTAAAGAAACATCACAGAAGTGGTTTGAAAAATACATACTTCATTGATCTCTATTATCTTCATAAAATAATAAATCTTGTTAGTAGGAAAGATCAAGGGAAAAATCTAATGGTGGTTAACTGCTTCCAGCCAGAATGCTAGGGCAGTAATTTTCCATATACTGTAACAGCCCAGTTTCCCTATTTCCTTGTATCCTAACATCTTACCTCCTCTTCTTCCCATTCGATAAGGTCCCAAGTATAGGTCAGTATACTCCTTCTCCTTTTCCAAAACTCCAGGAAGACTGTGGCTATAAAATATAAAAATGGTAATTCTTTACCCAAATCACATCATATTACTTTTCTTCTTTATATTGATATATCTTATCTCATAATTAAAATTAGTTAAATTTTTAAAGTAATAAATTAAAATTTTATTTTTCCCTTTTCTTCTCCCTGTGTTTATACATCATTAATTAGTGTATCGATTAGCATACACTGCTAGAGGGGTGTGATTTATTTTACTGGAACCAAGAAGCAGGGACTTTTTGTCAGCACAGCTCATCAAAATGATGCAATCAATATTACTGAGCTAAATACTGACCATTTTGACCTGCATAAGCTTATTCAAAATTATCTAAAGACTCAAATAAAGCCTTCTCCAAGAATCACAATAAAGATCAAATGCTACTTGTCCAGAACTTACAGACAGATAGTGTAGGAAAGAGAATAAAAGAACAAACTCAGGTGGTGAAGGAGGAGAAAAGAAAGACAAGAGAAGAAACTCCCGAATTCATATTCCGGGTGGACTCTACATGGACTGAAAAGGACTCAGTGGAAAAAGTAAATAAATTCCTGAACTGTCAGCTTTTCTCTTTAAACAGTTAAGAAAACGATTGCTGTTTTATTTTTTTCTAGATGGGCTCTATCTTACACCATTCAAGACTTCGTGGACACAACTAAGTACTCACATATGTGTTTTAGAAATCTGTGGTATTGGGGCAACCCTCTTTGGGTCCCCTCCCATTGTATAGGAGCTCTGTTTTCACTCTATTAAATCTTGCAGCTGCACACTCTTCTGGTCCGTGTTTGTTACGGCTTGAGCTGAGCTTTTGCTTGCTGTCCACCACTGCTGTTTGCCACCGTCACAGACCCACCGCTGACTTCAACCCCTCCAGATCTGGCAGGGTGTGCACTGTGCTCCTAATCTAGTGAGGCGCCCATTGCCACTCCTGATCCGGCTAAAGGCTTGCCATTGTTCCTGCACGGCTAAGTGCCCAGGTTCGTCCTAATCGAGCTGAACACTAGTCACTGGGTTCCACGGTTCTCTTCTGTGACCCATGGCTTCTACTAGAGCTTTAACACTCATCGCATGGCCCAAGGTTCCATTCCTTGGAATCCATGAGGCCAGGATCCCCAGGTCAGAGAAGAAAAGCCTTGCCGCCATCTTGGGAGCAGCCCACCTCATCTTGGGAGTGGCCTGCCACCATCTTGGGAGGCCACATTTGGTGGCCCATACGGTGCTTCTCCAAAGCAATGAGTAATACTGAACCACTTTTACTTGCTATTCTGTCCTATCCTTCCTTAGAATTGGAGGAAAATAACCGGGCACCTGTCAGCCAGTTAAAAACGATTAGTGTGGCTGCTGGACTCAGGTGTGAGGTTTCCTGGGAAAAAGCTTTCTAACAACCCCCAACCCTCTGTGTTGGGAGCTTTGTTCTGCCTGGAACCAGCTTCCGCTTTCACAATTTTCCTAGGGAAGCCGAGGGTCGACTAGAAGCAGAAAGCTGTTGTCCCAAACTCCCGGCATAGGCCAGTCGAGATCATCGCGCAGCCAGAAGTCTCTACTCAGCAGTCGCCCATGTGTGCGCCCCTACCTCTCCTTCTGACCCATACCGCCTGGGTCCTAACCACGACTTTCTCGAAAGTGTAGCCCCCAAAATTCTCCTTACCTCTGAATCTACTTCCTCTGATCCCTGCCTCCTAGGTACTAATGCTTCACACTTCCACTTCCACTCCCAAGTATTAGAGCAGGTTGTATCTCCAAAGGGATCTAAGGAAGCTCTACGCTGTGTCCTTAAGCACCTAGGCCATGAACCCAGGGAGTCTTGTCCCTGGTGATTCTCACAATTCAGGCATACAGCTCTCGACATGGGCAGTTATGTGGGACCTGTTCCCCACCACCCTTGCCAGGGCCTTAGAATTGATAACCCAGTACTTCAACAACTGGAACTGGGTCTACAACAATGTAACAGATCAGGATGAAAATGAATTGAGTAAATTAAAGGGAGGCACATATTCCTATAGTGGCAAATGGGGGCAACGAGCGAATGCCCTTCCATTGTGTTTCCAAAATCCTTCTACAGAGGCAAAGAGGAGAGAGAGGCAGAGAGAGAGAGAGAGGAAGAGACAGAGACAAAAGATGAGTCAAACAGAGAGAGAGACAGAAAGTCAAAGGAGAAAGAAAGAGAGAAAGAAAGAGAAAGCTAGAAATAGTAAAGGAAAAACAGTGTGCCCTATTCCTTTAAAAGCCAGGGTAAATTTAAAACCTGTAATTGATAACTGAAGGTCTTCTCCGTGATCCTATAACACTCCAATATTACCTTGTTGTCAGTGTAAACAAGGGCATAGCCCGAAACACTGAGACCACTGACAACCCATAGCTTTCCTATCAAAAATCCTTAACTCAGTAACCCGCGAATGGCGCAAATGCATTCAATTGGTAGCGGCAACTGCCTTGCTAAAAGAAGAAAGTAGAAAAATAACCTTTAGAGGCCGGGCGCGGTGGCTCATGCCTGTAATCCCAGCACGTTGGGAGGCTGAGGCGGGCGGATCATGAGGTCAGGAGATCGAGAACATCCTGGCTAACACGGTGAAATCCCGTCTCTACTAAAAATACGAAAAATTAGCCAGGCGAGGTGGCGGGCGCCTGTAGTCCCAGCTACGTGGGAGGCTGAGGCAGGAGAATGGCGTGAACCCCGGGGGGCGGAGCCTGCAGTGAGCCCAGATCTCGCGCCAGTGCACTCCAGCCTGGGTGAAAGAGCGAGACTCCTTCTCAAAAAAAAAAAAAAAAAAGAAAGAAAAATAACCTTTAGAAGAAACCTCATTGTGAGCACACCTCACCAGTTTAGAGCTATCCTAAGTCAAAAAAATCAAAAAGGTAGCTTTCTAACTCAAAAATCTTCAAGTATGGAGCTATTCTGTTAGAAAAAGGTGATTTAACACTAACCACTGAAAATTCCCTTAACCCAGCAGATTTCCTAACAGGGGATTTCAATCTTAATTACCATACAAAGGTCCGACCAGACCTAGGAGGAACTCCCTTCAGGATGATAGATGGTTCCTCCCGGGTGATTGAGAAAAAACTACAATGGGTATTCAGTAACTGATAGGGAGACTCTTGTGGAAGCAGAGTTAGGAGAATTGCCTAATAATGGGTCTGCTCAAACGTGTGACCTGTTTGCACTCAGCCAAGCCTTAAAGTACTTACAGAATTAAAAAAAAAAAACAAAACTCTATCTCAATACTGAGTCAAAAGGTTACCTACACCCTCTCCAAAACGAAACAAATTTGCATAAGAACTGTTGTTTATGGGAATGAATCTGGATGGGGCAGCTGGGTTGTTAATGAAATACTCAGGAACCCAGCCCAGCTCTAGGACTCACCCCTGAGCCAAAGGCAATGTTGGGCACCTATTAAAGGACCACTAGAATCCAGCAGCCCAGACCCCTTTCTTTGTGGTCAAGACAGGTGGGAAAAGGGGTGCAGCACTGCTACATCGGTGAGTGTAACTAATCCGATAAGCAGAGGTCCATGGGTGGTTACACACCCTAGAAAGGAATAAGCATTAGGACCATAGAGGATGCTCTAGGATTAACGCTCATTGGAAAATGACTAGGGGTGCTGGCATCCCTATGTTCTTTTTTCAGATGGGAAACGTTCCCCCCAAGGCAAAAACGCCCCTAAGATGTATTCTGGAGAATTGAGACCAATTTGACCCTCAGACGCTAAGAAAGAAACAACTTATATTCTTCTGCAGTCCCGCCAGGCCACAATATACTCTTCAAGGGGGAGAAATCTGGCCCCCTGAGGGAAGTATATAACACCATCTTACAGATAGACCTCTTTTGTAGAAAGGAGGGCAAATAGAGTGAAGTGCCATATGTGCAAACTTTCTTTTCATTAAGAGAAAACTCTCAATTATGTAAAAAGTGTAATTTATGCCCTACAGGAAGCCCTCAGAGTCTACCTCCCTGCCCTGGTGTTCCTCCAGCTCCTTCCCCAACTAATAAGAATGCCCCTTCAACCCAAACGATCCAAAAAGAGATAGACAAAGGGGTAAACAGTGAACCCAAGAGTGGCAGTATTCCCCGATTATGCCCCCTCCAAGTGGTGGGAGGAGGAGAATTTGGCCCAGTCAGAGTGCATGTACCTTTTTCCCTCTCAGACTTGAAGCAAATTAAAATAGACCTAGGTAAATTCTCAGATAACCCTGATGGCTATACTGATGTTTTACAAGGGTTAGGACAATCCTTTGATCTGACATGGAGAGATATAATGTTACTGCTAAATCAGACACTAACCCCAAATGAGAGAAGTGCCGCCATAACTGCAGCCTGAGAGTTTGGTGATCTCTGGTATCTCAGTCAGCTCAATGATAGGATGACAACAGAGGAAAGAGAACAATTCCCCACAGGCCAGCAGGCAGTTCCCAGTGTAGACCCTCACTGGGACGCAAAATCAGAACATGGAGACTGGTGCCACAGACATTTGCTAACTTGCATGCCAGAAGGACTAAGAAAAACTAGGAAGAAGCCTTTGAATTATTCAATGATGTCCACTCTAACACAGGGAAAGGAAGAAAATCCTACTGCCTTTCTGGAGAGACTAAGGGAGGCATTAAGGAAGCATACCTCTCTGTCACCTGACTCTATTGACGGCCAGGTAATCTTAAAGGATAAGTTTATCACTCAGTCAGCTGCAGACATTAGAAAAAAACTTCAGAAGTCCACCTTAGGCCCCGAGCAAAACTTAGAAACCCTATTGAACTTGGCAACCTCGGTTTTTTATAATAGAGATCAGGAAGAGCAGGCAGAACGGGACAAACAGGATAAAAAGAAGGCCACCGCTTTAGTCATGGCCCTCGGCAAGCGGACTTTGGAGGCTCTGGAACAGGGAAAGACTGGGCACATCACATGCCTAATAGGGCTTGCTTCCAGTGCGGTCTACATGGACACTTTAAAAAAGATTGTCCAAATAGAAATAAGCCACTCTTACTGCACCTCCTCCATGCTGCTACACTACCAGTAGCTCCCCTTACCAAGAGCTTCTATGGAGAATGTGGCTTCCCAGAAATATTGATACCCCATCATATAGGGGTTTTTCTAAAGGAAACCCCACTTTCACCACCCACGACCATATCCCCCTGCACTTCAGGCCATACATTTCAATCCCTGTATCTTTAACCTCCTTGTTAAGCATGTCTCTTCCAGAATCGAAGCTGTAAAACTACAAATCGTTCTTCAAATGGAGCCCCAGATGCAGTCCATGACTAAGATCTACTGCAGACCCCTGGACCAGCCTGCTAGCCCATGCTCTGATGTTAATGACAACGAAGGCACCCCTCCCGAGGAAATCTCAATTGCACGACGCCTGCTACCATTCAGCAGGAAGCAGTTAAGAGTGGACGTTGGCCAACCTCCCCAACATCACTTCGGTTTTCCTGTTGAGAGACTGAGAGGCAGGACTAGCTGGATTTCCTAGGCTGACTAAGAATTCCTAAACCTAGCTGGGGAAGGTGACCGCACCTACCTTTAAATACGGGCCCTGTAACTCAGCTCACACCCAACCAATCAGGTAGTAAAGAGGGCTCACTAAAATACAAATTAGGCTAAAAGCAGGAGGTAAAGAAATAGTCAAATCATATATCGTCTGAGAGCATGAGGGAGGGACAATGTTCAGGATATAAACCCCAGGCATTCAAGACGGGAGTGGGCAACCCCCTTTGGGTCCCCTCCCGTTGTGTAGGAGCTCTGTTTTCACTCTACTAAATCTTGCAACTGCACACTCTTCTGGTCCGTGTTTGTTACGGCTCAAGCTGAGCTTTCGCTTGCCATCCACCACTGCCATTTGCAGACCCGCCGCTGACTTCCACCCCTCCAGATCCAGCAGGGTGTCCGCTGTGCTCTCGATCCGGCAAGGCGCCCATTGCCGCTCCCCATCGGGCTTCAAAGGCTTGCCATTTTTCCTGCATGGCTAAGTACCCAGGTTCGTCCTAACTGAGCTGAACACTAGTCACTGGGTTCCAGGGTTCTCTTCTGTGACCCACGGCTTCTAATAGAGCTGTGACACTCACCACATGGCCCAAGGTTCCATTCCTTGGAATCCATGAGGCCAAGAACCCTAGGTCAGAGAACAACAGGCTTGCTGCCATCTTGGGAGCAGCCTGCCCCATCTTGGGAGTGGCCTGCCACCATCTTGGGAGATCTAAGAACAAAGACCTGCTGGTAACAGCTGGATGAGCCCGACTGCTTTGTAGCTGCCTGTGTGTGGCAAACAACTAACACTCCCTAGGCCTCAATTTTTTAATTTATAAAATGAAAGCAGTAAATATCACATCATATAAGTTGTTGAGTGTATATGAGAATTAAAAGGAATAATCGCCATAAAAGGCCTGATACTGCCAATAATATATTTGACAAATACGAGTTTCTCTTTTTCCCTTTATTCTAATTTATGGCAACTCCTACCTACTATTCTCTTTCTTTTGCTACTAAGCAGACATCTGGGTTTGTTTGTTTCATCAGGGAGAGGTTCTAAATGTTGTACCCTTTAACCCTCAAAGCATTATCTATTCCCTTAGAGGGTAAATGGCAGAGATGTTATCCCTGTTGGTTTCTAACCTTGGAGAAGGTCAGAAATGTCACGAGCTCTCTATAGATCCTCTTATCAGCTTCTCTTACACAATCCTTTGATTCTGTGTGTGGTGAAAACTGGATTGGGGGAAAATCAGATCAGTAGAAACCAAATGCTGAAGCAACTGGTGAATAGAGAAATACAGACTGAGTATCCCTACAATGGATTATTATTCAGCAATAGAAAGAAATGACGTATGGACCCATGCATGGAATGATGCAGGGATGTTTACTACAGCATAGAAGGACCTTGAAAACACAGGGCTAAGTGAGAGGAGCTGAACAGGAAGGATCATGTATTGTGTAGTCTGCTCATGTATGATCTGCTCACATATTGTGTGATCTGCTTATATGAAACGCCCAAGGTAAGCAAATCCACAGTTGGGAAATAGATTGGTGGTTGCCAGGGGCAGGGACTTTTGGGGGAAAATAGGGAGTGACTGTTAACAGGGACCTGCTTTCTTCTGGGGTAATGAAAATGGTCTAACATTGATGTAGTGAGGGTTGTGCAGCTCCGTGAATATGCAAAAAAACCATTGAATTGGACACTTTAAATGGGTGCAAATTATATTCCAATAAATTATTTGTAGAAACTAAAAAAAAAAAAAGAAATTTGTGGTACTAAGGTTTTTTCTCCTTTCTTTATAATTAAAAATCAGCACCAGTATTGATTAGAAAAAAAATACAAAGTTCATAGTTGCATTTTCTTACCTTTTATGACATTTACAAAGTCCTCTCTCACATATGTTTTAAATTCATTGTCACTCTCATAACATTTACAAAGAGATAGGCAAGTGTTATCATCACGTGGATTTTGGAAGCAAAGATGCTAATTGGCTGTCACACAGACAATAAATGGCAGAGCCAGGACCAAAACTCTTGCTAGTTACTCTCCACCCACAGCGCCTGGCTGGTACATTCCTCAGGCTTGTTTTTGTTGGTTGGTTGGTTGGTTGGTGTTCTGATTTTTGTTTTTTCCCCAGGTCTACCACAAGTAATTACTCTACTGATCTTCAGAAGTTTTAAAAGAGTACAAATGACTAAAAGAACCAAAACAGCCAAAAATTATTGTCAGCAAGAAAAATCAGAATCTCCAAGCACTGGATCTGCTTTCAAATAGCAGACCAGAATCACTGTTACCAAATGAGACATTTAGAACTTAAGAGGAAAGTGGAATATAGAGGAAATAAATAGGAGAAGAGATACAAAGAAAAGGAAAACTGAAAAAAAAGTACAATATTAAGTAAGCAAGTACAACAAAAAGTGATTCCTAGGCTGGGACTTAAGGTTTTTAATATAGTGCACAACATTTAGAATGCTCAATCAAATCCTAATTATCATTGGTCTCTGTCAAGGCTTAAAGTTTAAATGTGTCTGTCACATGCTTTCTTCTTGATTTGTATTTCCAGCATATACTTGAGCAAAAAATATCTTTCACAAAATATAAAATATAAAGATAATCTTGAATTTGGTGCGATTTTAGCTCGAAGGTAATAGCATTACAGAAAATATACTGAATCTTTCTCAGAAGCTAGGGTGTCCACTTTCAATTTTAATATTGAGGTAACCTTTGTTAAAAATCCATGCTCAGCTGGAGATATATGTATTTTATTCATGGCTTATTTATTTCAACTTTCAGGTAATCCACATTCTCTTTTTAAAAATGTTAATTAGAAAAAGGGTATGCAGAATAATTGAGTATGCAAAACACTAATTGAAATAAATTGGTATTTACTAATCCCTACTAAAATTATTAGTAAAAATACAATTAATAATACAAACAGTTAACTTTGAAAGTTAAAACAGTGGTTGATTGGCAAGAGGCTCAGAGATGATTGGCAAAAGGCTCAAGAACTCTTGGGGCGTTGTAATCTATGTTTTAACAGCGGTGATGGTGGTTATACAAGTTCATTTATTTTTCAGAAGTGACCATGCTGTTCTTAGAATCTGTGGATTTTGCTCTTATGCAAATTATACCTAAAAATTACAGAAAACAATTTTTTAAATAATAAGTGATTAAAAAGATTACATGACTTGATTCTAATGAAAACCCTCTTTGCTTTCCGAACCTTTTTAACTCCTTTTTTTTTTTTTTTTTTTTTTGAGACAGAGTTTCACTTTGTCGCCCAGGCTAGAGTGCAGTGGCATGATTTTGGCTCACTGCAACCTCTGCCTCCTGGGTTCAAGTGATTCTCTTGCCTCTGCCTCCTGAGTAGCTGAGACTAGAGGTGCACTCCACCATGCCCGCTGTTTTTTTTTATTTTAGTCGAGACAGGGTTTTACCAAGTTGTCCAGTCTGGTTTTGAACTCCTGAGCTCAGGCAATCCTCCCGCCTTGGCCTCCCAAAGTGTTAAGATTGCAGGTGTGAGCCACCGCACCTGGCCCCAACCTTTTTAACTCTTGTACTTAGCAGTAGTGGGACCTGATCTTGCAGTGAGGGGCTGAAAAGAAAGCAGGGAGATGGGATGACCATATGCCATTCCACAGTCAGTTCCAGGGTGGTTGCAAAACTAAATTATGAACACAGGCGACCAGCTTGGATTTGAAAGGTAGGCTGAACACTAAAAATGTCTATACAGTTCTCTAGAACAGTTGTATTAACCAGCCTTGGAAACGAGAAAGGGCTTCTATTTATGCCAAGATCTCAGCAAACAGATGAAGCAGAAGCACCCAACTTAGGTGATCTCAAGGTTCTCTCAGGTATGTTAATGGACGTGGCTTAGTATAACATAGGAGGAAAGGCTGGGGCCGACCCTAAACATAAAAAGTGCTTAGTTCATCTAGACACACCCAAATTTCAATAATACATGATGAAATTAAGCTCTACACTGCCCTAAGTCATCAGCCAGATTTGACTCACTGGCTCACATTTTGTCTACTCTGGCATAAATAGTGGGTTCCAACTGATGGAAATGTCAGCTGGAGGGCAAAAATTGTTAGGGTCTCAATTCAGTGACCGTTCTCTCAGAAGGATTACATGAATTTAATCTCATCCTTGATAGCAGAGGAAAAGAGGATGAGAAAAGGGGTTGAGCTGGCATCTTGATCAAGACCGAGTAATGGACATGGGAATTTCAAGAGGAAACAGAAATCTGTGAAAAATTCTATGAATCTATGACTTTGAATAAAGTATCTTATAATCCATTTTATTATAATTTCTGGTGAAAAGTTTGGCATGCATAGTTAACTCTGGGCTCCTGGCTGGATCAGGTGGTCTCTGAAGCAAGCAGCAGATTAAAAGAATACAGGAGCATTACAGGCCAGGCATGGTGGCTCATGCCTGTAATCCCAACAGTTTGGGAGGCCGAGACAAGCGGATCAAGAGGTCAGGAGATCGAGACCATCCTGGCTAACACGGTGAAACCTCGTCTCTACTAAAAATACAAAAAAGTTAGTTGGGCGTGGTGGTGGGCGCCTGTAGTCCCAAGCTACTCGGGAGGCTGAGGCAGGAGAATGGCGTGAACACAGGAGGCAGAGCTTGCAGTGAGCCGAGATCGCGCCACACTGCACTCCAGCCTGGATAGAATGAGACTACGTCTCAAAAAAAAAAAAAAAAAAAAAAAAGATTCTCACCAGGGAAGCCCCTTCTTTATCTGTTTTATATATTGAACAATCAAAATCAATTCTAGTTGAAAAAATAATTATTGCTTAACAATAATTATTTGTCTCACGACAAAGTGAGACTCCGTCTCAAAAAAAAAGAATAATACAGGAGCATTAACGACAGCCCCACATCAAATCAGGGGTGAGAATTGAGCAGTTGGAAGAACTGACAAACTAACTGAATCAGGGGGATTTACATAGTTGAATATTTTAGAGCTTCAAAAAATTTCAATGCTCAAGCTACACTTTAGATCAATTAAGTCAAAATCTCCAGGAACAATACCCCAGCATCAGTACTTTTGAAAGCTCCCAAAGACTTCCAATGTGCAGCCAAGGTTGATCAGAGTAGCCTAGAGAATAAGCAGTTGTGCTGATGGAAGAGGTAGAAGAGCAGTCAAAGTCATGGTTACTGAGGTGGTAGAACCTCAATACAAAAACTATAAGGTCAAGCCAGCAGAAATAATGCTGTCATTTTGTTTTGACTTCCAATTATTTATAAAGTATTTTAATAATCACTTTAGATACATTACTTCTAACATCTATAACACCCATTCTCTTAACAGTCAACAAAAATCTGAACGGGAACTACATGTACAAGGTGTATATGAAATGTTTCATAAAATGGCTATTGTTATTAACCTTCAGTTTAACATGAGAAATTTGGAGTACTGAGAGGTTAAGTGACTTGCTGAAGTCACATGGATGATAGGAACCAAAGTCATCCTAACTCTAATACTCATACTCTGTCTACCATACAATGCTTCCCTGGATAGACATGAAATAGGTTCTGATAGGTGGGAATGAAAATCTGAGAACACGCTGTGAGTGTCATCAATAAAGAAGTATCCTGGAGATAGGTAGATAGGGATGTAGAAAAAACAGCAGAAATGAAATAGCATGGGGTTCAAAGCACAGAAATCTGCTATATAAGAGCAAAGGAACAATGGCTCAAAATAAAGATGGCAATGGAGGGATGGTGAGGAGGGGAGGGAGTGTATTAAGCTTGTTAAATGTTAAAATAAAGATACTTAAAAATGAAAGTATATAAAATGAAAGTCATTAAATTTATAAAGAATGAAATACCAAATCAGATATAAGTGCAGGGAAGGCTTATATATATAGGTAGGTAGACTGACAAATCTAGATATATAAATAATGCCTATATATATATATCGCAAAGCATTAGCACTAATTGTTTGTGGGAAGTGGAGCATTTTCACTTTGTTCATAGTAGACATTGTACAAAGAAATGTGTGCTGCCTATGTTCTTTTTGACCACTCTGGAAAGTTTGTCAACTCCTTTCTTTGGTCCTGTGAAACTGGTTTGGAGATAGAGTCAGAGGATCAGAGGCCTTCACAGGAGAAGGACATTTTTGTTATCAGGGGAAAGCCAGGTTTGACATGACTCATGGAGGTGAAAGGGATATTCCAGAAAAGCTGAAGATAATAAAGCATAACTCTGTTCCTTAGCAACTACACATTATATTTACTTTTGACACCTGCCTCTCTGACAGCAATGACACCCTCTTCTCAACTTAAAAAAATTTCAAAGATGAACAGGCTGCACTTAGTTCTTATAGCTCCATTTCCTCAGTTTACAGTTCATAGCACAGACTTTCAGAATCATAGAGTCACAAATATAAGGGAGGTTAGATGCTGCATGTGGTTTGTTCTAAGTTATTTATTTTAAATCTGAAGAAAACAAGGCCCAGGGTGGTTGAAATATATCACTGAGCTTGTGCATCTACAGCACTTTATTAAAACTTATTACACTTGTTCTTATACATGATTTTTACTACACTTGAAGTTAGGGTTTTTTAGTGTCTTTGTTTCCTTAGCTTTTTTAGTGCTTGACACACTGAAAATGCTCGATAAATGTTCATCGAATTGAACTGAATTATTGAATAGAATCCAGTCATAATGTAACTCCTGGTCTTGTCATCTTTCCATTTTTCCAGATTTTCAAATTATGCTTCAAGGAATCTCATTGGCAATATAGGAAGGCCTATAATCCCAGTACTTTGGGAGGCCAAGGCGGGCGGATCACCAGAGGTCAGGAGTTTGAGACCAGCCTGACCAACATGGTGAAACTCTGTCTCTACTAAAAATACAAAAATTAGCCAGGCATGGTAGCAGGCACCTGTAATCCCAGCTACATGGGAGGCTGAGGCAGGAGAGTTGCTTGAACACGGGAGGTGGAGGTTGCAGTGAGCCGAGATTGTGCCATTGCACTACAGCCTGGCGATAGAGTGAGACTACGTCTCAAAAAAAAAAAAAAAAAAAAAAAAAAAAAACAAGACAGAATCTCACCAGGGAAGCCCCTTCTTTATCTGTTTTATATATTGAATAATCAAAATCAATTCTAGTTGAAAAAATAATTATTGCTTAACAATTTTTGAAAACCACGGTACTATCCTTCTAATATGGTTGATTAGAAAGGGTCAGGGAAAGGGGTCGGTTTAAACACAAATGAAGTTAAATATGTCTGAATACGGAGGAAAAAGGAACTCCAAGCATTGTTTTCATCAGAACAGCTGAAGACTTGAAGGCTTCTCAAAAGAAGGCCCAGCTGAAACAATGGCTTATCAGAGCAACAACTGAGATTGCCAGTTTGGACAACACCCAAGTACTACTAAAGACTCCTCCATTCCCCAGGTTTATTTTCGGCATCATCCTCAAGCATAACGTGCTTTCCCAATGCACTATTGCAACACCACTGCACATGAGGTAGAAATAGAAACCTTGCTAAACAGGTTCTGCATTTGGCAAAAGAGCCATGAATATGGGACATTTTACGTCTCCATGCCTGGGGAAAATTACTCGGTCTTTTTGGTTAACGCCTTATAGAAATGTAATGCATGGAGTTCTCTACATGAGCACAAAGTAGACTAATTGATACGAAGAGCCTGTAAATATGTGTGCAGAGGCAGATTTTGAACATTTGGACTGAACTGTATTTGACACAGTACAATATCTGGAACTGGTTGGTCAAAACCTACTTGTCTTGTTAAATTTCCTCTGTCCAAGGACATGGAATCTCTAATTTTACTTCAAATTTCCCTTTCCTTCTTTTCTCTAAAAACATTAAGTAAGAAAGAAGATAGTAAAGCCAGCATTTGAAGCCTAAGTATTGAAAGTCTTTGCCAATTTCTGAAATCAGATTTGACATCTTTCCCCCGCCTTGCAAATTTCTTGAAGAAATAAGAAGCTACATATAAGCATCATCATGTTTATTAAATTACAATGAGGACTCTCACTCAATCTTGACCAGAGCAGACTCTTAACTTGGAAGTAGAGTCCCTTTAAAGGTAACTCTTGTGGTCACTCAATATGGTATTGGCATTTGCATATTAAATAGATATTTCAGTAGCATTTATTCAAATTGAAATGGATACTCTCAATTGAATTGCTAAAATATTGGAGGTGTCCACACTTGATAAACTAGTCGGCTTTTTGCCATGTATTTTCCATAAATGCAATATAATCTTTTAAAGCACAATATTAATTTTTCTCAAGCCTTTTCCTCATCTTACCATTCAATGATCTGATATACTTTCTTTAATTCAGTTGAATATTTTCTAATTAAAAATGTAACATCAACAAAAATAACAGGAATAAGCGCCTTGTCTTATTTACTTCTGAAATCTAGGGATAGAGGAGTGCATGCCATATAGTTGGCCTTTAATTAATATATGTTGAAATAATTAATTAAAAGTATAAAGAAGAAAATAAAAGTCACTAACAATCCCACCATGAATAAACAGCTACTATTAAAATTTGGGTATTTCTATCCAAAGTATTTTCCTTGAGCAGTATATTCAGAACTGACACCTTGCTGATACTCAGAAGTATGGCCATACTAATTGTTAATTTACAAAGGAAAAAACAAAAACTGAAACTACAACTAAACTCCTTAAAGACTTCCATCTCCTTACCGGCTAGCCTATCCTTCCCAGGAAACCTTCACCAGGACCAGATACCTGTATAGTCAGTCCCTGGAACAACTTGTGACTCTAGAAAACTGCTCCAGAACTAAGGTCTTCGTCTATTCAAACTGGCCAGTACTAGAGCCCTAATATTTGCCTTTTCAACCTGTATATATTTCTCTGGAACTGGATATAGTACCTCAGTTAGACTGTACTTGTCACCGTAAGTAAACACCGATCACTATAAAATAAATTACTGACTTCACCTTTAAAATAAATGCAATGAAAATTATCTTTTTGATTAAGTAATAATGTTCCTCAGAACATACAGGAACAGCAGTGTGGTACTGAACACAGACCATGGATTAGAGTAGGGATGTTCTGGGTTTGAAAGGTGCATATATTTCTAATTGTCTGACCTTGGACAAATTACTAAACGATGATAAAATTCTGCTGTTACTACTTAAAATGAGAATAATAAAACTGTATTCATAAGAGTGTTGTACAAATTGAGAGACAATTTGTAAGTAGTCTATGCTTAATCCACTGGAAGGCCATAATAAATTGTAATAACCAATTTTCTTAACACTCTAGTTGTTACACATACCAAGAACTTTGTCTTGGTTTCCCCTGCATGAAGATAATTTTCTACCAGGAAAAACGGAGATATTGTCAATTATTTATATTTCAATTGTTTCGCTTTTATAAAAATTCAGTCACAACCAGTCAGTTTCCACATGATACTTTCCATCTTTTGTTCATGACCTAGGAAATGGCATATTGTTTCTTTTCTCCTTTTTTTTTTTTTTTTTGAGACGGAGTCTTGCTGTGTCACCCAAGGTGGAGTGCAATGGTGCGATCTTGGCTCACTGCAACTTCCGCCTCCTGGGTTCAAGTGATTCTCCTGCCTCAGCCTCCCACGTAGCTGGGACTACAGGCATGTGCCACCACGCCCAGCTAATTTTTGTATTCTTAGTTTCACCATGTTGACCAGGGTGGTCTTGAACTCCTGACCTCAGGTGATCCACCTGCCTTGGCCTCCCAAAGTGCTAGGATTACAGGCGTGAACCACGTGTCTGGCCTTCTCCTTTTGTATTTAAGACTGCTGCCTCTAGAGTCAATAATTTAATCCCAGACTTATGTATGTTCATCATTATAGTGAGCATACAAAAAAAAAAAGGAATTGCACTATATTTCCAAAGAAGAGAACTGGCATTTACTGAGGGCTTACAATGTCCTTGAGTTTGTGCTAGATATTTTTACATTAAGTCACATCATCTTCACAACAACTCAGGTTAAGTAAACATTATTCATCTCACTCATTATATAAACAAACCGAGACCCTTAGAGGTTAAGTTATGTGAGGAAGTTACTTGGCTGGAATGCTGAATTTCTTCCATGGTTTATTTCAAACATAATTTGGAATAGAACTTTCTTGGCTATATAATCTGTAACTTCTTTCTAGGAAGAAATTAGCATCACAGATAAAACGTTTAAGCAAGTTTCTGATACAGCTAAATGAGACAAGGAACTTCTGGGAGGTGAGCTGCTCATCCTTCCAGTGGCCTGTCAATCAGCAGTTCAAAGGCCTGTGACTTGACATGCTTTCCTTTCTGAGTCTAATAATATTTACTAACCAATTTTTCTTTAATAAACGTTTCTACCAAGATATAAATCTTTGCATTGGTCTGTTAGAGGACTTTTGCTTTATGGCAAAACTCATAAGATTATGATCCATGCTCATAGCTTAATTGTCTGAAAATATTTCTTTTATGAGAACACTATATCTCAATTTATAGATATAGTGTAGTTAAATATGAAGTTAAATATGTCTGAATATAGAGGAAAGCACTGTTTTCATCAGAAGAGTTAAAGACTTGGAGCCTTCTCAAAAGAAGGCCCAGATGAAACAACAGTTATCAGAGCCTTCTTTTGGCTCTCTATTCAGGAGAGTTATGTTAATTTACATATGTTCTATGGTGCCCAACACAGGTAATGGAAGAGAAATAAGATCTGAATACATAGAGCCAGAAAATATGGGAAATTTTAAAAATTTCAACTAATCTATGAAAGACACTAGAGATTTTGCCAAATTCACAACAATCTTAAAAATGTACATAATATTGCCAATGATGAATTATGAAGCTGAAAGAAACCTTGAAACTATCAATAATAAAAACAGAATTAACCATGCTAGAGAAAGAGGAAAGACTGAATTACTTTTATATTCTCCTTATGAAATATTTTTTAAACATCATATAAAGAGATAACTTAAAATCTCTAAATTTGCAGACAAATATAGCCCAAAAAACATTACAGAGATGTGTTTAGTAGTTAGTTGATTAAAACATTTTTAATTTTCTGGATTTTACTTTTTGTGTATGTTTTTTTGGAGTTTTAAAAAATTTATAAATTTGTGATTTTTTCCATTCTCATTACTTTTGCACCTCATTTTGTATTGGTATTTTTGTAATCTTTTTCTTGAAAGAGGCTTCCAAAATTGTACATCTCTTCTCATGAATGGCTATAATGCATTAAAACTTACGTGCCAGTCATGTTGTTACATGTTCTACACATGTTTACTCATTACATCCTCATACCAGCTTCATGTGTAAGAAACTGTTCTATTGCTCTTTTACTGGTAGTAATACTGTTCAAAAGTGAACTCGACTCTGCCCCAGGTTTCTCTGACTCCTCAGACAGTGTTACTAAAGTACTTATATTTAAAAAAGGGGATTCATAACAACTTTAACTGGATTTTTTTCAGAAAAAAAAAGATCCCAGTGACTTAATACTTTCTTTTGCTTTTTAAACAAACAAAAAGTGAGGCAGATAATTAGAAAATCCTAGCATATCTAATTTGTTGCTTTCTCCTAATTCAGCACAAAAATTCAGTTCCTTTTCTGTAGCTAAAGAGCTTGTATGAACTGTCAGCTTAGCGAACCATATGTTTTCAATGTTCCCTGCAAATTGTTTAAGGCATGTATAGTCCTTTCAATGGATGAGTAAGTCTTTTGTCATTGTTATTTGCTGCCTGTGAACTTGATTTCAAAATCTTCTTCCGGTCATGAATAAATTTCCTTTTCCTTCTGTCCCTGCTTTTGAGCCAAGGAACAAATCAAGATTCTTCCTCAGAGTGTACACACCTGCCCAGGCATCTCACTCTCTCCTCACTCTATCCGCTTCAAGTTATGGCTCCTTGGTGAGAACACTCTGCTGCTGAGGTTATTATTTAGCTATAATAACTTTTTCTAACTAGACAGAAACAAATTAGATATGCCGGGATTTTCTAATTACCTGCCTTAAGTGCTTTTTTAGAAAGCACTAATAAATCATGTGGATCTTTTCCTAGCAG